>NC_092333.1:591762500-592362500 GCF_046630445.1 Rutidosis leptorrhynchoides | reverse complement strand
ACCATTTCCATTCAAATTTCATATTTGGATTTTTACCTATCCGAATCCAACAAGTGGCATAACGAAGAAAACATTGGACAAAATAAAATTTGTTAGAAACAAACGGATTAACTAATTGAAATTTGGTTAGGATTCCACGCTAACTGTTCTGGCTAACTGTTCCCAGCTAACTGATAAACATTTAATTTATCGCAATTTACATTCTCGCAAATTTACTTATCGTCATTTAATTTCTGTTATTTACTTTTACGCACTATAAATAACGGGACACGTATGCAAGGTTTCGACTTATCATATCGACCCATCTATATATATATTTTGGAACAACCGTAGACACTCTATATGTGAAGGTGGGAGTTGGCTATACAGGGTTGGAGTTGATTCCAAAATATATATATACTTTGAGTTGTGATCGACACCGAGACCGGTACACGGGTCACGATACGTATTAAGTAATTCGAATATTATATATATCTAATTTATATATGAATCTATTGAACTATTGGACTGCCAACTTTGGACATTTAAAATGAATTAAAATATTGATTATAACATATGAAACTAAACAATTCTTCAAGTTTGCCACTTGAATTCATCTTAAACCTCATTTGTACCTCGACAATTTCAATCCGCATTCAAACCTTTCATGATTCTTGGAAATATCTCAATCGAGAATTTTAACCAACCGCGTCTCATCTATGGAATAAAAGATTCCTGCATATAGTTATGCACTCGAAAACTCTCGGAGACTGAGTCAACGTATAACACGCAGCAGTGTTAATTTCTTTAGTGTTATTATTACCCAAAATAACTTTGCAATTCCTTTCCAAATTAGCCAATTTTATCACAGCTCCAGCAAGTTAATCTCGACTTCTCAGAAAGGTTAGTCTCGATATATATATACATTATTCTTTCGCCGTCGTTACCGGAGAATCTTTTACATTCCACCGTATTACCATGAGCGTTTAATCATCTAAAAACACAATTCTCCCGAAACCACCTCGGTTTGATAACCAATGACCCATATCCGTTAACTTTGAGTATGCTGACGAAGCAACATGTTGTAGATGGTCTTAATGGCCAAAGGTAGATGATAAAGAAGGAGATGTTAAGAACACCCGATGGAAAATTTGGTATTAAAATCGGATTGAGCTAACCATGAAAGAGACCAAGGACAAATGCAAGGACCAAATTCTGTATTTAAAGAATTCAGATGATTCTGTTTCTAATGAAATCTTTAGTGAACACCTTGCTTCCGAATCTAAACCCTTACGGGTCAATCTTCATCATCATCCTTTGACATTAGAAATTCCAAGATATTATCATATCTTTCATTATAAATATCCTCAATATTTTTGAAGATGTTTTCACAGCTATCCTTATCTGAAATCATTTATTCCTCCGTAATATTTGCGTTACAATATAAAAGAAACTGTGTTAGTTTCTAAGTTCTAAAAACTTTCGAGTTTAAAATAGGAATGTTCTGAAGCAGTGTTGGGAACTGATGCATGAATTAGTATAATATAATGAAACTTGATCAACTTCATTATATTACAGTAATTCATGTTAAGTTCCTAATGGAATGTGATGATTCACAGTACCGTCATCATGTGCCATGTTACATGGCTCTTACATTCTATCTAATCCCCAAACGTATTAGGAACATATTGTCTTGATAGTTCGATCTTTTCCAGGATATTCTGGTAATTGGACAGATCAAAATCGTGCCAGTACCATTTCTTTCTAAGAGCATTAGCTATGTTCATACCTACGAATTTCGGATCATTACTTGAGGACGGGAAGAAGAAACGAAGAGGTGAATTTATAGTGAAATACCCGACAAAGAAATCGAAACGAATTACCGCATTAAATCAAAGAAGATCCTGATCGCCGAAGAACCAAATCTTATTACGTAAGATTTTCTTTAAATCCCTTAAATCTCGGAAGACAATAGTAACTACGTCATCGGTTAAAATGAATATATTTATTTACTCAATTCACTCTTTTGTGATAGCTTCACTCGTACGCTTCACGTAATCAAATCGTTTTATCTATATCTCTCAAAATGATAAAACTCCATTATTACCTCATAATTGTCATGAAAACATCCCTGTTGTTATCTATGACGACCTCTATCAAAATTTCGGGGACGAAATTTCTTTAACGGGGGGGTACTGTAACGACCCGGAAATTTCCGACCAAATTTAAACCTTAAGCTTTATATATTTCTGACATGATAAGCAAAAATCTGTAATTTGAGTCTAGAAAGTTTGAAATCTTTATTCGGATAATCAGTTACCCTTTGAATGTGCTCAACGATTCACGAACAATTGGTTATAAATAAATGTGTATATATTTAATTATATATAAATAAGAATATATGTGTATATATAATAAAGAGATATAATAAAATGCCAATTAATCAGTAGAATAGAATATGTAAAATTTATAATATCTGTTTTTATTTAGTATTTAATTGATGTTATTATTATTATTATAATTATTAATATTATTAATGTAATTATAATAAATATTATCAAATATATAACATATCTATGATAAAAAAAAATAATAATAATAAATAAATAAATAATGAGATCGGATGGCTGTATATATCTTTGTCATTTATATTTTTTTTCCATCTTTTCTATACAACTCGTGAGTCTCTGTCGGTACCCATAAACAACAAAACAAGATCTTTATTTATTGTTGCAAGTTCATTCAATCAATGGATATACTTTCAACCTGCCATTCGTAAATATCCATTGACGCCACCATTGAACCCCATCCGACTATCTTCTGTATTAAAACCACAATAAAACCCAGCTAGTTATGCTATTTCACGTTTACAAATCCTTATTACAGAATATGAGAGTATCCACGATTATTACTTGGAAGAATCTCAACTCTTTTCGTGTAGGGATCCAGGCATAAGACCTATTAAGTCGCAAGCTAATTTTAACATGAAACCCTAACCTTTATTTGTCAAATGGCTGCTACTATTTGATCATCATCACCACAAAACTGAAACTCAAGTACAGCTACTACTACTTTTATTTCTGTTACAGCCTTGTTCATCAACAACGAACCCATATCACCACCCATTTAATCACCATTAAACACCCAACTTCTTATGATCAATCAATCTTTCTTTTTCTTATTATTGTCTGTCAACCAAATCGCCACACCATCGTGACACTCATCACCACCTGCGTTTATTTTCTCTTCGTTGCTATCACCGAAAGCCAAACCCAAACCCACCACCACGACAACTATTATCAACTAGTTATCTGTTACTGATATTTTCCGTTTCTTTGTAAACCGAAAACTCCACAACCGCCGTTATTCTTTCCTTCTCTAAACGAATAAAGTCTGCTACTATGTTGCTGAACCTGTTTCCCTTTTCTGCTACAACAGCGAGTTAGAGATGATGAAATATGTGATCATAAATAAATATTATTATTTATACAAAGCATTGTGTATATCTGTCGGTGATATGTCTGATTGTTTAAGATAATGGAGAATGATGTTTGATGATGATATGATGAGCTGTAAAGATAAATTGACTAGCACTATGATCTTAAAACACACATCACGGCTTGAATTGGTACACTAATAGACTTTTTGGACTTCAATTGTTTAATGACGAGAGCCAGCTGCAGGCCTTTATCCTATTAACAGGCCGTATTATTTATTTGGGCCGAGCTCATCTTATTTCCTAATTGGGCCGCAGAATTTGGCCACATTCTAAGAGAAGACCGGTTATAACAATTAAATCGTGATATAATCGTGAAATTGCTAAATAGATCGACTGGTTAGGAGTGTTGAGGGTATTCAAGAGGTCGGGGGTTCGAGCCTGGGCGCGGGTTGTTTATTTTTTTTGAACAAATTCTTTTGAGGTAGTCATTTAATTACCTTATTATTTTTATTATTATCATTATCATTATTGTTATTTATTATTAAAATGATATTTATTATCTAACTAGTATTATTAATATCATTAATTTAAAAGTATCATATATTTTTATAAAATTATCATTATTATTAATATTATTAACAATAACATGTTTTTTTTTTTTTTATTTATTAACATTATTATTATTATAAGGATCATTATTATCATGATTATTATTATTACAAATAAATACAACTCTTTATTCATTATTGTTACTAACAATATTTTACCAAATAAATATTATATATGTAAAGATATATTTATCAAATATAACATAAATATATTAATATCTTATTAATAAATACTAATTATTTACCTAAAGTATATAAAATAAATATAGTTAATTAATTTATTAATGAAACATATAATGTACCAAAATAACCATTAATAATAATATGTGAATTTGTTAGATTACGATTATATGTTTTAATAGTTATACAAATGATATAGGTTCGTGAATCCAAGGCCAACCTTATACTTGATCAATGATGTTATATGTATTTTTACTACAAAATACAGTATGGTGAGTATATAGTCCCTTTTTAACTCTAAATATTTTTGGGCTGAGAATACATGCGCTGTTTTTATAAATGATTTACGTTATGGACACAAGTGACTAAAATTACGTTCTACATGGGTTTGAATCAAAAATCCCCTAGCTTGGTAACTTTAACTATTGGTTTATGAACTGGTAGGCGCGAATCCTAAAGATAGATCTATCGGGTTTTACACCCCCACCCAGATGTTGTTCTAGTCACTACTAAACTAGAAGAACGGGTGTTTAGTACTTCGAGGTTAACGGAACGCACTTGATTTGGTGCACATATTATATAACTCAGGGGTACACATTCTTGTTAAGGCTAGTTACCGGGTGCCCACTGCTTGGAATGCTTTTCATACACTTGCGAGTGTATTATGTTTATAAATATGAAATCTTGTGGTCCATAGTTATTACGCTGCTAGTATCAAACCTATATATCTCACCAACTTTATGTTGACTTTTTAAAGCATGTTTATTCTCAGGTACGAATTAAGTCTTCCGCTGTGCATTAGCTCATACTAAGGACCTTATTTGGAGTCGATCATCGCAATGGAACCAGATGTTGATGATTCCGTCCAGGGGGACTTGGACGGGGTATGACATGGAGCGTCTTTTTGACTACTTTTAATTGTGTCGCACGTGTTTCATACAAACTTTAAACATTGTTATGTACTTGTTATGGAAACTACTTTTGTAAACTTTGAAACATCCTTATTTATGAAATGAATGCGACATATTTTTCGGTCAAACTTTGTTATAAAGACTTACGACCATGTAATGGGACCATACGTAGATGACGCCGTCATTTGACGATTTGTCGGGGTCGCTACAAGTGGTATCAGAGCCTTGGTTGTAGGGATTTAGAGTTCATTGGTGTCGACCCCGAGTCATAGGGTACATTGGTGAGTCTAGACTACAACCGGCATATAGACTTGACATAGGAATTACTTGGCAAATTGTGCATTTATACTCTAACTCTTCTACTCATATCTACTCTTATTCTATCTAAATCTTGCGTTGTATAATTTAATTGACATGCCACCTTGACTATATGATGTAATGTCGAATGCACATATGAATTAGGGTAATATAATTCCCGGAAATTATATTACAGTGACTCATATGAACATACCGACATTATGCCATAAAGAATTTAAGACGAGTCAAGGATAATTTTCTCTTTATCTTTATTCCATATCGCGGTTAGTATTATTTAGAATACTAACCAACGGTATTCTTTTGTTTTGAAGGAACAATGCCTCCTCGCCGTGTACGACGCAATGAAACTCCCGAACAAGCTTTGCAACGCATGATAGCCACCGCCGTGGATGCGGCCATGGCCGGTCACTCGTCCAACAACAACAATAACAATAACAACAACAACAACAACAACCAAGGAGCCGGTAACTCTAGCGAAGGGTGCTCCTACAAAGCTTTCATGGGGTGCAAACCCCACACTTATGATGGAACCGGGGGACCGGTTGTGCTTACTCGTTGGTTTGAACAAACCGAGGCCGTCTTTAGCATAAGCGGTTGTCGGGATCAAGACAAGGTCAAATACTCCACCCACACTTTCTCCGGAATTGCTCTAACATGGTGGAACACCTATGTTCAATCGGTAGGTACCGATGAAGCTCATGCCCTCTCTTGGGCCGATCTAAGGGAAAAGATGATTGTTGAATATTTTCCGCGCGAAGAAACCCGAAAGCTTGAGGAAGAACTAAGAGCTTTGAAAGCGATCGGAAACGATCTTAAGGCTTATAATCAACGCTTCGCCGAACTATCCTTGATGTGTCCTAATCTTGTTAACCCCGAATCTCAAAGGATTGAGCTCTACATGCTCGGTCTTCCAAAAAGCATCAAGCAAGGGGTGATGTCATCCAAACCCGCTACTCATCAAGCCGCTATGAACATGGCCCGTCAATTAATCGAAACGGTTGACGAAATCGTAGTGCCGGCTCCTAAGGCCGAGGACAAGTCGGGTGGCAACAAAAGGAAATGGGAAGCCACTCCATCAACCAACTACAACAACAACACCTTCACCAAAAAGCCTTTCAACAACGACGGCAAGAAGGGTTATGTCGGAAACTTACCTTTTTGCAACAAATGCCACAAGCATCATCACGGCGAATGTAACAAGCTAGTTTGTCACCGTTGCCAAGGTGTTGGTCATAGGGCCAACAATTGCACAAGCGCCGCCCCCGTTGCTCGAAAGGGGCCCAATCCTCCAAAAACGGTCACTTGTTACGAATGTGGCCAAACGGGCCATTATAAGAACGAATGCCCGAAAAAGAAAACCAACCCCAACAACCGAGGCCGAGCCTTTAACATCAACACCGAGGAAGCCCGAGATGACAATGAACTAGTCACGGGTACGTTTCTTCTCAACAACACTTATGTTACTTGCTTATTCGATTCGGGTGCCGATAAATGTTTTGTGTCTAAGACTTTGGCTCCTACTCTTTGCACTCCACCACACCCCTTAGATACTACTTATTCCATCGAAGTGGCCGACGGAAAAATCTTAAGTGCCGACACATATTACCGGGGGTGTACTTTAAACATTTTGGGTAATGAATTTGAAATTGACTTGATACCCATGGAACTAGGGAGTTTTGATGTAATAATCGGTATGAATTGGATGGTCAAAAATAAATCTCACATTCTTTGCGATCTTCACTCAATCCGAATTCCTATCGAGAATGGTGAACCATTGATTGTCTATGGCGACAAAAATTGCACCGGACTCAATCTCGTTTCGTGCCTTAAAGTTCGAAAGCTACTTCGCAAGGGTTGTTTCGCGATTCTTGCTCACGTTAAGAAAGTCGAGGCCGACGAAAAGCGCATCGAAGATGTGCCAATTGTTAGTGACTTTTCCGATGTATTTCCAGACGAATTACCGGGTCTTCCACCTCATCGACCAGTTGAATTTCAAATCGATCTTATTCCAGGAGCCGCACCCGTAGCGCGTGCACCGTATAGACTCGCTCCATCCGAATTACAAGAATTGCAAAGTCAAATCCAAGAGCTACTTGACCGTGGTTTCATTCAACCTAGCCATTCACCATGGGGCGCTCCGATTTTGTTCGTCAAGAAGAAAGACGGATCCCTACGAATGTGCATTGATTATCGTGAACTAAACAAATTGACGATTAAGAACCGATATCCCCTTCCTCGCATCGATGATCTCTTTGATCAACTACAAGGTTCTCGTGTATATTCAAAAATCGATCTCCGTTCGGGTTATCATCAACTAAGGGTTAAGGGGGAAGATATCTCCAAAACCGCTTTCCGGACTCGTTATGGTAGTTATGAATTCCTTGTCATGCCTTTCGGTCTCACTAACGCACCGGCGGTGTTCATGGATCTCATGAACCGCGTGTGCAAACCTTACCTCGACAAATTCGTTATCGTGTTCATCGATGATATTTTGGTCTATTCTAAAAGCGAAGAGGAACACAAAGAACATCTCCGACTCGTGCTTGAACTCTTGAGAAAAGAACAACTCTATGCCAAGTTCTCCAAGTGTGAATTTTGGTTGAAGGAAGTTCAATTCCTCGGTCATGTTGTAAGTGATCAAGGCATTAAAGTCGATCCCGCAAAAATCGAAGCCATTAGTAAATGGGAGACTCCTACTCAAATTCGTCAATTCTTGGGTCTCGCCGGATACTATCGTAAATTCAACAAGGACTTTTCCTTAATCGCTCGCCCTTTAACCGCGTTAACTCACATGGACCGAAAGTTCATTTGGTCATCCGAACAAGAAACCGCTTTTCAAATCTTGAAAACTAAGCTAACCACCGCTCCTATCTTGTCACTTCCCGAAGGCAATGATGATTTTGTTGTATATTGTGATGCCTCGAAAAACGGTTATGGATGCGTATTAATGCAACGAAAGAAAGTCATTGCTTATGCCTCTCGACAACTCAAAGTCCACGAACGAAACTACACGACACATGATCTTGAACTCGGTGCCGTCATCTTTGCACTTAAGTTATGGAGACATCATCTTCTTGGTACCAAAAGTACCATCTTTACCGATCACAAAAATCTCCAACATATCTTCGATCAAAAGCAACTAAACATGAGACAACGACGGTGGATTGAAACCTTGAACGATTACAATTGTGAACTTCATTACCACCCCGGAAAGGCAAATGTAGTGGCCGATGCCTTAAGTCGAAAGGAAAGAACGGTACCTCTTCACGTCCGAGCATTAAACATCACCATCCACTCCAACCTTAATAGCCAAATTCGTATAGCTCAAGAGGAGGCTCTTAAGGACAACCACATCGGACGTGAACTTTTAAACATCCTCGTCTCTCGATTCGAAGTTAAGGAGAACGGACTTCGATATTACGCCGGAAGGATTTGGGTGCCTAGATATGGCGATTTACGAAACCTCATCTTAGACGAAGCCCACAAATCACGATACTCGATTCATCCCGGCGCCAATAAGATGTACCATGACCTTAAAGAACAATATTGGTGGCCGAACATCAAAAAGGAAGTTGCTAGATACGTTGCCAAATGTTTGACTTGCGCACAAGTCAAAGCCGAACACCAAAGACCGTCCGGGTTACTTCAACAACCCGAGATCCCGCAATGGAAGTGGGAAAGGATCACGATGGATTTTATCACCAAACTACCAAAAACGTCGGGCGGTTATGATACTATTTGGGTCATTGTCGATCGCCTCACCAAATCCGCGCACTTTCTCGCCATGAAAGAGACCGACAAAATGGAGAAACTTGCACGACTATACATTAAGGAGATTGTAGCCCGACACGGTGTACCTTTATCGATTATCTCCGACCGAGATGGTCGTTTCGTTTCTAGATTTTGGCGTACGTTACAAGAAGCGTTGGGAACGCGTTTGGACATGAGCACCGCATATCATCCCCAAACCGATGGGCAAAGTGAACGTACAATACAAACCTTAGAGGATATGTTACAAGCCTGCGTTGTTGATTTTGGAAAAGCTTGGGATAATCACTTACCTCTCGCCGAATTCTCTTACAACAATAGTTATCACGCGAGTATTAAGGCCGCACCTTTTGAAGCGTTATATGGTCGAAAATGTCGCTCTCCTCTTTGTTGGGCCGAAGTGGGTGACGTGCAAATTTCCGGGCCCGAACTCATTCACGAAACCACCTAGAAGATTCTTCAAATCCGAGATAGGCTTCGGACGGCCCGGAGTCGTCAAAAATGCTATACCGACAAAAGACGCAAAGACCTCGAATTTCAAGTCGGTGACCGCGTCATGTTAAAAGTCGCACCTTGGAAAGGTGTCATCCGTTTTGGGAAACGTGGGAAACTAAATCCGCGGTATGTTGGTCCTTTCGAAATCTTAGAGCGTGTTGGAACCATTGCTTATCGTTTAAACCTTCCGCCTCAACTAAGCTCCGTCCATCCTACTTTTCATGTATCTAACTTGAAGAAGTGTCTCGCCGAGCCCGATATCGTCGTCCCTCTCGAGGAACTTACTATTAATGACAAACTCCATTTTGTGGAGGAACCGGTTGAAATTGTGGACTACGTCGAGAAGGAATTAAAACAAAGCCGGATCCCGATTGTTAAGGTCCGATGGAACGCCAAAAGAGGACCCGAGTTTACTTGGGAAAGGGAAGATCAAATGCGAAAGAAACACCCTCATCTATTTCCGGTTCCAGAAACGTCAGATTCTGAGGAAGAAAGTACGATTACTACGCCTGCTTAAATTTCGGGACGAAATTTCTTTTAAGGTGTAGGTAATGTAACATCCCGCCTTTTTCCGTCAATTTTCCATTTAACTATTTAAGTTTCGTTATATGTTTATAACACATCTCGTTAATACGCGTTTTAAATTATCATGTTTAGGTAATTTAACGCACCCGCAACCGAACTCGAGGGACTAGTTTCGCCAAAACACCAAAGTGGTGACTAGCTTTTGACTAAGTCAACCACCTCCCCACCATTATCCATTCATTTCTCTTTTTCTAAAATACTTCCATATTTTTCTCAAATTTCATCAAAAGGAAATCATCATCCAAATTCGTTCAAGAAGGATTCAATCAAAACAAATTACATATTTGAACTCCTCGTGATCTCCTCTTCGATTCCATACCGATTTCATCAATTTTGGGTAACTTTCTAAAATCACTAATTTTATGTGTTCTTGAGATTTTTGAGTTATAAAGTTGTTAATTAGTGTCTATGGCTCAAGTCTAGTATGATTATGTGATTTGTATGCTTGTTCTTGCAATTTTGATGTAACTAGTTCATTATGAAAGAACACTTGCATAATCTTGAGTTTTAGGTGTTCATATGTTGTTTGATGATGAAAGTTCATGTTTTAATTGTGTTCCTAACATCACTAGCTTCAAATTGGTATGTAGGTTGACATGGATTAGTTTCATAATCATGATTGTTGAATTTGTGATTTTGGGTTAGGGTTTGATAGAAGTAAATTGAATCTTGATGCATTAAATGCTTGATAATATTATTGGTAAGTGTTTAGTTGGATTGTATGCTTGATTACCTTCGAAACGGCATATCATTCATGTAAATTGGTTGCCCGAATCATTGAATTGCATTTATGAACTTGTATGCGGTTAATGTTAAGCATTAGATGCGGTTTTGGTTGTTGTAATAGGTAGATTGATTGATGAAATGTGTTTAGTTGTTTTCCTCGTCAAATTACCTTCCCAACGGTATAAGATACTTGTCTTGATTGTTTGCGGATCATAAATGGTGATTGTTTGAAGTTAGGTTCGTGCATAAAACTTAAAAACTGCCAGAACTCTCTGCACAGGTAATGGCGCGGCGCGCCATATACCCGCGCGGCGCGCCATTATGGTCTGTCCAACTTTGTCAATTTTCGAATAATGTTTGCTATGCTACGCACCTCCGATTCACATGTAACTTGTCCTAACATGCTCATACATGATTAAAAACCTCAGAAAAATAGTTCGGGACCCGACCCGAACGTGTTGACTTTTTGTTGACTTTGACCGACCAAAGTTTGACTTTTTGTCAAACTTAACCAAATGATTATGCAACCCTCCTAACTTGTTTATATACTTGTACCTTGCATGAAACTTGACAATTTGATTTCACATGCTACATAATCGAGTCGTAACGAGCCATAGGACTAATTGAACGTCTTTGACCCTTCGTGACTATCGTTATTGATACAACCTATTTGTTTAGGTCAAGACTAGCATTGTTCTTTGCACACGTTACTTGTCGAAGTACTTTTTGGTTCGTGCATACAAGGTGAGATCATAGTCCCACTTTTACTCTTTTTGAACTTACTTTTGGGATGAGAAAACATAAACGTTCTTTTAAACTACGTGAACACAAGTACAGGGAAAACAAACATTCTACATACGAGTTTGAACACAAATCCTCAATTCGATTATCATTAGTTACATCAGATGGTGTAAGCGAGAACTTATGTTATATGGCCATATGGGTTTGACAAACCCTCACTTCGGACGGTTCGCTACCGTCTACGGGTGAAATATATTTTCGGGAAACAGTGTATGTTCTAACACTATTATTACGGGGTTCAACGGACGGAATGTTAAGCTTTGATAATTGAGTGCTCGTGAATATTAACTTTTAGAATGTACTATGACTTTATCGATGTTGCAAATCTTGTGGTTCAACGTACTATTACTCACTTACTTATTTAAACCTATGATTTCACCAACGTTTTCGTTGACAGATTCTCTATGTTTTTCTCAGGTCCTTGAACTTAGGTGATACATGCTTTCGCTCATACTTTTTGATACTTGCATTGGATGTCGAGTATACTTGCACACGTGGAGCGTCTTTTTGACTACTTTTAATTGTGTCGCACGTGTTTCATACAAACTTTAAAAATTGTTATGTACTTGTTATGGAAACTACTTTTGTAAACTTTGAAACATCCTTATTTATGAAATGAATGCGACATATTTTTCGGTCAAACTTTGTTATAAAGACTTACGACCATGTAATGGGACCATACGTAGATGACGCCGTCATTTGACGATTTGTCGGGGTCGCTACACCGAGTGTGAGCACGGGTAGTACACGGACGGGTATATCGGATTCTAATGCGTCTAGGTGTTACAATTGCGGCGTGAGGGGTCACAAGTCTTGGGAATGTCCGGTGCCAAAGGGTGATGTCACAGTATGTTTTAATTGCCAAGAAGAAGGACATCGTAAGTCCGAATGTCCCGAGTTAGCGGGGACGGGGGCGGCAAGGAGACGTTACGGTACGTTTCGTTTTAATAAATATGTCCTTTGATTATTTATTATGTTCCGTTTGAGTTGGAGTATGTTAAATGCATCGTGTTGTGCATGTTATCGTCATGGGTGACGTTCCTAATGGAAGTACCCTATGGTGACGTTTTGATTGTTGGGCGAAGGGCGTAAGACTTGGCGTAACCAAGCATTCCTTAGTATTTGGGAAATGTTTCTACCAAGCCATGGAAATGAGTTTTGGTGTTCGGATGTTAGAGCGTGTTCGCTTTTGTGTTGAAGTTGATGAACCATGAGGTTCGACGGGTGGGATGAAACCCGAGAACTCGAGTGTTGATCTCGATGTATGTTGGTAAAGGAGTCTACGTAACGCGATATTAGGTGCCTCTTTTATACCTACTAGCGTGGTGTTCGACTCCGATTGTGTTGTGGTTAGATTGTACTTAGGGTACCGAGGAGAAACCCTTAGGTACATGAGTGACTAGGTGGAATTTGACAAACTAAAGCAATTGGATAATTGCGGGGGTATGGTTTGTGTAATTGTGTTACAGTTTTCGTTCGAAGTGTTTAAGGATTGATTGAAATCCTTCGGGTGCTCAAGATTAGAGTAAGATATGGTGATGGGTCGTGTGAACCCAATTGTTGGTAAAGTCTACCTTTGGTAGCATTGTACGAGTGGTAGATATGGAACGTAGTTCCAAGTGGGGGAGTTACACTCCCGCACGAGGAGATCCTTAGGGTGAGAATTCGGATAATGCTTATGGTAGATCCGAAACTTGTGTTGGGACCTAGTTTTGGTCGATTTGTGGTAGAGTACAATTTTGGTTAAATTGTACCTATGATTTTGGATTTAGAAATTATCACCGAGGTGGTAATGTGGTAAATCTCGTTGAGAGATAATGGACGTGTTTGGCGAGCAAGGTGAAATCCCTCGGTTAAGGGATGTGTGTGTCGGATTCTCTTTTAGAGAATTTTTGTTTTGTGCCTATGTTCGATATAGGTGGTTCTTGCTCGATTGTGTGAATGGTTAGTGGTATTCGTTAGGATTCACTATGGCGTAGCAGAGCGCGATGTTACACTACTCGTTGTTCGAGGCCAAAAGGGCGTTGATTGGTGAAGTAAGACCTTCGGGGTCCGCTGACTTCATCATGGTATTGTTGATTGGTGAAGCATGACCTTCGGGGTCCGCTGACTTCATCATGGTATTGTTGATTGGTGAAGCATGACCTTCGGGGTCCGCTGACTTCATCATGGGAGTAGTGATATATCGGTGAAGCATGACCGTTGACGGGGTCCACTGAATTCATCCGGTGTTGAGTGATCTATCGGTTGTTTTATACACCGATGGTGGGGTCGTGAGGACCATGTTGTGTGATTAGTGATGTGATAGCCGTGTTTCGCTCACATGTTGTTACGGGTGTGACAATAGTCGATTTTGTACACCTTAGGATTAGCGTTGGCATAGTCATTTTGGGCGCTTTTGGTTTTAGCCGTTGCTTATGATGTTAGGATAGTGGCGTATTGGTTATATTGCGCACTACAAGGATGTTTAGAGGTAAGTGTAATCCGTAAGGATTCAAGTGGTTCGATCTTCAACGTTCAGATTGTTGACTTTAGGTTGAGACTTGGTCGCTTTTAGCGTTGTCCTTGGTAAAGGTACGCTAAGGAATTGATATCTCGGTACGAGATTGGTTGAGTTTTTCCCGATATGGGAATTGAGCAAGTTTTAGTGCTCGGATTGTGGTTTTGATAAATCGCGGGTGACGATTTTAGATGTTAAAGGTGATTCATTGGGAAGAATTGTCCAGGAAATTTCGGATTGGGACTTATAATTGAGGACCGTTGAGTAGGTCCGGATTGGTTAAGTGGAGAAGATCACGAGGACGTGATCGAGTTTAAGTGGGGGAGAGTTGTAAGACCCAAATATTTATTGTACATAATGTATTTATGGTGTACGATGCGTGTATGAAGTGTACGTGTTGCTTGCTCGAACGCCGAAGGAAACTGGACTTTGTCTGAAATGACAAGGTGTGTACGTATCTTTTCAACCCCAAATAAAGTTTGTGTTGATGTTTCAAAGCCATACCATTGGAAAGGAAATCTTATTACGTTTCCAACGATATTTGATTCATTGAAAACGGAGCTACGGTCAAAAAGTTATGGCCAAAACAAGTTTCTGAAAACTGACATGCAGGTTGGAGCGGCGCTCCACCATTTGGCGCGGCGCTCCTATTGTTGCTGATGCAATTTTCAGCCTTTTTAAAAGGTTTAAATCAGGGGTACTTTGGTCTTTTCATTTAGGGTCGGTTTAGGGTCATCAAGACTGATCTAGAACTCCATTGGAGCTCATTTCTCACCCACACAAACACTCTCATCCACATCTAGAGAGAGAGGAAGAGTTCTAGAGTGAGAGAGCTTGATTTGGAGAAGAAGGAGTCGAATTCTCGCCAAATCTCGGGTTTTAAAGTTGTTCATCTCACTCCTAGCTATGTTTTGGTAGTATTGGTAAGTTCTAACTCCGAATTTCATTTGTTAGATTTGATATTCAAGTTAGGGTTTGAGATTGTTAGTTGTAAAACCCATTTGGTTGATGAAGAGGGTTTATGGAAACTTGCTATTTTGATATTTGGCGGGTTTTGGGTTGGTTAATGATTTAACCATGTTTAAGACTTGTAAATGGTGTATAATCACTAGTGTTAGTTGTAACGACCCTGGTTTTTCCACTTTTAATTAATAATGTTTATTATTAATGCTTGCGTATTAACGAATGTATGTTATTACATTTATTTGTTACCATGATTGCCCGTACATGACTTTACATGTCCCGACACGTCTTTGTGACACACGAACCTTTCCACGAATAATATTTAAGATATTATTTGCATTCATGATTAAGTTTTATTAATCATTTTAATTATCTAAGGTTATTAGTTAATTACTTGGGCTTTATTGGATTAATTTGTAAATTAATGGAACTTGGGCTTTTATTAGTGTTAATGGACTTAAAGAGCCCACTCTACTCACCTTAATGGACTTATTAGCCCACTACACATGTAAGTATTACTTTAGAAATAAACTAGATGGATTAACTTGTAAGAATCTAGTTACTTATACCTTTCCCATGTAAACACCCTTATTAACCATCTTTTTAGTCAAATGCACACAAGTAATTAGTGAACGTTTCCTTTCCCCTTTCCCCTTTTGATGACCGACGCCTTGAAGGCCTTTAGAGGTGTTTGTGCATTTTCTTTTTTGTTGTATTACTTCTCACTTGTTTCCTCACTTTTACACATACAAGTTTACTTGCTCTCTTTTTCCTCTCAAACATTCTCTCTTTTCTCTCTAACCTTGTAAGTAATGAGCTTGTTCTTCTTCTTCTTTTCTTTAGTAAAACCGTGGCCTAAACCCACAAATCATCATCAACATTTACTTGTCTTTGATTAATGTTTACTTACTTATGGTTGTTTACTTACTCACTTGTTCTTGTTGTTACTTACTTACATGTTTAAGAATCAAACTCTTTAGTTTGTTCTTCATATTCATCTTGTTCATACAAGACATACAAGAACATAAACTTTCTAGTTTATGTTCTACACTTAATGTTTTAAAGAAAGTTCATGAGTTAAATCATACTTGAAGTTCATGTTGTAAACTTAAAAGTTTACTTCCTTAAAGATCAAGACTTTGGCTTGAATCTTTAAAAGTATGAAAACCATGAACTTATTACTTGTTTATTTAGCTTATTTCTTCATTTCAAGTACTTTAGATTTCATGATTTTGGTTATGAATGGTCAAATGTTACTAGTTAACTTTGATCTCATTTTTCTTGAACAAAAGTAAACTTGAAAGTTCAAGAACATAGAAGTATAACTATTTAGTTATAACTTCAAATATTTATGTAAGATCTAAGTTAATATAGCTTATGGTCTTCTAACTTTGTCATAATCTAGAGCTTATGAGCTTACATACACTTTACAAGATGATAATCTAAGTTTTGTAGCTTATGGTTTCATTAAAGTAAAGGTGCAAGTGTTATTACTTAGGATTTAACTTAATAACTTTAGATCTAGACTTTTGAGTCTTGGATCTTCAAGATCAAACTAAGAACTATGTTCTACAACCTAAGATCTTGATTAGTTAGTTTACTTTCAAGTTTGTAGTTCAATATTACTTTTATATTTCATGTATGTGTTAAATCTAAGACTTTGATGTAACTTTAGTTCATCAAAACACTTGCAACACTTAATTGAGTTGTGCTACATGTCTTAGACTTGCACTTGTGTTATGATGGTCAAAACTTGGTAAAGAAGATGTAAACCCATCAACGAGTTGTACACTTGAAGCTATATGCATCAAGGATGAGAACCGTGATGAACATCAAGCACCAAGAACCACCGGAACCTACTGTTTCACTGTTTCTGGGTCTGATCAGTATGACCTGGGCTACTGTAAGTATGATTTTCAGTTAGCTATGTTCGAGTAGATAACTTTTCATATAGGACTCGTCTTAATCCGAGTTACGGTTTAGGATCTATGGCCCTCCGAACGTCACTATGTCCATTTAACGTTGTGCTGAAATTTCTGACCTACTCGCACTTAAACCGTCACCACGGTTAAACGAAGACGAGTTTGCTTCTGTAAATTTTACCACAACTAAAGGACTCATATACGGAGCCATGTCCACTGGTCTCACCTCATTTCAGTAGGTATAGAGGCTGTGGTGACTGACCGAAGTCAGCCTTTGTTTTAAACTTCTTTCACGAACAAAACTTACTTTACACCTTTTGTTTGATGATGAATGATGATGACCTTTAAGACCTAATTTACATACACTTAAACCTATTGGAACGATTTACTGACTTAGTGATATTTGACTTAGGTTGAGGACCCGTTTGTACAACCTACATACATGCTTATTTTCCGAGTCATACTTTACCGCTACTTTATCATTGTGAGTTATAGCATCCCTTTTTACTTTAACTATTTTGGGACTGAGAATGCATGCGTGTTTTACGTTTTACATACTAGGCACGAGTACTTAAACTTTATATATATGTGGGTTATACAACGGCATAAACATTCCCTTTAGCTCGGTAACGTTTAGTCATTGGTTTTTGAACCGGTGAACGCGAATCTTAGATATGGATCCATAGGGTTTGACATCCCCACTAGGGCTAGTCGCGCTAGCATTTAACGAGTGTTTAATACTTCGTAAACATACGCACTTGCCAAGTGTACTTTCAGGGGGTGATATATAATTAAACGTTAAGTTAGTTACCGAGTGCCCACGGTTGAACATATACTTTATCATACTGATTTGAATTACTATTTTGAAACGCTTGTTGAAGCACTGAAATCTCGTGGCCTACCTTATATTACTGTTATACTTAAACTATAGCTCACCAACCTTTGTGTTGACGTTTTAAGCATGTTTTTTTCAGGTGCCTAAGGTTAGCTTGCTTCCGCTGTTGTACTAGTCATGCCTTGTAGACTTCCGCTGTGCTTACTAGGGTTGTCACCGCATGAAACATATTATCTTGCATTCAAACTTTGCTACTTTTGAACAATGAATTGTAACGACCTAAGGGTCACGTACTATTACTATTTGCTTCTATTCATTGAAGCATACTTTTGATTGTAGAACATTTGACGTTGGTTATGACGTCACCTTTTATCATGAATGCAAACTTGTTTTGAAAACGCATATAGTGTTTGACCTTGTAATGATCCTGTTGTTGATGATCCGTACATGTTGATTTAGTACGGGGCATCACATTTGGTATCAGAGCATTGGTTGTAGGGAATTAGGATGCATTAGTGAGTCTAAGACCGACCCGAGTAGGATTCACTAATATGACTAATCTACAACTTACTAGTTTACTTGTTTCTGCGAAACCTGCTGCATGCTACTGTGTTATACTACTGCATGCCACTGCTTACTTCTACTGCTGTATGAACTTACTACATGCTACCGTTTCCTTTTACTGCTATGTAAACTCGCAGTATGCTTTTGCTTACTCTCGCTACCGCATGTTACTATCTGCTTTTAACATGATACCTTGGTATGATACTGTTACTATTGCCATACTACATGCTGCTATAAATGATTTAGGCTGTTGTAATTGTTATGCCTAATTACACGCTTGCTATATGTCTATTATTCGCTATACCGACATGGAGAACTTATCCTTCCCAGTTCAGATGTTTTCCTGAACTACTTTCCCACTCATCTAACCCTAAGAACTAGTAGTGTAATCCACCTGTTACTACTGTTCCACCGTTCCAGGGATCGAAACATTTCTTTACGCAACCAGGGAGGAGTACCCCTCAGATTACACGCTCACTAAAGTTGATCCTCGGAGGAGGAGATAGGAGAGAACGTGTCGAAATAACCGCACCTCGAGCTCACCCTAACTAGCCACGTACATTGTAGGAGCATTAGAAGAATATTCAGTTTCCGCAAGTTGGTTTGTATCCCGTGCGCTTTCATGACCGTCACTTAACTCTTTCATTCTTCACCATTGCTCGACGATCTAAAGACACTTCTGGACTTAAGTCCCTAACGCTCCTAGACATTGGATAAGTCAGGAGGACATCTCCTTTCACAAGGTTATAGTATTTTCTACTGAGGCTCAAACACATCGCATTACTACTTGCTACACGTACAACCCGACACGAGACCCGAATTGAATATCCAGGAGGAACCTAACAACGTTACCTGAATCCGAACCTTTGAAAAAACTTCAGGAAATTTATGCATTAATGCATGACCTACGGAACCTACGTACCCACATCGAAAAACTGTGAGATTAGTTGTGTAGATTCTATTTTGAGATGACACAGATAACGCACCGTTAGATGAAATTGAGTAGAACTTGAAGTGATCACGTTACATTGACCATATGAAGTGATGTTAGATTGAACGTACGATTTAGTACAATATAATGATGCCAGGCCAGCGTGATTATATTGAAGTAAATCATGCAGAAGTTCCAATGTTACCACATGAGGAATATGAGGTGATCCAGGGAAAACTTTGGCAGGGATCACTTGAGCATATGCATTATAGTCTGTTAAAGGTAGGGAAGGAATAACCACGTAGCCAAGATACTGTACAAGAGGGGTCTTGATTGCAGAATTGATAACCCAAAAATTTGTTATAGATATCGACACCCTGGACATTTAAGGAAAAGGTTCTCATATAGGAAAAACCTTAAAATTACTCGCGGAATAGCAATCGTTATGGAGACTTGCATGGATCCTGGTTTTAGTTAGGGTATGTTATGTCACAACGTTTTATTGTTTCGGAGTTGTTTAATACTAAAACGATAGAAACCTTATATCTAAGAACCTTAGCGTTAAGAATAATAAGCCATTAACAACCATGAGAGTTAAGTACTCTATAGGACAAGTAAATGGTAAGCTGGCAGAGATAGAGGAATAATTTAAGGTAGTACTTTAAGATTAATAGGTGGGTCATTTGGAGATGACCTCATATTAACCAAACTTGGGAGTTTTAACGTATTAGTTGAAAATGATTAGTTACCTACGCACAGGCATATGTTATTTGAGAAGATTGATAAAATTTTCACAGCAGTATAATAAGATTGGTTGGAATGAACCTTAAGATTAACCTAACACCCATCAATTTGGGAAATTGGATGCAATAGTTGGTATGAACTTTAAGATTAACTTAGTACTCATCAAGTTAGGAAACTTGATGAAATAGTTTGAACGGACTAACTTTCAAGGATGAAAGCGGAATTTATTTATAATGGGGAAAATTTATTCGTATACCTCGCAAGAATGGTGAAACTATTATGGGAAGAGATGTAGCCCGAAAACTGAATCTTGTTAGTTACATGACATCAACCCGAAATCCCACAATGGAAATGAGAAGAAATTTATCACTAAGTTATCAAAGACGGTAAGGCGGTTAGGACACTTTCTGGGTTATTATTGACCATCTCGCCAAGACTGCTCACTTTCTAGCCATGAGAGAAACCAATACAATGGACAAACTTGCACAACGATACTCAAGGGAAATTGTATTTCGTCACTTCAGCAATTCAAACTCTATATTAAAGATTACCCAAGAATCTCATTTGATACTCATTCCTACGCAACTCTAAACCCTAACTCATTACAAGGAATTCTTTATTCGATGAAAACCACAACGTCATCCTTCTTACCTCGATATTATTAGTCAATCCAGTTCGAAATTTTCCTAAAATCAATGAATGGTTAACTCTCACCCTCATCCTCTCCCATTCGTATCTCACTTATAAGTAACAACTTCACACTTAAACATTTTGGGTCAAAGGACTTATGCTCTACTAATAGTCGTCAATCACATATAAATTCAACAATTTTTGTTACCTCAAATATCACTCAAAATTTTCAAAAGTCTCTTACTCGATTCTCATCGACCTTTTCCAACTTGTAACCTCCGAAATATAAAAATTTTGTTTGCCAAAAATTTTACACACATTATTTTGCTGTGCTATCCTCTCAAAAAAAAAATTTATTTTGTTTGCCATTCATGCAAAATCTTTGAAATTGTACCCATTATATAAAATAAAGTAAATAATTACTCATTTTTGACAAATACATATGAAACTTTACTTTCACTTTTACAAATCAAATCTTTCATTCAAAGGATATTATACTTTGAAGGGTACGTGTTGTACATAACCCTAATTTACTAAGAACTTCGTTCCTTCACTTACATTGTCACCATAAACAATTTCTATAAAACTTTCATTGCTTGTTATATAAAACTTTTAGTGTTATTCGTATCCAAGTCATCATAAAGACTTTATAACCGTCGAAATCAAGAGATTCGCGTGCATGTGATAAAGGCACTGACTACCACGTCATGCAAGGCCTTCGGGCATCCACTGACACTTAAACCATTCAAAACTATTGCGTTACCCCATGGATTTATTTCACCACACCTGTTGGAACAATGCTCTTTCTTACATAACTCTAAGTCCTAACTCATTCCAAGGAACTCTCATTTAGTAACATTAACACCATCGGTATCCTGACTTCATTACTAGTCATAACCTATTTGGCACTTTGCAAATTCAAGAAGCAATTAACTTCTCATCCTCGTGCTCTATCCTTCGTACCTCACTTTTAGCAACGGCTTCAGACGTACATATTTTTGGCCCAAAGACTTGTGTCCTAATAATTACCAAAACTACGTTTATGTCATTAGTATTCATTACCTAGTAACTGGTCACCCGATGATTCAAAGCTTTTTCCACTCAATCTTTTCCAACTCGTAACCTTCGAAATAAGAAAAACCATGTTTATCAAAATTTTTACACGTTGTTTATTTGTGCGGTCCTCACAAGATTTACAGACAATGAAAATACTAAAAACTTTTCTGTCACTTATACGATTTATAAAATCATATATGTATAAATTTATACTTACCTATTTTGATACTAAGTTATATCTTTAAATTATTTAAAAACCGCTCCTTTACCGAGTTATTCAACTTAAGTCAAATAGTTTTGTGCAAATGGTACACGTTGTACCTACTTCTAAATTTACTAGGAACTTCGTTTCGTTCACGTTGACACAACAAACGTTTAAAGGTTTTGTTTTTCAAAACTCCGTTAGTTGATTTTATTAAAGGTTTTCGTATTAGACTACACCATGTATGGGTCACACTATTTCTCGCCCTCTGGTAGAGATGGAACTTACTATAAAGATCTTTGTTAAAAACTCTTGAGCCACTTTGGATGGCGGTTTTATAAAATTTGTCAGAAAATTTTTGCACCCATAAAATGTTCTTTTTAAAGTAGACATGATAAAAATGCGAGCCAATAAATTAGTTTTCCGAGGTACACTCAGTGGTCACCCTATTGCAGGAAAGGCACTAGGTGGGTTTCTGTTCTCAATACTTCACGGCAAATCACAATACCCTCGTAAACCTCATCTCTACAAATCAGTATGTTGAGACACAAGAATCATTTTTGGAGATTCTTTTCACTCGGAGTAAACCATTCTTTAGGACCAAGAGTTCACTCTCACGCCTTTCGTGCGACTTTCTTTTAGAAATGTAATATAAGATACTTTGAGAACCTATGAATCTTGTTATCCCTTGGGAGGGGACTGCTTAAAACATTTACGACACTGATGTGGATACTCTATATATTTCTTCCTTCTTTGGTTGCAACTGTATGTTGCTCTAGTTAACGTTAACCCTAACTTCGACATGTGACTGAAAGGATAAAATTTCATTATAGAACTGTGTTTTCATTCCATCCAAGGATAAGTTCACACGCTGTATGTTAAACTGGGTGATATCTTTCGTTGTTCGTTCAGACCATTCTGAAGGCACTATAAATAATTATGGATTGCAAACATTCTTAAGAATCGGGTTCTTTATGCCTATGGCCTCCTTCCGAAATTAAGGAGTTAGTAAAATCCGTGGCTAACACTATCCAGATATCAAATCGTATGGTTGTGATCACCATGTTTTCCATTCTACCTGTCAAATTTGTATTACTACATAAGCGCTCGATGTTTTAGATGAGTTTAGAAACATTCATGATGCATTTTACGCAACCAGCTTACTGAAGGTGCCTGTAAGGCTAAACACACCATCTTTCCCTTTGTGGATATACATTCAGATGACATACTCATGTTAATCAGAAACGAAATCAATTTGTTGACCTCTTAGGACAAGAGACTTAATTAATGGCGTATACCAATTCTTAATTTTCATACGCCGAAGTACCTTTCAAGGTAAATAACTTACTTCTGAGCCACGAGTCTCACGGAACTTTGATACGCCCCTTCTTATTCGAATACGGTACCATTGTTGGTCACTCCTTAAAATTTCGGGACAAAATTTTCTTTAACAGGTGGGTAATGTAACGACCCTGGTTTTTCCACTTTTAATTATTAATGTTTATTATTAATGCTTGCGTATTAACGAATGTATGTTATTACATTTATTTGTTACCATGATTGCCCGTACATGACTTTACATGTCCCGACACGTCTTTGTAACACACGAACCTTTCCACGAATAATATTTAAGATATTATTTGCATTCATGATTAAGTTTTATTAATCATTTTAATTATCTAAGGTTATTAGTTAATTACTTGAGATTTATTGGATTAATTTGTAAATTAATGGAACTTGGGCTTTTATTAGTGTTAATGGACTTAAAGAGCCCACTCTACTCACCTTAATGGACTTATTAGCCCACTACACATGTAAGTATTACTTTAGAAATAAACTAGATGGATTAACTTGTAAGAATCTAGTTACTTATAACTTTCCCATGTAAACACCCTTATTAACCATCTTTTTAGTCAAATGCACACAAGTAATTAGTGAACATCTCCTTTCCCCTTTCCCCTTTTGATGACCGACGGCCTTGAAGGCCTTTAGAGGTGTTTGTGCATTTTTTTGTTGTTGTATTACTTCTCACTTGTTTCCTCACTTTTACACATACAAGTTTACTTGCTCTCTTTTTCCTCTCAAACTTTCTCTCTTTTCTCTCTAACCTTGTAAGTAATGAGCTTGTTCTTCTTCTTCTTTTCTTTAGTAAAACCGTGGCCTAAACCCACAAATCATCATCAACATTTACTTGTCTTTGATTAATGTTTACTTACTTATGGTTGTTTACTTACTCACTTGTTCTTGTTGTTACTTACTTACATGTTTAAGAATCAAACTCTTTAGTTTGTTCTTCATATTCATCTTATTCATACAAGACATACAAGAACATAAACTTTCTAGTTTATGTTCTACACTTAATGTTTTAAAGAAAGTTCATGAGTTAAATCATACTTGAAGTTCATGTTGTAAACTTAAAAGTTTACTTCCTTAAAGATCAAGACTTTGGCTTGAATCTTTAAAAGTATGAAAACCATGAACTTATTACTTGTTTATTTAGCTTATTTCTTCATTTCAAGTACTTTAGATTTCGTGATTTTGGTTATGAATAGTCAAATGTTACTAGTTAACTTTGATCTCATTTTTCTTGAACAAAAGTAAACTTGAAAATTCAAGAACATAGAAGTATAACTCTTTAGTTATAACTTCAAATAT
This sequence comes from Rutidosis leptorrhynchoides, assembly GCF_046630445.1. Taxonomy (NCBI): domain Eukaryota; kingdom Viridiplantae; phylum Streptophyta; class Magnoliopsida; order Asterales; family Asteraceae; genus Rutidosis; species Rutidosis leptorrhynchoides. The sequence goes on along the minus strand of NC_092333.1, from coordinate 592,337,688 downwards.
TTATGTAAGATCTAAGTTAATATAGCTTATGGTCTTCTAACTTTGTCATAATCTAGAGCTTATGAGCTTACATACACTTTACAAGATGATAATCTAAGTTTTGTAGCTTATGGTTTCATTAAAGTAAAGGTGCAAGTGTTATTACTTAGGATTTAACTTAATAACTTTAGATCTAGACTTTTGAGTCTTGGATCTTCAAGATCAAACTAAGAACTATGTTCTAAAACCTAAGATCTTGATTAGTTAGTTTACTTTCAAGTTTGTAATTCAATATTACTTTTATATTTCATGTATGTGTTAAATCTAAGACTTTGATGTAACTTTAGTTCATCAAAACACTTGCAACACTTAATTGAGTTGTGCTACATGTCTTAGACTTGCACTTGTGTTATGATGGTCAAAACTTGGTAAAGAATATGTAAACCCATCAACGAGTTATACACTTGAAGCTATATGCATCAAGGATGAGAACCGTGATGAACATCAAGCACCAAGAACCACCGGAACCTACTGTTTCACTGCTTCTGGGACTGATCAGTATGACCTGGGCTACTGTAAGTATGATTTTCAGTTAGATATGTTCGATTAAATAACTTTTCATATAGGACTCATCTTAATCCGAGTTACGGTTTAGGATCTATGGCCCTCCGAACGTCACTATGTCCATTTAACGTTGTGCTGAAATTTCTGACCTACTCGCACTTAAACCGTCACCACGGTTAAACGAAGACGAGTTTTCTTCTGTAAATTTTACCACAACTAAAGGACTCATATACGGAGCCATGTCCACTGGTCTCACCTCATTTCAGTAGGTATAGAGGCTGTGGTGACTGACCGAAGTCAGCCTTTGTTTTAAACTTCTTTCACGAACAAAACTTACTTTACACCTTTTGTTTGATGATGAATGATGATGACCTTTAAGACCTAATTTAAATACACTTAAACCTATTGGAACGATTTACTGACTTAGTGATATTTGAGTTAGGTTGAGGACCCGTTTGGACAACCTACATACTTGCTTATTTCCCGAGTCATACTTTACCGCTACTTTATCATTGTGAGTTATAGCATCCCTTTTTTACTTTAACTATTTTGGGACTGAGAATGCATGCGTGTTTTATGTTTTACATACTAGGCACGAGTACTTAAACTTTATATATGTGTGGGTTATACAACGGCATAAACATTCCCTTTAGCTCGGTAACGTTTAGTCATTGGTTTTTGAACCGGTGAACGCGAATCTTAGATATGGATCCATAGGGTTTGACATCCCCACTCGGGCTAGTCGCGCTAGCATTTAACGAGTGTTTAATACTTTGTAAACATATTGTAACACCCTGATTTTATATATATATATATATATCGCAGTGAAAGACTGAATTACATAAATACCCTTAGATAACATTTACAAACCATAGTTATCAATTTAGCTTAGTTAACGTTATTACAATATTCCAAAACGTTGGTGTTACGTGAAAACATTGTAAAACCAGAAAACATCAGAGTTAAGCACGTAGTCAAACATGTCTTCAACCCAATAGCAACACCCATCCTAACCAGCAGTACCTAAACCTGCAATGGGTGGAAATGTGGGGGGAATTAGCACACAGCTAAGTGAATGGATACTATCTAACAGACCAAGCATAAGCAACTGAACATGCAAGGGATCACAGATATGCTAACGTCCTGAACTAGCATATAATAACTGACAATATGAGGATCGGCGGCTTGTACGAGCACCCGACGTAGTTGATCAAGCTACAGTCTACCGATAGTCCGCTTTACTGATTTCACTGCATAACCGTCCAGACACAACACATGCGTCCTTCTATGCTATACTGAACAATCAGTAACTCATGACCCGACCAGGCTACCACAGTGGACCTCACATCAACTCTACCTTGCCGCCTCGGTGGGTTCCCAACCTTGCCGCCTCGGTTGGTGTCCAACTAATAGTGTGCACATAAGATCACAGATAAATAGTCATGAAATCGTCCTAACTAGCATGGCAATATCTAACTACGCATGGTAAACCTAATGAACATAATCATAGTAATAAAGAGTCTGAACAAGTAGCGTGTCAGCTACTTAATACTCTATCCGAAGATAGACCCACTCACCGATTACCCGTAACTGAACGTTCTCAGAGGTCTAATCTTTCTGAGCCTTCACCTTTTTGTTTATCACCTGTGAATCATCACATAATATCTCAAGTTAGTATTATATCCAAGTATTAATACACAACTTTACATTCAACGGAAAATATTCACATAACAGGCAAGGTTTTCGAGCAACATGGGGTTCTCGAGCAAATTCGAGTTTTTCGAGCAAATCGAGTTTTTCGAGCGAATTCGAGTTTTTCGAGCAGAGGGTTCTCGAGCAACTCGAGTTTTTCGAGCAAATCGAGTTTTTCGAGCGAATTCGAGTTTTTCGAGCAGAAGGTTCTCGAGCACACTTTCGAGCGAGTTTTTGAGCACTGTTTTCGAGCGAGTTTTTCGAGCAGCTTCCTCTTCACCATCAGCTTCGCTGATTTGGTGATTTTAAGCCAAAAAAACTCGATTTCAAGGTTTATAGTCCAAATTCAAGCATAAGGAAACATACTAATTATGCATAAACACTTTTCCTAACTATAAACATCAAAATCTATCATTTACAATCAAGATTTGGGATTAATTCATCCCAAAATACCCATTTTATCATAAACTCAAGTTCTAAAACACAATTCATTGTTTTGGACAGGTTCTAACCTCAAAACCACTTGAAAAACATCATATAAACTATATAGCAACTATTACTAACATCAGTTAAGCATTACAAACACAAAACATGAAGATTCAAGCTTAATTTCATCAAAAACCCACTTTATACCCAAATCCATTTCTATAAGAGTTAAATCACGAATCTAAGCAAACAAACCTGGATAAATGATCACAAGGATGATAAGATTCAGATCCTAAAGCCTCTTAATTCAATTTGTGACTTGGATTAGATTAGGGTTTGCGAGTGAAAGAGTTTGGTACGTACTAGTTTTGAGAATTCTCTAGAAATGAGAAGAAGAAAGCAGTTTACACTATTAAGATGGTATTAAAACCCATACCCCACAATACACGGGTATTTATCAGTTATCTAATATCTTTCGCACTTAATTTGGCAACCCTAACCGAGTCCAAATTTAATAAACAAACCATCTCTGTGACACTTGTCACAAACTGGTCTTAACCAACTAATCAATTAATAATAAACATATTATTAAAATAAAAGCATATTTTAACCACAAATATAAACCTAAGGGCAATTATGTAATCTTACTTCTAACCCCGGTTTCAGTCTGTTACAAATCCACCCCCCTTAAAGAGATTCCGTCCTCGGAATCTGGTCTTGGTCAATGATAATTCTAAAAACGAACATATATTTCATAGCATTATTCCTCAAGAAAGACAAGCTTTTAGTTGCAATTGTTCTATATAAAAGTGATATTCGTTTAAATAATAAAAGGTGAAGACAAAAGACAGATTCGACGAATTAAAGACGCAAACGACCAAAAAGCTCAAAAGTACAAAATACAATCAAAGAGGTTCCAATTATTGATAAGAAACGTCTCGAAATTATAAGAGTACAAGATTCAAAACGTAAAGTACAAGATATTAAATTGTACGCAAGGACGTTCGAAAATCCGGAACCGGGACCAGAGTCAACTCTCAACGCTCGACGCAACGGACTAAAAATTACAAGTCAACTATGCACATAAATATAATATAATATTTAAATAATTCTTATAATTATTTATATATTATATTAATAATAAAAATCCGTCGGCAAGAAAGACTCCAAAGTTGTGAGCTGTATTTACAAACTCCGCGACTCGCGGAGTTTGAAGGCAAAAAGGGCCGCGAGTCGCGGAGCCCCAAATTTTGAAACTCCCTATAAAGCCAACCGAATTCTGATCATTTTTCATATCATCTAATATCCATCTCTCTATCTATATCGTAATATTTATATTTATAATTTATATTTTAATTTTAATTTTAATTATAATTCTAATAATAAGGGTATGTTAGCGAATGTTGTAAGGGTGTAAGTCGAAATTCTGTTCGTGTAACGCTACGCTATTTTTAATCATTGTAAGTTATGTTCAACCTTTTTAATTTAATGTCTCGTAGCTAAGTTATTATTATGCTTATTTAAAACGAAGTAATCATGATGTTGGGCTAATTACTAAAATTGGGTAATTGGGCTTTGTACCATAATTGGGGTTTGGACAAAAGAACGACACTTGTGGAAATTAGACTATGGGCTATTAATGGGCTTTATATTTATTTAACTAAATGATAGTTTGTTAATTTTAATATAAAGATTTACAATTGGATGTACCTATAAATAACCATATACACTCGATCGGACACGATGGGCGGGGTATTTATATGTACGAATAATCGTTCATTTAACCGGACACGGGAATGGATTAATAACCACTAGAATAATTAAAACAGGGGTACAAGGACACTTGGTATAATTGATAACAAAATATTAAAACCTTGGGTTACACTCAGTCGACATCCTGGTGTAATTATTAAACAAAGTATTAAAATCTTGTTACAGTTTAAGTCCCCAATTAGTTGGAATATTTAACTTCGGGTATAAGGATAATTTGACGAGGACACTCGCACTTTAAATTTATGACCGATGGACTGTTATGGACAAAAACCAGACGGACATATTAAATAATCCAGGACAAAGGACAATTAACCCATGGGCATAAAACTAAAATCAACACGTCAAACATTATGGTTACGGAAGTTTAAATAAGCATAATTCTTTTATTTCATATTTAATTTCCTTTATTTTATATTTAATTGCACTTCTAATTATCGCATTTTTATTGTTATTGTATTTAATTGTACTTTTAATTATCGTACTTTTTAATTATCGCAAGTTTATTTTATCGCACTTTTATTATTCGCAATTTCATTATCGTTATTTACTTTACGCTTTAATTTAAGTCTTGTATTTATTTTTAATATTTTACATTTGGTTTTAACTGCGACTAAAGTTTTAAAATCGACAAACCGGTCATTAAACGGTAAAAACCCCCCTTTATAATAATAATATTACTTATATATATATATATATATATATATATATATATATATATATATATATATTTGTATTTTTATAAAAGTAAACTAATATAGCGTTAAGCTTTGTTTAAAAAGATTCCCTGTGGAACGAACCGGACTTACTAAAAACTACACTACTGTACGATTAGGTACACTGCTTATAAGTGTTGTAGCAAGGTTTAAGTATATCCATTCTCTAAATAAATAAATATCTTGTGTAAAATTGTATCGTATTTAATAGTATTTCCTGCTAAAATTTAATAGCTATTTTATATACACCTCGCATAACATCAGTCAATCAGATGAGGGTAACGGGTCTTCATCAACTCTTCTGTCTCCCACGTCAAGTTAGACCCTAAACTGTGCTTCCATTCTACCAAAACCATCGGGATTTCTTTCTTTCTTAACTTAGTAACCTTTCTGTCGACCACTCGGATAGGTTCCTCAACCAACTTGTTACTCAAATCAACTTTCAAATCTACTAGTGGTACGATTTGTTTCTCGTCATCGACTTTACACTTACGCAAATAACACACATTGAAGGTATTATGGATACCAGCTAGTTCGGAAGGAAGATCTAACACAACTGTCTGGTCATTAACCCTCTGAATAATCTTGAACGGTCCAATAAATCTCGGAGCTAACTTTCCTCCCTTACCAAACCTGATAACACCCTTCCACGGTGAAACTTTCAAGTAAACACGATCACCTACTTCAAAGTTTACTGGACGTCTACGTGGATCAGCATACATCATTTGTCTATCCCTGGCAGCTTTTAACTTTTCTCGCGCGATAGCAACTTTTTCGGCTGTCATTTGAACAATCTCGGGACCAGCAAACTGTTTCTCTCCAGCTTCTAACCAACAATTCAGAGTTCTACAACGACGGCCGTACAACATTTCGTAAGGCGGCATCCCTATGCTCGAATGATAAGAATTATTATACGCGAATTCAACCAACGGCAAATGTGTATCCCACGAACCACCATATTCTAATACACATGCTCTCAACATATCCTCTAGCATCTGTATCGTTCGTTCACTCTGACCATCTGTCTGAGGATGATAAGCAGTACTCAGATTCACACGTGTACCCAGATTCTGTTGTAGACTATTCCAGAAGTTCGACACAAATCTAGAATCTCTGTCTAACACAATCGATAATGGCACACCATGCCGACTAATTATCTCTTTCACATATAAATCAGCAAGTTCGCTTAATGACGCTGTCTCACGAGTAGCAAGAAAATGAGCACTCTTGGTCAAACGATCAACTACTACCCAAATCATATCGTGTTTTCTCCGAGTTCTAGGTAATTTTGTCACAAAATCCATTGTGATATGCTCCCATTTCCACTCTAGAATATGTAACTGACACAACGAACCATACGGTTTTTGGTGTTCTGCATTCACTTGCACGCAAATATGACACTTTTCAACAAAACGAGCGATGTCTGACTTCATGGTCGGCCACCAATACATAGATTTAAGGTCATGATACATCTTATTACTGCCTGGATGTACTGTCAATCTAGATTTATGAGCTTCAGTTATGATCAAATCCCTCAAGTCTCCAAGCATAGGCACCCAAATACGGTTATTTAAAGTCTTAAGTCCACGACAATCATCAATTAGGTCAAATTTTCGTTTAGTCATAAGTTCAGATTTAATATGTTCATCCTCCAAAGCACAGGCTTGAACTGTTCATAGTTGATCAATCAAATCTGAAGTTATACTCAAACGCAGAAATTTCACATTCTCATCAGACTTTTTACGACTTAACGCATCTGCTACGACATTTGCTTTACCCGGATGGTACTTTATTTCACAATCATAGTCTTTGATAATTTCTATCCACCGTCTCTGTCGCATATTCAGTTCTTTCTGCGTGAAAATATGCTTGAGGCTCTTATGATCTGTACATATTACACACTTTGTACCATATAAGTAATGTCTCCAAAGCTTCAATGCAAATACCACTGCAGCCATTTCTAAATCATGAACCGGATAGTTACGTCCATGTGTCTTTAACTGACGAGAAGCGTACGCGATAACTTTATCTCTCTGGATCAGTACACATCCCAACCCGGCAAATGACGCATCACAATAAATCACAAAGTCATCTGAACCCTCTGGCAATGCTAACACTGGAGCCTGACACAACAACTGTTTTAGAGTCTGAAAAGCCTGTTCCTGTTGATCTCCCCATCGGAAACTTACATCCTTTCTAGTCAATTTGGTCATCGGACCTGCTATTTTAGAAAAATCTTTTATAAATCGGCGATAATAACCCGCAAGACCCAAAAAACTCTTAACTTCTATCGGCGTCTTCGGCGAATTCCAACCCATTACCGCTTCTATTTTCGACGGATCCACTTTAATACCTGCCTCATAGATAACATGACCCAGAAACTGCACCTCTCGAAGCCAAAACTCACACTTCGAGAACTTAGCGTACAACTGCTCTTTCTTTAACAACTCTAACACTAATCAAAGATGTGTCGCATGATCAGCTTCTGTCTTTGAATATACCAATATATCATCGATAAACACAATAACAAACAAATCTAAATATGGTTTACAAACCCTGTTCATCAGATCCATGAAGACTGCTGGAGCATTCGTCAACCCGAATGGCATAACCAAGAACTCGTAATGCCCATATCTAGTTCTGAACGCTGTCTTCGGTATATCTGATTCTGCAACCCGAACCTGATGATAACCGGATCTAAGATCTATTTTCGAGAAATACGATGCACCTTGCAGCTGATCGAACAGATCATCGATTCTAGGCAGAGGATACTTGTTCTTAACTGTTCTCTTGTTCAATTCTCGATAATCTATACACATTCTCAGTGAACCATCTTTCTTCTTTACAAACAACACTGGTGCACCCCACGGTGAAGAACTTGGTCTTATAAACCCTCTGTCTAACAGTTCTTGTATCTGAGACATCATCTCTCTGATTTCAGAAGGTGCTAACCTATAAGGAGCCTTAGCTACTGGAGTTGTTCCCGGAACTAACTCAATCTTATATTCTACTTCTCTTACCGGCGGCAATCCCGGTAATTCGTCAGGAAACACCTCAAGAAATTCCGAAACCACGGGAATATCAATAACAGATTTCTTCTCTATCTTAGCATCAATAACATAAGCCATAAAAGACTCACATCCCTTAGAAAGTGACTTCCTCGCCTTCATCATAGAAATCAATGGAAAACTGAACCCACTTCATTCCCCTCGGGCCACAATACGGGTTCCATCGGTCAAACGGAAAGTCACAATCTTCTTATCACACTTAATGTGGGCCTTATGTAGGCTCATCCAGTTCATCCCTAATACTACATCAAAACTAGGGATAGGAAACACTAAACAGGACATAGCAAGCAGTCTACCATCAATTTCTATACTAGCTCCAAACACATACGTTGTGACTAGAATCGTCTTACCATCAGCTACCTCTACTCTAACAGACTCAGGCAGCACAGTAGCAGGTAACCCTAATTTAGTACAGAAATCTATAGACATAAATGTCCTATTTGCACCCAAATCAAACAATATTCTAGCAGGTATTGAGTTGATCAAGAACATACCGGTTATGATGTCATCATTATTAGTAGCGGCCTCAACTGTCATCTGAAAAGCCCTGGCTTTCGCAGTCGGTGGGTTCTTTCTCTTATGTCCACTTGAGGCTGTGGAACCCCCGATAGATGCCGAACGCGCCCCTGACCCTGCCCCGGAACTTGCGCCCTTTGACGCCTGACAACTTGCTGAACGATGACCCGGCTGATGACAACTCCAACAAACATTTTCTCTGAAGGAACACCCCTGAGATTCATGACCTACCATACCACATCTTAAACATCTTCTCGTTGACTCAGAACACTGACCACTATGTGAAGACTTACAACCTTTACACCATTATTTCTTTCCAGAACCTGAACCTGATCCACCTTGGTTACCCTTACCCTTTTGTCTAAACCCAAACGATTTCTTAAACTTCGAACCTGATTGACTGGTAGCCTGACTACCCTGTGGTACCACATTTCCCCAATTCATACCCCTAGCTGCTCTTACATCACTTTGCACCATCTTTGCCATCACAAAAGCTTGAGACAATGTCGGTGCTGACCTCACAAAGGTCCTATACTCTGGCAAGATCATGTTTACAAAGTGCTGAATTCGGGATTGTTCATCCGGCACCCATTGTTGCACAAATCTTAGCTTGTCCATGTACTTCTCAATCACCTCATCAATTGACATCTGCGGTGTCATCCGCATTTCTAGGAACTCCATCTTAATTCTATTCATGTCAAACACATTACAATACTGTTCACATACCTTCGCATAAAACTGTTCCCAAGTAATCATCTTAACTTGCTCTGGAGGGACACTAGCTATAACAGAATCCCACCACACCATTGCTCTATCTTTCAACAACCTGCTTGCATAAGTCACCTTTAACTCAGGCTCACACTGACATGCATCAAACGCCTTTTCAAACTCCCGTAACCAATTGAGAGTCACGGCTGGGTCATTACTTCCTGAGAAAGGAGATGGTCCACAATCCCTGAACTGTTTAAAGGTACATCTTTTTGGTGGCTGGTATTGTTGTTGGAATTGCTGTTGTAGGAATGGTTGTTGGTATGTAGGTGGCTGAACTTGGTTCATCATCATGGGATGTTGGTATTGGTAGTAGTTCTGTGGTGGCATGATATGCTGAGGGAATGGGTTCTGTAAAGGGTATTGGTAGGGGTTCTGGTTTATCGGTGGTACGGCATGCGACTGTGCAGTGGCAAAACCTGGCGGTGTATCCTCATTACCCGACTGTCTAGCTAACTCAAGCTCAGCAATCTTTTTCTGAGCTTCCTTAAACTTTCCTTCAAGCTCATGTACATAATCAGAATCATATACTTCTACCTCATCCTCCACATTAGGAGCACTGAAGGTTCCGGGGTCAGGTTTGTAGCGTTCGCATCCCTGTTGTCTGTCATCTGTGCTACAAAACACTCGTACTAAAGCTTAGTGGATAACTGTTAGCTTACTAAACACTAACATGCACAACATCCTATATTCACTTAGCCCCACCCCACGGACATGTTTGACTTAATTCAGGGTTTAGAAACAAACTTGTTCACGTACTTGCTGCTAAACCACGCTCTGATACCAACTTGTAACACCCTGATATTTATATATATATATATATATATATATATATATATATATATATATATATATATATATATATATATATATATATATATATCACAGCGGAAGACTGAATTACATAAATACCCTTAGATAACATTTACAAACCATAGTTATCAATTTAGCTTAGTTAACGTTATTACAATATTCCAAAACATTGGTGTTACGTGAAAACATTATAAAACCAGAAAACATCAGAGTTAAGCACGTAGTCAAACATGTCTTCAACCCAACAGCAACACCCATCCTAACCAGCAGTACCTAAACCTGCAAGGGGTGGAAATGTGGGGGGAATTAGCACACAGCTAAGTGAATGCATACTATCTAACAGACCAAGCATAAGCAACTGAACATGCAAGGGATCACAGATATGCTAACGTCCTGAACTAGCATATAATAACTGACAATATGAGGATCGGCGGCTTGTACAAGCACACGACGTAGTTGATCAAGCTACAGTCTACCGATAGTCCGCTTTACTGATTTCACTGCATAACTGTCCAGACGCAACACATGCGTCCTTCTATGCTATACTGAACAATCAGTAACTCATGACCCGACCAGGCTACCACAGTCGACCTCACATCAACCCTACCTTGCCACCTCGGTGGGTTCCCAACCTTGCCACCTCGGTTGGTGTCCAACTAATAGTGTGCACATAAGATCACAGATAAATAGTCATGCAATCATCCTAACTAGCAAGGCAATATCTAACTACGCATGGTAATCGTAATGAACATAATCATAGTAATAAAGAGTCTAAACAAGTAGCGTGTCAGCTACTTAATACTCTATCTGGAGATAGACCCACACACCGATTACCCGCAATTGAAGTTTCTCAGAGGTCTAATCTTTCTGAGCCTTCACCTTTTTGTTTATCACCTGTGAATCATCACATAATATCTCAAGTTAGTATTATATCCAAGTATTAATACACAACTTTACATTCAACGGAAAATATTCACATAACAGGCAAGGTTTTCGAGCAACATGGGGTTCTCGAGCAAATTCGAGTTTTTCGAGCAAATCGAGTTTTTCGAGCGAATTCGAGTTTTTCGAGCAGAGGGTTCTCGAGCAACTCGAGTTTTTCGAGCAAATCGAGTTTTTCGAGCGAATTCAAGTTTTTCGAGCAGAAGGTTCTCGAGCACCCTTTCGAGCGAGTTTTCAAGCACTGTTTTCGAGCGAGTTTTTCGAGCAGCTTCCTCTTCACCATCAGCTTCGCTGATTTGGTGATTTTAAGCCAAAAAAACTCGATTTCAAGGTTTATAGTCCAAATTCAAGCATAAGGAAACATACTAATTATGCATAAACACTTTTCCTAACTATAAACATCAAAATCTATCATTTACAATCAAGATTTGGGATTAATTCATCCCAAAATACCCATTTTATCATAAACTCAAGTTCTAAAACACAATTCATTGTTTTGGACAGGTTCTAACCTCAAAACCACTTGAAAAACATCATATAAACTATATAGCAACTATTACTAACATCAATTAAGCATTACAAACACAAAACATGAAGATTCAAGCTTAATTTCATCAAAAACCCACTTTATACCCAAACCCATTTCTATAATAATTAAATCACGAATCTAAGCAAACAAACCTGGATAAATGATCACAAGGATGATAAGATTCAGATCCTAAAGCCTCTTAATTCAATTTGTGACTTGGATTAGATTAGGGTTTGAGAGTGAAAGAGTTTGGTACGTACTAGTTTTGAGAATTCTCTAGAAATGAGAAGAAGAAAGCAGTTTACACTATTAAGATGGTATTAAAACCCATACCCCACAATACACGGGTATTTATCAGTTATCTAATATCTTTCGTACTTAATTTGGCAACCCTAACGGAGTCCAAATTTAACAAACAAACCATCTCTGTGACCCTTGTCACAAACTGGTCTTAACCAACTAATCAATTAATAATAAACATATTATTAAAATAAAAGCATATTTTAACCACAAATATAAACCTAAGGGCAATTAAGTAATCTTACTTCTAACCCCGGTTTCAGTCTGTTACACATACGCACTTGCCAAGTGTACTTTCAGGGGGTGATATATAATTAAACGTTAAGTTAGTTACCGAGTGCCCACGGTTAAACATATACTTTATCATACTGATTTGAATTACTATTTTGAAATGCTTGTTGAAGCACTGAAATCTCGTGGCCTACCTTATATTACTGTTATACTTAAACTATAGCTCACCAACCTTTGTGTTGACGTTTTTAAGCATGTTTTTCTCAGGTGCCTAAGGTTAGCTTGCTTTCGCTGTTGTACTAGTCATGCCTTGTAGACTTCCGCTGTGCTTACTAGGGTTGTCACCGCATGAAACATATTATCTTGCATTCAAACTTTACTACTTTTGAACAATGAATTGTAACGACCTAAGGGTCACGTACTATTACTATTTGCTTCTATTCATTGAAGCATACTTTTGATTGTAGAACATTTGACGTTGGTTATGACGTCACCTTTTATCATGAATGCAAACTTGTTTTGAAAACGTATATAGTGTTTGACCTTGTAATGATCCTGTTGTTGATGGTCCGTACATGTTGATTTAGTACGGGGCATCACATTAGTGATCATTGGTGTTTTGGAAACCATTAGGGTTCTTATGGTAGACTAATTTTGACTAAAGTCAAAATTAGGGTTTGTTGATGATTATGACACAATTGCCGATTTAATAAGGTTTATAAACTTAAAATGGATTAAGTTGAAGCATAGAACCGAGTTAAATATGTTTTGATGTCAAAACTTGCTAATGGCGTGATATTGACTTCTTATGGGTCAAATTAGGGTTTAAGTGTCATTTTGGTCAAGATAGGTTTTTAACACCTATGATTGGGTTTGATTGGCATATTAGGACCATTCTCACTTGTGTTAGTGATTATTGGTTAGTTTGGGCGCGGTTTGTGCTTGGAAGTGCATTTGGGTCGAAATTGCACTAGTTGTCAATTTGGGTTGATTTGTATATCCACCCTAACTGTGTTACTTGTTATGTGATAAATGGATTAGGTACGTTCCATCGGCGATTGCGGATTTCGGTAGCATTCTTCAAGGCGACAAGGTGAGTGTTAATATCCTATATGCATATGTATGTGTAGGATGGGTGCGGGTCGGGTGAAGGGGTTCTCGCTTATAGAGCTCGCTTCTCGTATAGGTGGAATTGTTGGACTTGTATATAGGTCCAATTGGCACGGTTGTGCGTTTTGGTTGACCACTTTGGCGAGGTGCACACTTTGTGTGTACGTTATCACATGGGCGTGTGATGTGGACTTATATAACCCCAATGACGAAGGGTTAATATAGTGAGTGGAATAATTATATACGTTGATATATAATGTATTTATTTGTTGTAGCGTGAGATGTGAAGTGTCGATGTGCTAAGACACCACATTTCACGTGACGAGTGAAGTGTCGATGTGCTAAGACACCACTCAAAGTAACGTGACGAGTGAAGTGTCGATGCGCTAAGACACCACTCAAAGTAATGTGACGGGTGAAGTGTCGATGTGTTAAGACGCCACCCGGGGTGAAGTGTCGATGTGTTAAGACACCACCCAGAGTGAAGTATCGATGTGCTAAGATGCCACTCCAAGAGAATAACGGGTGAAGTGCCGATGTGTTAAGGCGCCACTCGAGGTGAAGTATCGACGTGTTAAGATGCCACCTCAAGTAAAATGAAGAGTGAAGTGTCGAAGTGTTAAGACATCACTCAGGGTGAAGTGTCGATGTGTTAAGACGCCACCCGGGGTGAAGTATCGAAGTGTTAAGATGCCACCCGTGGGGTTAGTGTACGAAGTGTTAAGTGCACTAATGGTTGTTATGAACATCGATGACTTGTTTCGCGAAGTCATTCCCTTGCGAAGATTTGGTTAACCATGGTTATTGTGTTGTAAGCGTAACCAATTTATGTTATTCGATATATATATATATATATATATATATATATATATATATATATATATATATATATATATATATATATATATATATTGTATACATATAATGTTGTATTGTCGTGATGTAGCTAACCCTCCGGGTGTAGCTTATTGGCATTGTTCATATCGTTGTTGGTGAACTTATATTTTGTTGATGTATCTTTAGCTCGTTGCTTAGTGATCTTACGGTATGCTTAGACTAGCTTGCCTTTATGCTTGGATGCTCTGGTATGCGGTATTTGGTTTTGTGTGGCGTGTCCATTTTATGCATATATATGTATGTAGTATATTCTCACTCACTAAGCGTTAGCTTACCCTCTCGTTGTTTACCTTTTTATAGATTTGCATGGATGCGGTGGCTCGGGTAAGCGTGGGACTAGTGGACTCGCATAGTTGCTTTAGAAGGCTTGCTTTTGGATTGATTAGGATTGGGTAGCGTATCCCCAATCGCCATGCTCGGCTTTATTTGGTGTTACAAATCATGTGATTGAAAACTTGTATTTTCGTATGAAAGTCGTAAAACGGCCGATGTGGGCCCGGCCTCGTAAAACTTATTTTATGAATGGAACGTGTTAGTTTTTCATATATGAATAGGTTGTGAAAAGCGTTTTGTCTAAATACGTCGGGAAGTGGTCAAACATTTTCGCATTTCATGACTTTTTGGACAGGCCAGTTTGGCGCGCCGCGCGGCCATATGGCGCGCCGCGCCATATGCTGTTCCAGCAAAAAAAAATTAATTGATATTTCCGCGTGATCGTTTGTATTACGGGTTGGGTTGTTACAATATATATATATATATATATATATATATATATATATATAATAATTGTCCCATTTAACTTTTTATTTTGTCGCTTTTCATTTATAAAAAGTTATTGCTTTATTATATTTGATAGTAGTTTTTTTTTTTTTTTGAAAGGCAAAATAATTTTATTAATATATAAATATATGTACATTATACATCCCCGAAAAGTAACAAACATCCAACGATTATAACTACTAGACAAATGGAATAAAAAACCGACTATAAGTAAAACCCCCAGGAGAGGGGACTCAACGAATCGAGTAGGGACACGAAGTAGTACACAGTGCTGATCGAGCAGCGACAAAGCATAAACTCCAAGGCCCGTTTAACCCCTGAAGATCTTGCCTTATAGAAGGTTAGCCACGAGAAGCATAGGGGATGCTGTGGGGTATTAGCCAATGCCCACTCTTGATGTAACAACGCAATACGAGCTCGGGTTAATGAGCCATTGTGACCATTGAATTTGAGCTTTCTTTATTCGACCCGAAATCCATTTAAAGGATGAAAGTTGGATATCCGCTAGAATTGAATGTATGTCCCAGATTTGGTTTTGAAAGATTTTTAGGTTGCGATATCTCCAAATAGAATAACCGCAGACCCACTTGGTGGCTTCCCATATTTTTGAACCTATCGATGAGAGACTGGAGCTGCAGCTACTTGAAAATAAATCCGCGACGTTTAGTTCTGCCGGGGGAGAAAAATTCCACCATTTGTAAAAATCCAACCATATAGCTTTAACCTGGGGGCATGTGGCAAGAATATGTTCGGTTGTCTCGGACGAGTCTTGGCAGATATTGCAAAGAACCGAACCGAGGTCTAAACCACGTTTGTCAAGTTCGAGTTTAACTGGAAGTCGATGAAGTTTTGCTCGCCAAACGAAAAGTTCAACTTTTAATGGGACAGATCTGTTGCGTTTTGTAGGTGGTTTTACAGTTGAAGGTTGGAGACGAAGCATGTCTAAGTTTGCCGAAACTTGTTTGGTGAAAGAGTTATCCGAATCTGTTAGGGTGCAAAGCCACGAGTCTTCGGTAACGTTATTAGTATTCTGAAGTGGAGTAAAGTTCTCGATCAAACTTGATAGCTCCTCCATATCGCTAGCGCTTCTGCCCCTTGGAGAATGGAGCCAACTGCCATTGAATGAAAAGGATGACCCAGCTAAGTCCACCCGATCGAAGACGGTGCAACTTTTATCAGTATCAAGTGCAAATAATCGGGGGTATTTTTCTTTCAGAATGAAGCTCCCAAGCCAACGGTCGTGCCAAAAAGCTGTGCGTTTTCCATCTTTTAGAAACCTGCAAAAAATATGCGAAAAATCCCATCCAGCTTTCTCGAAATCCTTAGTGATATTGATGATGTTAAACCAAGTGGCACCGAGTTTCTTAAACCTGCAAAAGTCGTTAGTGACAAGCCCACCGTCCCTACCGTAAATACTAGAAATCACTTTAGTCCAAAGTGAGCAAGGTTCCGATTTGAACCGCCACCACCATTTTCCTAGCAAGGCTAGGTTTTTGGCGGAAAGCGATCCAATGTCTAAACCTCCCGAGTCGTAAGGTAGTAAAGTGTCATCCCATTTAACCCAACATATTTTCTTACCCGACCCGGACCCGCCCCAGAAAAAATTACAACGAAGCGATTCAAGTTGTTTTAAGATAGAGGACGGGGCTTTGAAGAGTGAAAAGTAATAAAGTGGAAGACTAGAGAGAACGGATTTTACCAATGTGAGCCGACCTCCGAAAGATAAAGTTTTTGATTTCCACTCCGCGAGTCGTTTTTTGAATTTGTCCACCACCGGAAGCCAATGAGTGGGTTTGTTCATCTTAACTCCTATGGGTAAACCTAAGTAGGTAAAAGGAAAATCACCCGCTTTACATCCGATTCTTAGAGCTATACTTTCCAAGTCCCCATTCGAAACACCAACACCGAATAGATTGCTTTTATGGAAGTTAACTTTTAGACCCGAGAGATCTTCAAAGCACTTGAGAATTTTCATGGTGTTCAATATGTTGTGACGGGACCACTCACCAAAAAAGATGGTATCGTCGGCGTATTGTAAGTGCGAAATTATGACTTTTTCTTTACCGACTTCTATCCCTTTGAAATGCCCCGACAACATGGCACGCTTTACAAGGAGGTTTAAACCTTCCGCCGCAATTATGAATAAAAAGGGGGAGAGTGGGTCACCTTGCCTAACACCTCGTTCCGGGGTGAATTCACGGGTTGGGGATCCGTTAACGAGAATGGATATTGAGGCGGAGCTAAGGCATGCGAAGATCCATTTTTTCCATCTATTACCGAACCCGATATTCTCCATGGTTTCCATCAAGAAGTCCCATTTTAGGCAATCAAAAGCCTTTTCGAAATCTACCTTGAAAATGAAACCTTTTCTTTTTTGTCGTTTGAGTTCATCGATAGTTTCGTTTGCGATGAGAACCCCATCGAGAATAAATCTTCCTTTCAAGAATCCACTTTGTTCGGAACCTACGAGTTTATGGATAACCTTTTCGAGTCTCTTTGAAAGAACTTTTGCCACAATTTTATAGTAAGACCCGATAAGGCTAATGGGGCGAAAGTCACTGGGGGTTAGCGGGTTATGTTTTTTGGGGATGAGTGTGGTAAAGGAAGCATTACACCCCTTGGAGAATTCCATATTTGACCAAAACCAGTTGAAAGCGTTAACTACATCATTCTTCACTAACCACCAATATTTTTTGTAGAATTTCAAATTGAAACCGTCCGGACCGGGTGCTTTAGAGCTACTACAACAACGAATTGCCTCCCAAATCTCGGATTCACTAAAGGGGTTTTCGAGCATCTCATTATCATTGTCGTTTAAGATCTTTGATTGAAGGTTGAATGAGCATGAAGAATCATTATTAGCTTTGAAGATGTTCGAGTAATGGTTGAAGATTTCATCTTTAATTGCGTTTGGTTCCTCCGACCAACAACCATTAATTGAAATGCCGAAAATATTATTTTTCGTGTTTCTCCTTTTGACGTAATTGTGGAAGAACTTTGAGTTTTCGTCTCCCTCAAGGGACCATTTGATGCGGGCTTTTTGTTTAAGCATTTTACATTTGATTTTCTCTTTTTCAATCCATGCTTTACGTTCGTTCAACCACGTATCCCTCTCGGTTTGAGATAAAATTCTGATCTGAGCATTCTTTTCCCACTCGCTAACCGAATCTGCTAGTTCTTGGATCTCGATATCGAGTTTACCAAAGTTTGTTTTGCTCCAATCGTTGAGTGCTTTTTTCACGTTTTTTAGCTTATTTCGAAGTATGCAATCACCACGGTTACCACCGACATGTAAATTCCATGCATTTGAAATGACTTCCACCGAACCCTTATCATCGAGCCAAGCGTTGAATACTCTAATTGGCTTTGGGCCAAAGTCGATGATTCGGTCTCGGAGAATTATTGGGCAATGGTCGGAGGTGAATCTATCCAAGGTGTTTGCGAAAAGAGTTGGCCAGATATTATGAAACTTGCTGGAGACAAGGAAACGATCTAACTTACTGAATTTTAAACCGTCTCCGCTGATTCTCGTGAACTTTTGGCCGCCAAGAGGTATTTCAATTAAACAGCACTTATTGATGAAATCGTTGAACATATCCGACCAGGGTTTGTTGAAGTCGCAATTTAATCTTTCGTCTAAACCTCTAACCTCGTTAAAATCCCCGCAAAGTAACCAAGGCATGTCTTTAAAGTTGAGAAGATTTTCTAAACTTTCCCACATTAGTTTCTTCTTGGCGGTGTTATGTGGTCCGTAGACATTGACAAAAGCTATTTCTTCATCGATACCTTTCCAATGTCCTTTGATAGTTAAAAAGAATTCGCCTTCGATCGCTTGATTGACATTAAAAACATCAGTGTTCCAGACTAACAACATCCCACCCGAGAAACCTACTGCATGTTTTTGTATGTACTTGAAGTTTTCAGAACCCCAAAAATTCTCTATTACTTTGTCTTCGATCTCACCACACTTGGTTTCCTGGAGTGCTAGCACCTGTGGTTTTTCTTGTCTACAGAGTTTTTGAATCCAATCCTTTCGATCATCCTGTCCAATACCACGAATGTTAAGAGATAAGATATTCATTATGAAAACAATGACTTACCGAGGGTTGGAGGTAGATCAACAATGTTGATCCGCTTTCCAACGAATGCCGATCTCTTTTCCGAGCTCTTTATGGTTGAGGCTGCCGATGGATCCCGAAGAGTTACCTTTCCTGGAACGAGAGAGACCATTGGAAGAAGCTTCATTGATGTGTTTCGATGATGTGTTTTTATCTTTCAATTTCTTTCGATTGTTGGTAGGGAGTTTCTTGATAGAGTTGAAAGCATCTGAGAGCTTTTGGAGATCAAGGTCAATAATTGGTGATTGGTTTGATGCAGCGTTGGTTGCCAAAACAGTGTCAGTGTTTAAGTTATGCTCGGGGTTGGGATTAGGGATTGTTGGGTTAACTGAGTTTGGATCGGGGATAGGTTCGGCAGTTGAAATGGGATTGTGAATATCATTACTGGGATTAGCTGCGGGTTGATCCGGGATATTAATAATGGGTTGGGTAGACTTTGGTGTAATAATGGGCTCAGGAATTGGGCTAGAGGGTTGATGAGGTGAATTGGGTTTAGGGGGAGTAATGGGCCTGGAGGTATTGATTGGGCTCGTCACCGTGTTAAAAATAGTTGAAGGGTCAGGGGTATTTTGGTTACCGTTATTCTCGACATTAATGAAGGTATCGGGAACATGAGGGGATTTATTGCTCTGTGAAAAAATCTTGTTAGTTTCGAGGCGTTTTGATTCGGAAGACAAACCGTTTGTTCCACCTTTATTGTGCTTTGTTTCGACCGGTGCCGGAGTATGACTGTGGCAATCAGAAAAAGAACCATGACCTTCAATGTTGACGTTATCGGAATCTGGATTTAGGGGCGGAAAGGAATCATTCACCGATTTTATCCCATCATCGTTACTAGACGTGTAACCATCACTTTCACTAGAGTTGGAAGTATCATCCGACGTGTATGAATCCGAATCCGAGACAATTTCCACAATGTCGTTAGTATCTTCGATAACATGGACATAGACGAGTTGAGTGCCTACCAAAAGTCTGACATACCCACTAACAATCATTGGATCCCAAATTTTGATGAGGACTTTACCTTTAACAAGATTCTTAGCTTCTAAAAGGTTGCAGTTTTGTGTGTCTAGGGGTTCTCCCCACCATAAAGCAATTGATTTGAAAGTGTTTTCATTCCAGCATATCGTTGGGACGCCTGTGATCGTGACCCAGGTGAGTCGACCCGGGGGGCTATCCTGGATATTCCAAGGTTTAAGGGAATCCAACCAATCACGAATGGGATGATTTTCATTCTCCAAAATATTGGTAACCACTGCCTTGTTGTTTAAGATTAGTAACACAGAGACTCCACCTAAATACTTAATGTTACAGTCGTGTAAACCCGCTGCAATGCAGACTTCTTCAATGCATTCAAGTGTTTCAATCTTCTTGACCACACCACCGATGGCGTTTTCAAGATATTTGACGTTGGTTTCGCAATCCTTTGCTTGAGTTACTCTTTTTGTTTTTGATTTTATTTCCTGCCCTTGTTGATGGATAGTTGGGTTGTCGATAATTACTTCTTTGAAGAGCCTCTCATCCACGTAAGAGTTGTTCATGAAGATCTTTTTGAAGGGTCTAGGTTTAGTCGGCAGTGGGTTTTGAGTTTGCTGCTTTGAGTTTCTCTCTTTGGCAATAAAAACTTTGAAGTGATTTCCATCGATAATAATGGTGTTTAGTTTTCTTGCCATGAATTCTTTGTCATTGACATCTTCGAATCGAACAAACCCAAATCGTTGGCCACTTTTAAGCTTTTTGAAGGGAACAAAAACTTCCTTAACGATACCGAATGGTCTGAAGATATTCCAAAGTCCAGCGATGTTTAGGTGTTCTGGAAAATTGTGAAACATAAAAGAGGTGAGGTTCGATGGTAGGTTTGAGTTGTGTTGATGTGATTTTGGGGTATTAATCTTAATCGGCGATTGATAGGTTTGATGGCCAGATCCATATTTTTTGATCAGATCCTTCGCCTGGGAGATGGAGGTATTAGGTATGATGTTGGGATCGTGCAAGAAGGGATGGTTAGAGTTGCTCTTGTGTTTTGAGATGGATGTAGATCGTCTTTTTCGGGTGACCTCGACCCATACACCTTCTTCAGCTGCAGTAGTTGTTGGAGGGTTATTGTGATTGTTGACGGCGGGTATTGGTGGCGGTGGTGGGAGATGGCTGTCGTTGTTGGAGGTGAAGGGTGGAGGTGGCGGTTTGTGGTGGTGACCGTCGGTGTTCTTTGGTGGCGGTGGGGGATTGGGGGTGAAAGGGGAGGTTGTTGGAGGGTTATTGTGATTGTTGACGGCGGGTATAGGTGGCGGTGGTGGGAGATGGCTGTCGTTGTTGGAGGTGAAGGGTGGAGGTGGCGGTTTGTGGTGGTGACCGTCGGTGTTCTTTGGTGGCGGTGGGGGATTGGGGGTGAAAGGGGAGGTAGGGATTGGGAGCATTGTTGACGGAGTTAAAAAATGGGTGCCTTGTTGATTTCGGAATTTAGGTTTAAAAGTGGGAATCCAGCGAGTCTGTGCCTGACCGGTTGGAGTGAGAGGAGAGCTTGGGAAGGGAAACATTTGAAAGATTTGATTGATTAAAGTAAATACTAGCAGCTTACCAGTGGTTCAGGCAATTCGTCGAACAAGTTACATGCAAAATAAGAGGTCATATTCATAATCATCTGAAGAAGGTCAAACTACGAAAATAATCACAAACCCATGTGAATCTATAAAAGATTTATCCGAAAAATATCATCTTGATCAGATTTATGTGTGCTTTAATATTATTATTTTTATTTTTGGGTTTTTTTTCTTTTTTTTTTTAAGAAAAGGAAGTAGAGTTGAGAATGGGGATACCGAAATCTTAAAGTTAATTATCCGAATCTAAAAATGCAATTATCAAACCCTAATCTGCTAATCTAAACAGCAATTTGATGAAATAAAACCTAAAAACCTAATATTTTTCAAATAACTTAAGAGATTTTTTCGAATTGAAGATTAAAACAGATAGCTGGATCACTTAAAATAGAACAAGATCACCTGAGAAATTAAGAGATACGGAGTAAATGATAATTGATGGAAGGTTTTTCTGAATCGGATCTGACCATGCTTCAGTTTTGGAGAATGCTTCAGCAAACGCCGTATACTCTTGATCTTGTTGGCTTGTTATATCAAACGTTATTGGCTAGAGAAGATGGAATTTCACCAGTGAACATGTTATTAGAAAGATCAAGAGTTTGAAGCTTAGTTAACCTCCCAAGCTTTTTGATAGTAGTTACTCTGTATATGAATGATATGCATTTTAAACGTATTGTCATTGATACGATCATCATCAAATCAAATATCATATAAAACAAAAGAAAATAGCTAAAGTGAAAGTCTAAAATAAATACATGTACTTAAGAAGTCAAAAAAGAGACAATCATTTTGCAACAGACGAAGTGATATTTCATATACATTTGTATTTGTTTAACATTGTCATTTATCATCAGCGTCCTTTTGTTTTAATGTTATTTATTTTTTCAATAATCATACAGTAATCATATATGAAAGTTAATTTAAATAAAGCAAATCTCGATATGCGTATTGTTACGGGAACATAGTTTAATGTATATAGCGAAACCATTTATTGATGTGAATGATTTCCCGTTACAATGTGCGTGTCATCTCTACTACTGATACAATATTTAAGATATATATAGAAATTATTTTGCGTAAATACAAAATTATAAGAAAATAGGTGAATTCGGTAAATAATAAAAATGATAACCTTTTAATGATAATATCTCTCTCTCTCCCTCTTTCTTTCTTTTTCTCTCTCTCTCTCTCTCTCTCTCTCTCTATATATATATATATATATATATATATATATATATCCAGGTTCAAACGAGAACCATTAAAAATGCGAGAACTGCGAGAACTATTTAATTTAATAGTTTTTATGCTTTTAAATGCATCAAATTACATGCAAATGTTAATTAATGCACATATCATTAACAAATATATGTTCATTAGCTCAAATTACATGTTAAATTGTTAATTATATGAAACTGTTCACATGTTCGGAAACAAATATGCACATGTGAACGAGAAACTATATATTTAATTAAATAGGTAAAATATAAGTATTTTTCAACTATTTTATGTTCATTCATACTCTTAATTAAGGTTTATGTGTGATTCAATCTAGTTACATGTGAAATTTTTTGATAAATTAAAAGTTTTCGCAGTTCTCGCCTTTTTTATGGTTCTCGTTTGAACTTTTGGCTATATATATATATATATATATATATATATATATATATATATATATATATATATATATATATATATATATATATATATATATATATATATATATATATATATATAATATGTTAATTTTTTACGAATAATCTATACTCCCTCCGTCTTAAATTATTTGTCTTCAAACAAAAAACACAACGTATAAAAAATACACTATCCTTATTGCACTTTATCTTTTATTTATTTTAAAGTTTTACACCCTAATTTTTATTTACAGCAAATTTCATTAAAATGTACTAACATTTGTTAACTCATTTTTTCATTAAAGGTAACGTATTGTATTTTTCACTATTAAAATGATACTTTTACCAAATGTTACCTAAAAAGGAGAGTATCGTTAATTTTTTCGGGTAATTAACAAGTTGGTATTCCACGTCATCAAAATTTCCATGTGGAAGGCTTATGTGTAGGGGTTACATATAAAACATTTGTATGTCAATTTTCGCTAACCGAAAGAAGTAATCGAAAGAAGAAACAGTTACTCTCGATGGGTTTACCCATGTTCTGTTTTGTATTTGTGGGTAAATTGTGGGTATCCTATTTTTACCCATGAATTTAGGCCTTATAGCCACGAGTTCGGTCCGCGGGCGATCGACTAGTTTCTTGTAGTGATAATCGAATAAGCCTAATGATCAAAGAACCATAAATCCGTGTATCCATGGAACCTTCTTCAAAATTAGGTACTCTAGTTGTTCATTATGGTGGAAGGTTTACGAAAACTCCTTTGACATACGAAAAAGGAGCATTTGTAACTATGAGTTCTACGGAATCACTTAATTAGAAGAGAGGTGAAGGAAAATGGGTTTAAAGTAAATCTGCATAAAGAGTCGATTTGAAATTTTTAATGACATGACATGCCAACTTGTCAATTAAAGAAGCCTCAACTGAAATTTTTTTAACGAGCTCCCCTTTTTAATTAACATTTGGTAAAAGAAACCTATAATAAAGTTACCTTTTAATGAAATTTGTCATTTTACTTATCTTGTTGTCTTAAACATTAAAAATATAAATGAAATTTACTACATTATTCATATATATTTATAGTAGTAAACAGTTAATTTTGATCAACTCAAGAATAAATATTGTACAATTTATATGTGACAGATGAAATACTATGTCGAGATTTTTACAAAATTCCAACTTTTGTAAATGCTTTAACATTAGTGGATTAATTTATATTATTCAAATTTTTGCTCAAGGCTTTTCGTATTATTTTTAAGTTGAGCACTTTTATATTAGAGAAATAAGTCAAATTATATTTAACAAACAAAAAGTTATTGTTTTTAATTTTCAGAGCATACACTCAGTATAACCTTCGTGCTACATTTTGTCTGCGAACATATACAAAACCATATGCTTTGTAGCGAAACCACTGGGGGATTTTTTTTTTTTAGTGTAAAAATTTTGAGTTTTTCGATTTTGCCCCCGGTGAATTTTTTTTTTCCCCAAAACTTATATATTTTGCCCCAAAACTCCCAAATTTTGCCCAAAATTTTTCGACTTTTGCCCCAAAACTTTAAATTTTGCCCAAAAATCTTCAACGTTTACCCAAAAACCTTCATAATTTGCTTAAAAACTTCATTTTTTTGGCCCAAAACCTCCATATTTTGTCCAAAAAAATTGCTATGGTTTTAATTTTTTTTTGCCACCGGTGAAAAAAATCCTAGTTCCGCCACTGTTTGTAGAAAACAAATTAACACCAGAATATCAAAATGGCCAAATTCAATAATATCTGCATATGCTTACATCATGTTATAATAGAAAACAAACTAACACCTAAAATATCAAAATAGTCAGGTTCAATACTATCTGCATATGCTTACATCATGTTATAAATGAGTGTAGAGGTTACACCGGATAGATTGCTAAAAGAATGTTTCGACTTTGAATGATTCAACATTAATATTAAATGTTAAACTATTCACTTTTATATGTCATTTAAAAATAAAAAATAAACATGCTAAATGCTAAATTATTCAACATTAATTGTCGAATTATTTAATTAAGAGGTAAATACATGTTAAATATATGAATCTAACGGGATGCCCACATGATGAAAATCCAAAAGGATCACATGTTGACAGGAGTGGCTACTGGAACATATTAGTTTCTCCTCCCTCTCTACACGGCTCCCCGCATTTGATTCTTTATTTATTTTCCATTTCTTTTCATATTTTAAAAGCAGAATTTATTAACTTCAACGAAAGATACACACTAGTAGTTCACAAGATAGATAGACGAATGATACCGAGCTAGAATCCTACGTTAGTATCTAACTACTTAACATATCATTATACACGAATGTTTACAACAATTTAAATTAAGAACACTTGCGGATTATGTAACCCCTCGTGCCACTCAATCTTCTTGATTTTGCACCTCTTCGCGATTCATTCAAAGCTCTTAATTTGTATCCCGTCTAATGTCACTGGAGGAGACCAACACGACTTCTTGAAAACCTTTTGGTTCCTATTCTTCCAAATGATATAGCCGTTTGTCCACTCAGCCGCTTGCCAAATTCTTTTACCCAATTCCGAAACTTGTGAAGAAATGTTACCACAAAATATATTGTTATAAGTTGGCGGAGCCGAATTAATACCCCACCAACTTAAAACTTTTTCCCAAATTGCAATAACATTTTTACAATTAGTGAATGTTCAACCAATTCAATGTCGAAATCGCATAATGAACAACGAACGGAATTAAGATCAATACCCCGTTTATCAAGTTCTAATAAAACGGGTAATTTTTTCCGCTTTCCCCTCCACACATAATTTTATTCTTATTATTAAATAATTAAATATTCTCAACACAAAATTATCAACTGCTAGAATAAATGTGTTGGGGATATACGTATATTGCCATATGGTTATATATTAGCTTTAAAAATAATATTTATATAGTTTAGTTTATGCTATTATTCGTTACATGATTAGTTCTTAATTAGATGTAAAAGCATCTTTAACCCGTGTTGATGGGTGGAGGTGTGGTGATTGATGGACGTGCTGACAAACTGCTGAATAATGGATGACGTGCTGAGTGGCGTGTTGCTGGGTAGAGGTGAGGTATTATTTATTTCTTTTTCATTTTTCTTTCATTTTTCTTAATTTTAATTTATTTTGTTTAATTACTTATATTATTATTTTGTAAATTATAAAAAACAAATAAATTTAATAAAACACACAACATAAAATTAATAATACGATTACAATAATTTAAAAGGCCTAAAAAAAGATTACAATAAAAATTCATTAAAAAGCATTACAATAATTAAATAGTCTTTAAATGGTGTGGAAATTTGGTGAAAGATTCCATATATGATCGGTTAAGTCTGCACGAAGTTAATTATCCACATCTTTGTCTCGTATTTCCTTTTCTCGTTTTACTCGTGAACTATTTCGATTCCTAACAAAAGCATGTTGATTTTTTGGCTCTCTTAAATACTCTTCGTCGCGTGTTCACCTCCAGCACGCCGGAATATTTAACCACCAACACGCCGCGTTAGCCACGTGTTGGCGGCGTGTTGGGTGCACTTGGGCTCCAGCACGGGAACGTTAGAGATGGTCTTAGAAAGAAAATCTTTGATATCGATTGAAGTATGAGAAATCTTTAAGGTGTGATTAGTTTGTTAAAAAATCAGTATGAGTCTGTGATTTTTTATATTTATTGAATGTGAAACAACTCTCATATCGCACGAATAGTTCATCATAAAAATAGAACTTACAACTTCAAAATTGATGAATTACTTCAATACTTTTAGACCAAATTACACACTTAGTTTATGCATCTTTTAAGTAACTCAAAGTTTATGTTATAATTTATATTTAAATTAAAATTTATATTATATTTTTATTATATTTATATTGTAATAGAAAAGTAAAATATTTGTGGATATGAAATAATAATAATAATTATTATTATGATTATTATTATTATGATTATTATTATACCTATTATTATTATTATATTATTGTTATTATTATTATTATTATTATTATTATTATTATTATTATTATTATTTCTAATTAATTTATAATTATTATTATGGGAAAAATGCATCTCACTTTTATAAGTGGATCTCAACTCAACAACAACCGATTTGATCTAATTCTAGTTAAACTTTTTTTTTTTTTTTTTTATATAAATAAATGATAAATGATGGGGGGAAAAAAATTCTAGAAAGCATATACGTTGAATCAATATGCAACGTGTGTTTCTTATAGGACAAAAATATAAAATTATGGTTATTAAAATTGCAATAATTTTTTAGTGGTCGGGTAAAGCAACAAATCAATCACATGAAGTCTACGGGGCGAAAATATATTCTGTTCTTTTCGAAAGAGAATAAATCCAATTTTATTTTAGTTAATTTTTCAACTTAAGAATCTAAATAAATATGAAATTTTATTCGGTTTACTAATTTTAATTTTAAATATAACTATTATTTGCATATATAAAGTATCTAAAATGCTATGTAGCGTAAGGGATCAACATTCTTTATAATTTATTTTCTTAGTATATTTGTATATATATCCTCACACATAACTTTTCAATTAGATAACATGTCACCGAGGTTCATTTCGAATGATCTTTTTCTTTTTATAAGTAAAATTCAGACTATGATATTTATGCGAACATAAATTTTTAATAGACACTACGAATAATGATATTACTCGAGCACTATTCAAGTACTTTACAAATTATTTTGTTAAACTACTCAAGCACTATTTAAGTACTTCACAAATTATTTTGTTAACTATAATAATAATAATAATAATAATAATAATAATAATAATAATAATAATAATAATAATAATAATAATAATAATAATAATAATAATGGAAAAATATACGATGAATTATTAGAAATAATCACATGATGTCAATAATGTTTGCTTTTTTAACTCATCATAGATAGCTAAACCAAATATTAATTGGATTTAATGATACGTATAGCCGTATGTCTATGCGGAATACGCAAATGAGTTCTACATACGGAATACGCAAATGAGTTCTAACCTGCTTATCATTGGATGCGTTCCTTTTGACCTGGTCTTCCGTTTGCCTTGTTAACCAAGTAAACGATAAGATCAATCCTTTATTCGGTTTTCTTAATTAACGCAAATTGGTTATTAAAAGGATTACGATTAATCGGGGATAGAATCTTACCCAACCCCTATTTACTAGCCTATAAATGCATGACTCTAAAATTGTAATTGAACATTATCTTTAACTAGATTAGATATAAAATAGTTTCTTAGTGAACTATTGAAGATAGAATTATAAGGCCACTCTCTATCGTAACTAAACTATTCATCCTCTTAACCTTCCACATCAGCACCACATCAACACCAATATCCTATAACTAACTCATAACTAAACACTCTCTATCATGGCTAAAACAATACTCCTCTTAATATACAACGTACAAGCAATAAAGCATCAAGTACAACAATAAAAAGCCACTGAAACCCACAATTCCTATAACTAACCAAAACTCTTCCATTAAATCCATGGTGAGTGCGGATAACTAAAGCAGGTAACTAAGCCGTGCCTATGGTTCATTACGGGTAACTACGGGTAATGAGCGGGTAATGAGCTGGTAACTAACCATAGGGAGTAGTCTAAATTAATATGGTAGTGGAATATTCATACCTACTGTTGAATATATTACTCGTAATATTTAGTAGATGATTAGACGATAGGATAACTTGTCATAGGTAGTTGGTAATTGGTATAGAATGAATTGTTAGTTTTCTTGATTGTTTTTGAGGTATTCTATGTTTAGTTGAAAATACTAGTAACATTGTTGAATTGTTAAATTGATCTTAAAATAGAGTATACAAACTTAGGAAATGATATAAAATCTGATTACATATAAATGCTAGTAATGTATGTTATTTTCCTAGTTCAAATCAACTCTGTTATTATTGATTTATGGAATTTCTTTTTCAGGTACTCAAAAGATATTTATTGGATTAGGTAAAAAAAAATTACAGTATTACGTCTTGTAATTGTAATTTGTAAATATGTTCACTTTTTTTATTTATTAAAACATGAGTACAAGTTTGCAAATCATACGTTACATCAATGTTACCTATTTTTAACGAGTTTTAACATATTCATCATAAAAATATTATTCTTCATTGCATAGTAGTTAGACCATATTTAATGGGTACTCATGAATTGATAGATCCCTTTATATCATGCACTGGTTACTTGTACTGTCAGTGGCGGTACCAGGATTTTTTTTCACCGGGGGCAAAAAAAATTAAAATCGTAGCAATTTTTTTGGGCAAAATATGAAGATTTTTAGGCAAATTATGGAGGTTTTGGGTCAAAATTTGAAGGTTTATGAGTAAAATTTGAAGGTTTTGGGGTAAAATTTAGAGATTTTTGGGCAAAATTTGAAGGTTTTGGGACAAAATATGTAGGTTTTGGGGCAAAAAAAAAATCCACCGGAACAAAGTCGAAAAATCCAAAATTTTTACACTGAAAATTGCAAATCCACTGGGGGCGGCTGCCCCCGCTTGTCCCTTCTAAAAAACAACCCTGTGTACTGTACAAACATGTTAAGTATAATCATGAGTGATTTATTCAGGGCGGAGACAGGATTTATACTTGAGGGTGGCTTGGCTAGTTAATACGAGTAATAAAAAACATTTATAACGAAAGACATCTTAATTTGGATGTTCACAAAATTGACATGTCAATAACAGCAAATATATTTTCTTCTTAAAATTTCTAAAATACGTTTCACTTTATTAAAATAGTTATAGTTATATTCACCAAAAATCATTTATAATAGTATATATGTTAAATTAAATTTATCTTTGGGAAGAAAATAAATAATTTTTTATACTCTAGTTGTCACAATTTA
The DNA here is from genome assembly GCF_046630445.1 of Rutidosis leptorrhynchoides. Classification (NCBI taxonomy): domain Eukaryota; kingdom Viridiplantae; phylum Streptophyta; class Magnoliopsida; order Asterales; family Asteraceae; genus Rutidosis; species Rutidosis leptorrhynchoides. The sequence continues at coordinate 592,307,324 of NC_092333.1, read as the reverse complement.
ATTGTTCATTATTAAATTTGTACAGTTTATATACTACACTAATAAAAAAAGATTGTACTGTCGGAAAACATAAACTAATATTCTCCACCTAATCTTTTTGGTTGATATAAATTAGAAAGTACAATCATTTTATATTTATAATTAAAAACTAAAATGGTAGTTTTGATTTTCACAATAAACATATCTAATCACATACTTCGTATTTAAGATTTAAACCTAAATGACTCATTTTTAGTTTCAAGGGGATATAATGGAATATAAAGTATTACGTGAGGGTTTAAACTGAATATTGACAAAAGCCTTCTTCCTCAAAACATTTCAAAACCAACCTGCCTGTAATTTCTTACATAAATGTCTCAAGTCTCAACGGCAACCAAAATCATCCATTGAAATATAGCAGTTATATATCAAGTATACTCACCTAGAGTTGGGGGTGACAAAGCACCCCTAAACCACCCTACTAACTCCGGCTCATTTATTAATTTCATGAGTGAAAATATCACCACTCTATTTAATGATGAGGACGTGATGAAATGTGATAGAGTGTTTTTGTGAAGTATAGTGCTGATTTGAAAAATGGGATGACGTGATATAGTTTGTAATAGTAATGAGGTGTGATTGAGTAATTTTATTATTTTTAATGCTTTAACTAAATTATAAATACATTAAACTAAATTGTAATTGACTGAAAAATCATCACACTTCAATTTTGTATTGGTGGTGTTCTTATTACGTCAACAAATTTTTTTCTTCCATTATACCGCATTGTGACGTGATAGTGACATAATGGAGATAAAATTTAGCCTATGACGCTCCATTACATTACATATGTTCTTATAATAAATCTGAAATTGTAGCGAATATATTAATATTACTAGTGAAATAATCCGTGAAATCACGGGTTTGTTTAAAAGAAACAGTTTAATGATATGTTTTAGGTATTAAGTGAACGTAAATGCTAAAGTTATTTAGTTTAATGACCCATGGAATCACAGAGTCCGACTAAGAAACTCGTGAGCTGAATATTTCACCAAACACCTAAAATACATATTAAACAATCCACATCCAATCATAAGAGATAATATTGGTTGTCATTTTATTTTAAAAGTGTAAATTAAAATATAAATTTATAATTGATTTTTCTTCTCCCTAGCTTTTATACCTTTTCGTACTTAATTCAAAATAATTAATTTAAATAATGTAAAATTATTTAATTTTAATAATTAAAATAATTATTAATAAGATTTAATAATAATAATTAATTAATAAGATTTAATTTTAATTTAAAATTATTTAGATTAATGATATTACCCACCATGCTTAGATTTTTTTTTTCTTTTTAATTTTTTCTTAACAAAAAAATTAACCTAATAATGATATTATCATTATAGAATTTTAATATTAACTATAGATTATTGCCATATGGCCCACTATTTTTAATCGGTACTTAACATGAAATGAAAATTAAATTCATGGGTAAGAATGGGTACGGATACCTAGGCATAGCCACACGTCATCTTTTGGTTTTGCCCGTCACTTTCTTGCATGTACACGACAAATTTTGAGCCTTATCTTCAGCCCATCTTGATAAACTCTACTCCGTACTTCAATAGCTATCGGCCTATCGCATCCACAAACAAGGTATTCACTTCTATAGTTATATGTTTTATGTTTACATCACAATTCACTTAGATCATTATCGGGTGTGTTGTGGGGTGGTGTTGTGGGTTTTTTGATGATTAGGATGTGTTGTGGGAGAGAGTGGAGTAGTAGTGGTGTTGAAAGTTGGTGTTGTGAGTTTGTGTTGTGATGGTGGAATGCTGATGTGACATTTTAATTTTCTTTTTATGTAAATAATTAAAAGTCCTAGACATACCATTACTTAAAAAAAATTACATACTTAAAAGTCCTAGAAACATAAATTTAATTCATAAAAAAAATACGGAACAACATAAATAGAATCTTTTCTTGGGGGTTAGAGTCGATGTTCATGTCGTCTTTCATCATGTCTCGAACATATTTTTTTAGATTTTCAAGACGAATCACGTCATCCGGATCTTCCATCGTAGCCGAAGATCTCCCCAACAAATCAACTTGTGTGAGTGCGGTTTGCATAGTGCAAAACTTGTTGAAGTTGGATATCGCACTCGTCTTCCCTTCCGCCACATGTTCCCACTTGTCCATAAACGAGTCTATCCTTGACGAATTCGAACTTCTACCCCGAGAAGACCCCCCCGCGTCCGAAGATTCCAAATTTTTTTGAGCTTTCTTTGCTTTATTTCGTCCCATTGGACGCGGCATCGGAATGTCCCCAAACAACTCCGCCTCAAAGTCTTGCGAGAGGCTAACCGGGTCTCCTTGACTTTCACCAATACCCGTCATATCCACACGATACCCTGTTTCACCTTCACCTTGAGCTTGAGCTCTAGCAACCGGATCATTTGGAATGATCCACTTCGGATGTTCTTTCAAGAAAAAAAGGCGTCCTTGTTAATAAAGTTTTTGGTGTATCGATCATAGTAAGCTTGCAAAAGCGTTTTGGTAAACATCATCGTCATTTGCCCCACTACGCCAATGATCCTTAATGTCTTGATAAATTGGCAAAAACTCGCTACACGATTTGTTTAAATCACGCCACTTTGAAGACATTGAATCTTCGTTTCGTACCCATCCAAATTCGTTGTTATTGAACTTTTCCATCGCCCTTCCCCAAAAACTACCCCGTTTTTGTGATTTCCCAACTATAGGATTTTCCGAGGTACCACAAAAACACTCGGCTAACCATAAAAGCTCCTTTTGTGACCATCCCCTCGCGTTCTTTTTTGTCGGTTCTTCTACCTCTTTACCAACAATATATACAAATTGTATTACGTATTAGTATATTAAATAAATATATTTATAATATGTATGTAATAGTAGGTTAAAATAATTATATATTACTTATAATTAAATACATATTAAATATAAATGTAAATATATATATAAATATAGCAACAGTATAGGTATATATATAATTATATATTAATTATAATACATATTATTACTCTTACATACTAACTATAATGAGGAGTTTCGTCGCCTCATCACCCAAATACGACACCAAACACCAACTTTACAAAATACCCCCCAACTATTATAATATTATAAGATTTTCAGGGATAAAAAACGTCAACAAACTACTTTATTAAAAAAATCTAAAAAAACTCCACCCAAATTTTCAACGAGCTATATCTCCATACTCGCCGCGAGTTAAATTTTTCAGACGCCTCCGTTCAACTCGGAAAAAAATCACGAACACAAAGAAACTAGGTATGCGCAAAACGGACTAACGAACCATACCTCCACGCTCGCAGCGAGTTACATTTCAGGGATAAAAAACGTCAACAAACTACTTTATTAAAAAAATCTAAAAAAACTCCACCCAAATTTTCAACGAGCTATATCTCCATGCTCGCCGCGAGTTAAATTTTTCAGACGCCTCCGTTCAACTCGGAAAAAAATCACGAACACAAAGAAACTAGGTATGCGCAAAACGGACTAACGAACCATACCTCCACGCTCGCAGCGAGTTACATTTTTCAGAAGCCTCCGTTCAACTCGAAAAAAAATCACGAACATAAAGAAACTAGGTATGCGCGAAACGGACTCTTTTTAAAAAACACCAAATATTTCGGGCTATCTTTCATACATATACATACGCGTACAACAAACAACCCACACTTACTAGGTACTAACCACATGCTTCCAAACACATCTTTAACAACGCGTTTTTAATTTCATACATACATATTGTTACGTAAAATATGAATATGAAACCCGAAAAGCCCCGCCGCATCGCGCGGGCGGTATTTTTCTAGTTAAATATAAATGTGTGTGTGTGTGTGTGTATATATATATATATATATATATATATATATATATATATATATATATATATATATATATATATATATATATATATATATATATATATAGAATAATATACCTTTGCCCTTTCTTGAGTGTTTTCGAGCTACCCGTCGTCAGTGGCGGATCAAGGAAAAATTTTCACCGGGGGCAAAAAAAATTTCTAAACGTAGAGATTTTTTTTGGGGCAAAATATGGAGTTTTGGAGCAAAATATGGAGATTTTGAGGCAAAATATGGAGGGTTTTGAGCAAAATTTAAAGATTTTTGGGCAAAATATGAAGGGTTTGGGGCAAAAAAAAATTCCACCGGGGTCAAAATCGAAAAACCGAAAAAATTTACACTAAAAATTGAAAATCCACTGGGGGCGGGCGACCCACCCTGACCCTTCATTGGTCCGCCCCTGCCCGTCGTTGTGGTTCTTCCGATTGAGATTGAGATTGCGATTGAGATTGTTGCGCTTGAGATTGCGTTTGGAACATTTGTTGTTGTTGCGATTGCAACATTTGTTGTTGGTTTTGAAACATTTGTTGTTGTTGTTGTTGAAAAAATGCCCATTGTTGTTGTTGTTGTTCTAATATTAGTGGTGGCAAGGGTTGTTGTTGTTGTTGATTTAACCCGAACAAATTTCGAGTTACATGAGCGTATTGTTGTGGACTTGGCGTGAGTATTGGTTGGTTTGCGATTCCGGGTTGGTTAGCACGCCCGAACGCCAAAAGATTAGAAAACGGACGGGTATTGGAGAGTGGTGTTGCGGGTTTTTCGTGATCTTGGTTCGTGGAGTGATTGGTGTGTTTGGAGTGTTAGACATTTTGATAAATTTGTAAGAAGATTAGAGTGTTTATGAGATGTTTTGTAGAATATTGTGTGTATGTATTTGAGGTTTGGTATTGTAGTGTTTATATAATAAAAAAAGGTAATTTTTTTTATAGCCGTTGCATTTTCAACGGTTGGATGGACCAACGAATCACAAAACGCCACGTGGCTTCAACACACGTTTCCTCACCCGTTGGAAATCCCCCAACGCCAAAAAACGCCGCCCGAAAACGCCTTGTTACGGCGGTTTCCGGTGTCCAACTCAGCCGGCAACGCCGTTGCCGAGGGCTGTTACGAGTGGTCTTAATCGATGCATATAGACATATAGTGCAACACAAGATATTAGTATAACCCTTAACATAATGTTAACAATATATTAAGAAAAATAAATTCAATGAATTCTCATACAATCTTAGTAATTATACTGTCATCGGTCATTTTATGAGATCGAAATTTACTTGAGACGAATAAATTTCAATTTAAGCTATATTACAAGTAAAGAGAGTGTGGAGTTCATGCTTGTTTAAAACTAACTATAGAGTTGTAATCCCTTGAATCCAATAATTTGCTTGAAATTCAACGGATCATTCAGAGCGCGACATGTGGCGCAACAATCACATGTGATTGAAAAAAAAATTCAAAAAAAAAAAATTTTAATAAATTTTTTTGAAAAAAAAGTTTAAATTTTTTTTTTTTAAAATATTTTTTTTTTTTAAATTTAGCATTTCAAATTGAATCACATGTGATTGTAAAGCTCAATCACATATGATTGTAAAACACAATCACATGTGATTCTGCATGTCAAATCCAATCAAATGTGACTGGAAAAAAAAAATTCAAATTTTTTTTTTTAAATTCAAATTTTTTTTTTCAAAAAAAAATTCAACCGAAAAACGACTTTAATTCAGTAATTTGATCAAGTTTGTTAGCGTTTCGTGATCATATCTTCAAAATTTCAGACTTTAATTCGGTGATTTGATCAATTTTGATAAAAAAAAACTAGGTGTTTAAAGGTTTTAGCACATATTAAGTGAAATTCGTCATTTTACTAAAAAAAAAAATTTCAGTCACATATGATTGGGTTTTACAATCACATGTGATTGGCATGCAGAATCACATGTGATTTACAGCATGTCAAATCCAATCACATGTGATTGAAAAAAAATTCAAGACAAAAAATTTTGAAAAAAAAATTTGAAAAAAAAATTAAATTTTTTTTTAAATTTTTTTATTTTTGAAAAAAAAATTAAATTTTTTGAATTTTTTTTTTACCAATCACATGTGATTATCGCGCCACGTGTCGCACTCTGATTGGTCCCTTGAATCTCAACTTAAAAGTTGGTTTCATTTAACTATAATCAATAAATTGAAAGATTACATTTGTTAATTGATGTCTTTTTGGCAAAATACATAACTAATCATAAAATGGTGTAAACTCTAAATGGTGTAAATTTATATACAATGGTGTAACCATTCATGATACCTTTTCACCAAAATGTGTAATCATTATTAATGGACACATTTTGGTCAAAAGGTGTGACTACATGTTCTCTGCTTTATCTCTCTAAAAAACAAAACCCTAACCGTACGATTTCATCTTCTTCGTTCCCTTTTCACTCTCAATCTGCTCACCCTTCTTCACCGGTTTGTAGATCCGGTGCTAGACTGTGACGATCGCTCCAAATTCATATGGACGAACACGCCATTCATCGATTTCATTGCGAGGTATTTGACCTCTATATGATACGTTTTATAAACATTGCATTCTTTTGAAAAGGCAAACCATATATGAATATTTAAATCAAAGGTTTTCGACATCTGATGATTTCTACATATAGACAATCACCGTAAATAATAGTTCACAACAGTACTTCCGTTGACAAAGCAGTCAAAATAAGATACATGGTGATGATTTGGTGAATGCAACGTTTTCTTGAAAAATATGACATGTAAGACTCCATGCACATAGCTTGTCTATCATATTAGCAAACAGCGGAAGACTTCTAGGAAACCTGAGAATAAACATGCTAACAAGTGTCAACATGAAAGGACCCGTTCAAATATATTATAAACGATTCACAATAGTTGATTACATCGCGAGGTATTTGACCTCTATTTGATACATTTTACAAACATTGCATTCGTTTTTAAAAGACAAACTTTCCTTACATCGGAAATTGACAAGCATGCATACCATTTCATAATATCCACTATCCAACTATAAATTGATTTAATAATAATCTTTGATGAACTCAATGACTCGAATGCAACGTTTTTCGAAATATGTTATGAAAGACTCCAAGTAATATCTTTAAAATGAGCAAATGCACAGCGGAAGATTTCTTTAACACCTGAGAATAAACATGCTTTAAAGTGTCAACCAAAAGATTGGTGAGTTCATTAGTTTATCATAATCATTTATTTCCATCATTTTAATAGACCACAAGAATTTCATTTTCAGTTCTCATAAATATACGTCCCATGCATAGAGACAAAAATATCATTCATATGGATTGAACACCTGGTAACCGACATTCACAATATGCATATAAGAATATCCCCATCATTCCGGGATCCTCCTTCGGACATGATATAAATTTCGAAGTACTAAAGCATCCGATACTTTGGATGGGGCTTGTTGGGCCCGATAGATCTATCTTTAGGATTCGCGTCAATTAGGATGTCTGTTCCCTAATTCTTAGATTACCAGACTTAATAAAAGGGGCATATTCGATTTCGATAATTCAACCATAGAATGTAATTTTAAGTACTTGTGTCTATTTCATAAAACAGTTATAAAAACAGCGCATGTATTCTCAGTCCCAAAAATATATATTGCAAAAGCATTTAAAAAGGGATTAATGAAACTCACGAATATAAATATTGTAAAACAGTTAATAAAGCATTTGCATGTATTCTCAGCCCAAAAACGTAAAGATTAAAAGGGATCATATGAAACTCACCATACTGTATTTTGTTGTAAAAATACATATAACATCATTGAACAAGTGTAAGGTTGGCCTTGGATTCACGAACCTAAATTATTTATATATAATTACATGTTGATTAATATTTGTCTAACAAATTAAGTTAAGTCATAGTGTACCACAATCCTAATGCTCGAGTCTAAAATGCAAAGGTCGACAAAAATTAGTTTGACTCAAAATGATTTCAAAAAAAAATTTATAAATGATTATTATATAATTTAAATATCGTCGTCTTATATTTTTAAAATATTTTTAAAAGATTTAATAGAGTAAATAATATAATTCCTTTATTAATAAATACAATTTTATATTAAAGTATACTTTTATATTTCTTAAGTAATAAAATTTATAAAGTTCATTTAATATCATAAAAATATTGTGATAGATTCTATTGAGGTAATTATATAATTTGTATTACATTTTTGTTTGAAAAAATAGCATTGATAATAATAATAATTAAAAGTCGTATTATTTTGTAATAATTATTATTATTATTTTATTAATAAAAATCAATATTTATATTTACTAAAAATGATATTATGGTAAAATGATAATTCTAATTATGATATCTTTAATATTTAAGATACTTTTTAATATTAACTTTAAAGTAATAATTTTTATTTAAAATGATAATAATAATGATATTTAATAATAACAATGACATTTCTATTAAAATGATAATTTTTTTTTTGAATAAATGATAGTTTTTATACTAACGATACTTTTAATAATACTAGTAATGATAAAATAATAAAAACGATAATTTTTTTCTAAATCATTATCTTACAATAATTAAATTTCATGATGATACTCATACTCATTATTTCCTAATTAATTTGTTAAAGGTTCTTAAATCATCTTTTATATCGCGTTCATTTTAATGAATATAATAGTAATCATAATAGTTAAATGTTACTGTTACTAGTTTTAATTATAATACTAATATTAATAATTATTATGATAATGATAATACTAATAATCTATTTTAATGATAATAATAATAATAATACTAATTATAACTTTTAATGATAATAAATGATAGTAATAATAAAAATATCAATTTTTAAGGGTAATACTTTTTATAGATAATAATAATAATAATGATAATAATAATAATAATAATAATAAAAATTAGAACGACGATAATAATAATCATTTTTACACAACTTCAAATGGCTATAACTTCTAATCCGTTCATCGGAAAGATTCGACATCTAAAGGAAAAGTTCTTAATTTTTCGCTAGCTTTCCAACGACACGCATATCTTATACCTTATCTTAACCGTAGATGTAACTACTTCGAGATTTAACATAACCTGACTAAGGGCAATATCAAAAGTACAATCATGTATAATCCTATTTTCTCGAGCACTAGTCAGGGATACACTATTAATATGTAAAAATTAAATTATGAGTACTCACGTATCAATATTGAGATTCAATATTGCAGGAAAGGTACGTAGACGCAACGAAGATGATAAACACTAGTTTGACCTCACGAGCATAACCTCGAACATTACCCATTACCTCCATAGCTCTAACCCATAATTTCCTTAACTCTATCCCGCTCATAAATCCCATTTTTAAATGACTCGTTCATGACCTCGTCGTAATATTTTATGTATAAAAATACTAATAATAATGCTTCTAGATACTACTAATAACAATATTTCTTAATCATGAAATAATAATAATAATAAAAAAAAATATATACTACGGAGTAAGATAGATAGATGAATTGAATGAAATGAAATCAAATTACGTTCGAGACTTTATAGATCAAATTTGGGTCCCATTACTCCAAAATTTCGGATTGATAAAGAAAATGGAACCGCAATTTGCAGATTACTTCTTCATACATGAACGTAATCCAAACTTATATATATAAAGATTTTATAATATTTTAATTTATATGATTAATTAAATATTATATTATATTTACGTACATGGTAAAAATATAATTTTTACAAAAATGACACGGGCGTGGTCTCACGACTCATGTACCACTTTCGGTTTCTTGAGCGCACTTTCGTACGTTTAGAAAACTAGCTTTTTACGTTACGCGACGTGTACCTTTAGTAATAGTTTGATTTATTCATCAATAATATACTTTATGAAAAATGTAACTTATAAAATTGAGCTTTGTGGTCATTTCCTTCTATAAATCAAAGTCTCGTTGTTTGTCAAAATATTTTATTTTAAATTAAACATTTTGTGACATGTACCTTTATTAATAACTAGACTTAAATTAATTAAAAACTAACACACTCAAAGTGTAACTTAACCTTTTGAGTGTTTTGATCATTTCCTTTTATAATTCATAATCTTGTTATTTATCAAAGCCTATTTATTAATATTAGTTTAAAATCAAAACGTTTTATGCCTAATTTAAATTAAATTTTATAATCTTATACATATTTTTGAAATATTTATCTAATAACATACTAGTTATCCTTTCAAAACTAATTATATAATTTAAGATCATTTACATAATCGAAAATCCTATAACGTTTATGCTTTAAAACTTAATTTGATTTCATTCTTTTATGCGTAAATGTTTAGTTTAATTTCCTTAACTTTCTAAATAATATATCTTAATATAACATATCAAATGGGTTTATCTAGTCAATGAATCTTATCCCAATTTTTCCTTCTATATGATCAATCGAGTATTATGAAATTCAATTCTCCACTAACTTTTGTCTAACTCCCAATAAGTGATACTTTGTTCTTACATGTAAATCACTTTACCATTTATTCCGAATACCGTTAAAAAGTAAGGGTTTCCTAATTCAAAGTGGACCTCATAACAGAGACTCATAATCATAGTTCAATGTATCCAATAATTCAATCATTTGATGTTATCTTTCAATCTCTTTTTGATAAACTTATATCGAACAAATACGTTTATGTAAAGTATTATTATTCATTCAATACCTTGATCGCATTTCCAAGTTCATAAAATAAATCTCATATCTTATATTCATATCAACTAATCCGTTCAATGTTTTATCAATATTTCTCAATTTAAAAATCACACATATGTATATATATTTATTTACACATAATTGTTCGTGAATCGTCATTCATGGTCAAAGGGTATTTGATTAAATGAATATAGTTTCAAAACTTTCGAGACTCAACATTACAGATTTTTGCTTATCGTGTCGGGTACTTATAAAGATTAAAGTTTAAATTTGATCGGAAATTTCCGGGTCATCACACAACACAAAGGTTGGTGAGTTCATAGTTTTAGTGTTTCGTATAATCAGTATATAAAAGTGGATCACAAGATTTCAGTTGTTTCATCCAGAAACGTTTATAAAAATATTCTACAAGATTGAGCACCCTGGTAACTAAACTTAACGTATATATAATTTATACCCTTTGTATAACCATCTTAATAATACACGCAAACCAACGTGTACGCTTCTCAAATAGCATACGTCCGTTAAAAGGCTAGTGCTATAGCTCGGACGGGGATATCAAGCACTATGGATCCATATACTACTACTCGCGCCCACCAGTTCTTATAACCGGCAGTTACTAGTTACCAAAGCTAAGGAATGTTCGGTTCAAACTCAGTGTAGAATTTAGTATGTACTTGTATCCATTGTGTTTAAAATAAAGTGCATGTATTCTCAGCCCAAAAATATATATTGCAAAATCATTTAAAAAGGGAGCAAATGAAACTCACCTTAGCAGCATATAAAGTCGTTCACCAAAATGTGACTGAAACTCGGATTACCAAATAACCGTAGATCTTAACCTAGAGAACATATGTTGGTCAATAAATGTCTATCAAACTAGGTCAGGTCATAGTGTATCACAATCCTAATGCTCGAGATCGACATACAAAAGTTATCCAAAGTCGTTTCAAAAAGTCAATTTTGACAATAGTTCAACAAAACGAGACGTACCTTATATAAGGATTCATTTACTTGGTGGGTAAAAAAAATCCATTTTATCAATCTCGTAAACAAGTTGTTTAAATCTTAATTGCAGATTCAAAAGCAATTTCAATTAACGTCAATCATAATTCATTTGATCATATCTCTTAATCCGTTCATCGAAACTATTCCATATCTAAATGAAAAGTCATTGATTTTTCGCCAGCTTTCCAAAAACATGCATATCATATACCTTTTACCAGTAATATATGTATTTAATTCGTGATTCATCATAAACTGTTTAACGACGAAATTTAGCATACAAGCATGTATAAATATATATACTCGAGCACTAGACATGGATACACAATTAATATATAAAAGATAAAATATGAGTGCTTACGTATCAATATCGAGATTCAATATTGTAGGAAAGTACGTAGACGCAACGGAGATGATAAACACTAGGTTTGATTCACAAATATACCCCCGAACATTACCCATAACCTCCTTGGCAACAACCCATAATTTCCTTAGCTCTATCCCGCTTGAAAACCATTTTGAAAGTGACACGCTTATGACCTCGTCGTAGTATTTTATGTATAATACTAATTAATAATAATACTACTAATTAAGATTAATTGTGACGGCCCGAAGATTTCCGACCAAATTTAAACTTCATCTTATTATAATTCTGACATGATAAGCAAAGTCTGTTATGTTGAGTCTCAAAAATTTTGAACTGTTTTCATATAATCAATTACCCTATGACTATTCCCGACGATTCACGAACCAATTGTTGTTAATAAGTATATATATATATATATATATATATATATATATATATATATATATATATATATATATATATATATATATATATATATATATATATATATATATATATATATATATATATATATATATATATATATATATATAAGTGTATATATTAAGTTGGATTAATAAAATATAAGTTAATCATTTAAATTGAAAATGTAAGGTAATATACAAAATAATTAAACTATTATTAAAATGAATCTATACATATGAATTCTTTACATGAATAATGTTATATATATAGTAATATTTATAAACATTAATATATGTTAATATATTATATAGTTGGTAAATATGATATAGTAATACATTATATTATATTAAAATTAGTTACAAGTTTGAATAGAACTATTATGTTAATATTATTATCATTACTCTCATTTTTTTATGCTAATATTAATATATGTACTATCATTCCTAAAATGAAATAAGAAAATTCAATATGTAAAAGTATTATTACTAATAGCATTAATAATATTGATACTATTACAGGTAGTGTTATTATTAGCATTATTATTATTAATAATACTATTGTTATCATTTTATTATGACTATTATATTATTATGAAATTTATTTAAATACTTAATTTTATGATTATTAGTATTATTTGTAATTACTATTATTATTAATATAGCTATTAGAATTATTAATATTATTATTTATCCCTTATTATTACTATTTCAGTTATCAAGAATATTAATACTATTAGTAATATTATTATTAGTAATAATATAGTCAATATCATTATTATTACTTATTAGTATTACAAATATTATAAAAATAATTATTATTAAGTATTATTATTAATTATCATTAATAATACTATTACTATCAATTACACTAAGAATTATTATTATTATGAATTGTTATTACTCTTATTATTATTATAATTAGTATTAATATTATTATTAATCATTATTATTATTTATAGAATTATTATTATTATTAATATTACTATTATTATTAATCTACTTAATCATTTATTGATATTAAATATATAAAATCGTATATATAAAGATATGGAGATCAGAATCTGTTTTATGTTATTGTCAAGCTGTAACTAGTTTTTTTTTTATTGGTCACCAGTTTGTTACCCATCGTAATCAAATCGTACAACCATGTTGAATTATTTTTTTTGTTATAAGCTCGTACAGATCAATTATTTCATCAGGGGAACCAGCCAAATTCTGTTAGCAGTCGTTGTTCTTTTTATTTTTATTTTTTTCCTTATTTGCTGTAAAGATTTCTGTCGGCCAATTGATTATAAATCAATTGAAGTATACATTGTTTTTGATTAATTTCGTTCAGCTCTCTCATCGTAGTTACTAAATAACAAGTATAACAGCCTCCAATATCGAGTAAACAATTTTATTTTATTTTATTTTGAAAAACTCAGACGAACACCCTGTTCGTGTCTACAAAATTCAAAAGGGTCGAATTAGATATAAATTTTAAATTGTGTTAATGTGGGTTTGTTAGTAATGTTTTACTTAATCTTTCTGCAAAGATTGAACTCTCATCTCTTTATAACGAACTCTAATTATGGAGTCAAAGTTTATGTTTCAAAAAGTCAAATATTGTTCTTGAGAAAAATTCGAAGTTTCTATTATGAATTAGGTTAAATTAACGAATCGTATAGTTTCTAACAACGATTTAAAATATTTTTCATGTTATATGTATAGTCTGAAACGTTCTTAAAAATCAAATTGGAGTTTGAGTTCTAGGTGTTCATCGTGGGGATGTTTTACAGCAGGTTTATTTTTTTTATTTATTGTTTGATTTAACAAAAAATAACCAACTCAAGTTATTTATAACCCAACTTCAATTCTCAAATCCTGTTATGTATTCGTATTATGAAAAAGGGGGAAATGGGTCGATTCAGTTTCATGGTGAAGGAGAAGTAAGAAAAACAGAAACAATATAAAGTAATTGAATTATAATATAAATCAGAAAAGCAGGAGCAGTCGGATGGTCGTGAGTGTTGTCGAGTTTTCGAGAGGTCGAGGTTTCGAGTCCTGCAGGGGGCTATTTTTTTCAGAAGTCGTTTTTTTAGAAGGTAGTTCCATTTTTAATAATTATTATTATTGTTATCATTATTATTATTATTATTGCTATTATTATTATTGTTATGTTATTATTAGGAATTATTATGATTGATAATAGTTATCAATTAATAGTAATAATTAAAATTACAATTATGATTATTATTGTTATAAGAATTATTATTTATATTATCATGAGTATTATTATGTAGATTAATAAAAATTATTATCATAACTATCGTTAACAATAAAATTAATAATTTTACATCTATTATCATAAATATCATTATTATTATCAATAATATAATTATTAACATTAATACCTTTATTAGTAATATTAAGTATCATAATTATTATCATTCTTATTAAAATTAGTATTAAGATTAACATTTGTATTAAAAGAAAAATTCATATATAACAAGATTGCCTTTTTAATTAAAAACTATCATTCTTATTACTACCATGTATCAACTATATCATTATTATAAAAATAATATTGATTAAGAAAATAAAAGTTTTAATAAAGTTGTTAAGATTATAAGCATATAAATAAAGATTATGTATATATATATATATATATATATATATATATATATATAAATTTAAATTTCAAAACTTAACTATATTAATATTTCTATATCAAAAATGAAAAATATAAATAAATAAAGAAACTTATAAATTATTAAAATAACAAATAGATCATCAATAATAATATCTAGATTTATTCGACTACGAGTATATGTTTTAATATATATATACCAATGATAAAGGTTCGTGAATCCGAGGCCAACCTTACACTTGTTCAATGATGTTATATGTATTTTTACTACGAAATACAGTATGGTGAGTTTCATTTGCCTTTTTACCCTTTATATTTTTGGGCTGAGAATACATGCGCTGCTTTTATAACTGTTTTACGAAATAGGCACGAGTAAATGAAACTACATTCTATGACTGGATTATTAAACCGAATATGCCCCTTTTTAGTCTGGTAATCTAAGAATTAGGGAACAGACACCCTAATTGACGCGACCTCTAAAGATAGATCTATCGAGCCCAACAAGCCCCATTCAAAGTACCGGATGCTTTAGTACTTCGAAATTTATATCATGTCCGAAGGAGGATCCCGGAATGATGGGGATATTCTTATATGCATATTGTGAATGTCGGTTACCAGGTGTTCAATCCATATGAATGATATTTTTGTCTCTATGCATGGGACGTATGTTTATGAGAAATGGAAATATGAAATCTTGTGGTCTATTAAAGTTATGAAATGATTATTTATAATAAACTAATGAACTCACCAACCTTTTGGTTGACACTTGAAAGCATGTTTATTCTCAGGTACGAAAGAAATCTTCCGCTGTGCATTTGCTTATTTTAGAGATATTACTTGGAGTCATTCATGTCATATTTCAAAAGACGTTGCATTCGAGTCGTCAAGTTCATCAGAATTATTATTAAGTCAATTATAGTTAGATATATTATGAAATGGTATGCATGCCGTCAACTTTCGATGTAATGAAAGATTGTATCTTCAAAAACGAATGCAATGTTTGTAAAATGTATCATATAGAGGTCAAGTACCTCGCGATGTAATCAACTGTTGTGAATCGTTTATAATCGATATGGACTTCGTCCGGATAGATTAGGACGGAGCATTTCATTAATATAATAATAATAATAATAATAATAATAATAATAATAATAATAATAATAATAATAATAATAATAATAATAATAATAATAATATAATACGGAGTAATATTTGAATGAGTAAAGAAATGGCACCAGATCGAGTTTTTATAGTATGTGACTTGAAACAGTACCCCATGCGATCGCATGGGTTTTCAGTGCTTTTGCCATGCGATCGCATGGCCGCCTGATCCGCTTTTGTTTGCTAGTTCGTCGGCATAAAAATACTGTAGCAATAGTGTTTACTGTAGCAAATAGTGTTTTAATGTAGCAAAGTCGTTTTTACTGTAGCACTGTAGCAAAATCATTTTTACTGTAGCAAATAGTGTTTTACTGTAGCAAATAGTGTTTTTCGAAAACACTGTAGCTTTTCGGGTACTGTAGCAATTCGAAAATATTGTAGTAAATTAGTGTTTTACTTGTACATCTTAAACGTTTTAGTTAACTTATTTAAATATCAATCGAATGTTACTATCGTTTACTAAATAACTTGAAATCAAATATATCTAATTCTAACAGTTAATATTCCTTATTATTGTATGTGTCCAAATTACGTTATTTAAACAAACACTTTACCATTTATTCCAAATACTATTAAAAATGAATGATTTCCCAAATCAATGTGGACCTCACAACAGAGACCCGTAATAATATCATAATCCTTAAGGGACTCAATAAATATCCTTTCATTCAATCGTTTGGCATAATCTTTTAACTCCGTAGTTAAATATATAAATCAGATAATCAAACCAATAAGTTTAATGCATAGTATCATATACTCCACACTTTGTTATGTTTTCAAATTATAGTATATGTATCTATTTACATATAATTGTTCGCGAATCATTGAGAACAATCGAAGGGTAATTGAATAGTTCAAACTTTTGAGATTCAACTTCATAGACTTTGCTTATCGTGTCGGAAACATTAAAGATTAAGTTTAAATTTGGTCAGAAATTTCTGGGTCATCACAGTACCTCTCCGTTAAATAAATTTCGTCCCGAAATTTGAGTGAGGTCGTCATGGCTAACAATAAAAATGTTTTCATGACGAATATGTGTTGATAAATAGAATTTTTATCACCGTTGAATAATATGGATAAAACAATCCAATTACTCGAAGCGTATGAGGGAAGTTATCGTAATAGAGTGAAATGATGAAATAGAGATTCGTTTTTAACTCTTGACTTAGTAACGATTGATTTCCGGAATTTAAGGAATAGAAAATCTTCATTATCTAAATAAGATTTGTTTCTTCGGAATTTGCGGAAATTAGGATTTCCTTTGATTAAATGCGTAATATGCCTCGATTGCTATGTCTGATATTTTGCTATAAATTGACTTCTTCCGTTTCATTTATTTTCACCACTCCTATTATCTTCTTTCTTATTTCATACTTACAAAAGATTTGTGAAAATGCTTCATCCAGTTCTGATTCTTGATATTTTCTTGGCTATCATATCATTCATTCTTCTTTTTCATCTGCCACCAGAGGAGGTTATTTTCTTCTTCTATTACCTTGGGGTTATATTGTTTTTCATTCTCCCGTGTCTTTATATTGCTATACGCATTGATATACACGGTTTGTAATTTCGGGGTTGTTTTCGGGCTTTATATTTTCCATTATATTTCGGAGCTTCATGCTTTTCGTTTTCTCTTCCCGAATTTAAGTCAAGCGAATAATGGTCCAGAATTCGTAGGTATGAATTTCAGAATGAACATAATTAATGTTCTAAGAAAGAAACGGTAATGGCACAATCCGACTTGTCAAATTACCAGAATATCTGGAAAAGACCGAATCATCAAGAAAAATATTTTCTTGATATATTTAGAGGTTAAATATAATGAAAGAGTTATGTAACATGGTTCATGATGAGGGTGTGATCTGTGAACCATTATCACGTTCCATTAGAAACTCAGCATGACTTACTGTAATATAATCACGTTGATCAAGTGTCATTATATTATACTAATTCATGCTTCAGTTCCCAACACTACTTCAAAACATTTATATTTTAAACTTGAAGGTTTCAGAATTTAGAAACTAAAATAGTTTCTTTTATGATGTAACACAGATAACGTGAAGAGATAAATAATTTCGGATGATGATAGTTATGAAGATATCTTCAGAAATATCGAAGATATTTATAATGAAAGATATGATAATATCTTAGAATTTCTAATATTAACGGATGGTGAAGAAGATTTGTCTGTGAAGGTTTAGAATTAGGAGCAAGGTATTTGTTAATGACTTCAGCAGATACTGAATCATTTGTATTCTTTGAAGGCATGTTTAGTCTTTGTGATTTGTCCACAGCCTCCTTCATAGTTTGCTCAATTCATTTTCCAGTACCAAATTTTCTCTTTTTCTATACTTTTCCAACACACTACTCTTTATCATCAAACTTTTGACTATTAAAGTCGTTTACAGTTTTTGCTGCTTTATCAGCAATTTTCCAAAATTCGGAGAACTAGTTTCGCAGTTTGGGGTGTTTTTCAGAAACTTCACATTTGAAGTAAGTAAGTTTAGGAGATGGACATTATACGTATATATATAACCGTTGGCGTAGAATTGCTGCAAAATTCGAAATACTGATTGCTAATTTCCGGTAGTTGGTATGACAATTTTTATTACAAGATGTGGATGAGTACATGATGGGGTTTCAATGAGTATAAGGATTTTTCGGAAGGTCAAGGATCAATGAAGTTGTTGGTAAATTTACTGCTAATGTGGTGGGACATGAAAGGTTCCCCGGTAACAAGAATGTATATGTCAAGATTATAATAAGGCTAATCTGAAAAGTCGAAGTTGACTGTTGGAAGTATAGTAAAACTGGATACTTTGAAAAAGGATTGCAAGATTATTTTCGGTAAAAACAACGCTAAAGGATCTTGCACAGTTTTGAAGTCAAAGTATAGCTTTGAAAGATATAGAGATCTAAGAATGATGTCACTGGTTTAGAGTTATGACTTGGATTTTGATCCGTCAATATCAGAATATGTAATTGAATTTGTATAAAATGATTGTGTATTGCAGTTAAGGTAGTGAGTATAGTTAATGATTGTTTTTTTTTAATTAAAGTTGAAGAATGTACAGTGTAACATATTAATTGTGAACTTATATATTTCCCGAGTATTACCTACCCGTTAAAGATTTCACAAGTAATATTTTGTACAAAAGAATTTTTCATTACAGTCTTTATGAAAATATCTGTATGCATATTTTCTTCAGATGTAATTCAGATTAAATGAGTTAAAATTATATTAAGCTCATTTGATTTTTGGCTTGAATTAGAAATGAATAATCTCTAAAACATTAGAGATTACATAATTTTCGTGGAGTATTTCACTAATGAAATCAATACTTCATTAATTATTCTTATTGATATTCTTCGGTGAAGGATGTTGGTATTCGTGGAATTTTTGTGAACCTTACAAGGCACATATGATGTTTTCTGGAAAGTTTCGAGTACATCGAAAATGAAAAAAAATCAATTATGTAATTGAATAATACACTTGGTTTATTATGAAATGGAATTCATTAAGTTGAAACAGAGATTGTAGTTAACAATGGTTAAGTTGTTAAGGAAGGATGTACATCATTGCATATTAGTAATATGAACTAACCGAGTAGTACCTACCAGTTAAGATTCACACGTAATAGCTTAGTACGAAAAGATTTATTTTGATTTCAAAATTCATATATATTAAATATACATAAAATTTCTTCAGGGGAAATGAGTTAATACTTCATCGGTTATTGTTGCTGGTATTTCTTGGTAACTACGGTGCGTATGACGTTGATGCTCGTGGGACAGATTGTGAAGTTGAGGTTTGCGATGCAGATGTTGTTGGTGGTGGTAATGGTACTGTTGGTGTTGTTGTCGGTGGTACTGTTGATGTAACGACCCTGATTTTTCCAACATTTATTTATTAATAATTATTATTATTAATGCGTGTGATTAAACGAATGTATGTTATTACATTTACATGTAACCATGATTGCCCGTACTTGACTTTAATTGCCCAAAACGTCTTTGTGACACACGAAACTTTCACGAATAATATTTTTAGATATTATTTGCATTCATGATTAAGTTTATTAATCATTTTAATTAACTATGGTTATTAGTTAGTTACTTGGGCTTTAATTGGATTAATTGGTAAATTAATGGAACTTGGGCTTGTTTAATGTTAATGGACTCATGAATATGGACTTATAAGCCCACCCTACACCTTATTGGATTCACTAGCCCATGTCTTTCATGTGTAAGTGTCATTTAAGTTGCAATTAGTTAGTTAAGTCACATAGAAATCTAGTTTGCACTTAATCCCCATGCATGCACCCTTATTATCCATCTTTTGTAACTTTTACATGTTAATGACCAAGGGACTTCTCCCCTTTCCCTTTGATTTCTGCTGGCCGTGGCCTAGAGTGCATCAAGGAGGGTTTTTCTTTCAAGTTTTCTTACTACATGATTCATTAATTCACTTCACTTTTCACACACTTGATTCCTCTCAACTTTTCTCTCCTTTTTCTCTCTAATCTTGTGAGTAACTTGAAATTCTTTTCCTCTTTTTCTTCTTGCTAAAACCGTGACATAACACCCTTAATCATCATCATCGTTTACTTGTTATTACTTGTTCTTGTTTAATGTTTGATTACTTGTAGTTACTAGTAGTTGTTGTTACTTACTTACATGTTACAAGAATAAACTTTCTAGTTTGATTCTTCTTTTATCTTGTTTTACAAGAACAACAAGAACATAAACTTACTAGTTATGTTCTACATACACTTTCTTAAAAGATTGCAAGTTCATGTGTTGATTAAAATCACACTTGTAGTTCTTGAAGTAAACTCAAAGTTTACTTTACTTAAAGATCAAACTTTGGTTGAATCTTTAAAAGTATGAACAACCATGAAACTTTTACTTATTTACTTAGTTACTTCTTCATTTTATGCACTTTAATTTCATGTAGTTAGTTTAAATGGTCAAGTACTACAAGTTAGTCTTGATCCCATACTATCTTGAACTAAAAGTTAACTTGAAAGTTCAAGAACACACAAATAAGTTTTTCTTTAAATATAACTTTGTATACTTATGCTTGATCTAGACTTTTGAGTCTTGAATCTTCAAGATCTAACTAAGAACTATGTTCTACATCTTAAGATCTTGATTAGTTAGTTTACTTTCAAGTTTGTAACTTATTATTAGTTTTAAAGTTCATGTATGTGTTAGATCTAAGACTTTGATGTAACTTTGGTTCATCAAACTTCATACAACTCTTAAGTGAGTTGTGCTTCATGTCTTAGACTTACACTTGGGTTATGATGGTCAAACCATGGTAAATATGATGTAAACACATCAATGAGTTGTACACTTGAAGCTATAGGCATCAAGGATGAGAACCATGATGAACATCAAGCACCAAACTCACCGGAACCCATTATTTTTCTGCTTTCTGTCTGCTACCTACTGTTGTATGGTTTCTGTAACAGAACAGTAGACCTGGGCTGTTGTGATTATTATTTTCAAATATCTCTGTTCGATTAGATAACTTTTCATATAGGACTCGTCTTAATCCGAGTTACGGTTTAGGATTTATGGCCCTCCGATCGTCACTATGTCCTTTTAACGTTGTGCAGAAATTTCTGACCTACTCGCACTTAGACCGTCGCCACGGTCAAACAAAGACGATTTTGCTTCTGTAAATTTTACCACACTTAAAGGACTCATATACGGAGCCATGGCCACTGGTCTCACCTTAATTCAGTAAGGGTAGAGGCCGTGGTGACTGACTGAAGTCAGCCTTTGTTTTAAACTATTTTCATAAACGAAACTTACTTTACGCCTTTTGTTTGATGATGAATGATGATGACCTTTAAGACCTTATTTATGTACTTTTAAACCTATTCAGACGACTTACTGACTTATTACTATTTGACTTAGGTTGAGGACTTTCGGACCGATTACTTGCACACTTTTCCCGACTCGACTTTACCGCTACTTTATCATTGTGAGTTATAGCTTTCCCTTTTTACTTTAACTTATTTTGGGAACTGAGAATACATGCGGATTTTATGTTTTACATACTAGGCACGAGTACTTAAACTTATATATGTGTGGGTTATACAACGGCATAAACATTCCCTTTAGCTCGGTAACGTTTAATCATTGGTTTTTGAACCGTGAACGCGAATCTTAGATATGGATCCATAGGGTTTGACATCCCCACTCGGGCTAGTAGCGCTAGCATTTAACGAATGTTTAATACTTCGTAAACATACGCACTCGCCAAGTGTACTTTCAGGGGGTATTATTTTATTAAACGTTAAGTTAGTTACCAAGTGCCCACGGTTGAGCATATACTTAACATACTGATTTGGATTACTTTTGAAACGCTCTTTGTAGCACTGAAATCTCGTGGCCTACCTTACATTACTGTTATACTTAAACTATAGCTCACCAACATTCGTGTTGAGTTTTTAAGCATGTTTTTCTCAGGTGCTTAAGGTTTGCTTGCTTCCGCTGTGTACTAGTCTTGCTGTAGACACCCGCTGCTCTAGAGTTATCTCCGCATGAATTACTTTATCTTGCATTCAAACTTAATTACTTTTGAACTATGAATTGTAACAACCTAAGGGTCACGTACTATTACCTTTGCTTCTGTTCATTGAAGCATACTTTTGATGTAAAACAATTGACGTTAGTTATGATGTCACCT
Source organism: Rutidosis leptorrhynchoides (assembly GCF_046630445.1). NCBI lineage: Eukaryota > Viridiplantae > Streptophyta > Magnoliopsida > Asterales > Asteraceae > Rutidosis > Rutidosis leptorrhynchoides. The sequence goes on along the minus strand of NC_092333.1, from coordinate 592,284,421 downwards.
TTTGATATGGATGCAAACTTGTTTTGAAAACGCATATAGTGTTTGACCTTGTAATGATCCTGTTGTTGATGGTCCGTACACGATGATTTAGTACGGGGCATCACAGTTGATGCCGGTGATGCTGCTCGTGCTTGTAACCTTTACACCATATTCTCCAAAGCCACTACCAGAGCGCGAAGCTCGTTGACTTCTTCTACTACACCGGGATGATTGGAGGTTCGGACGAGCGGATGAATAAGATCCAGAATTTGAGATAGTATATTATCGTGACGAGATACTCTAGAAATGAGAGAGAAAATGGTGTCTCGAATAGGTTCTCCAGTAAGTGCTTCAGGTTCTTCGCCAAGAGGGCAATGTGGTGGATGGAAGGGATCGCCTTCTTCTTGTCTCCAATAATTAAGTAAGCTACGAACCCATCCTAAATTCATCCAGAATAGATGATGGCTAATTGGTTGATCCATTCCGGTTACACTGTCTTCGGAATTCAGGTGAATATCCATATCGGAATAGCTGTCAGAGTTTAAGGAATTTGAACTAGATACGGGATCCATCTTGTATAATTAGGGAGATGATTTTTTTTTTTTTTTGATATGAATTAGATTATAGAATTTAGTTTGGTATTCTTCAATACATAATTTACATATGTATATATAATACCAAATTTCATAAATCACGGAGAAATTTTCGGAAGATGTCAGGAAAAGTTTACAGTAACAGATACGCTAAGATATGAATTTTTGTCTATACACTATTTATGCAATAAATGCAGGAAAACGTGTCTAGACTTAAGAATGATAAACTGGTAATTTTCGACAAAAAAAAATGATAAGCAAAACTTTTGACATGCAGCTACGGTCGAAGTCCAGACTTACGAATGCATCCTAACAATTATCAGTTAGACACACTAATGCAAGACCTGGTTCACTAGAACCAACGCTCTGATACCAACTGTGACGATCGCTCCAAATCCATATGGACGAACACGTCATTCATCGATTTCATTGCGAGGTATTTAACCTCTATATGATACGTTTTATAAACATTGCATTCTTTTGAAAATGCAAACCATATATGAATGTTTAAATCAAAGGTTTTCGACATCTGATGATTTCTACATATAGACAATCACCGTAAATAATAGTTTACAACAGTACTTCCATTGACAAAGCAGTCAAAATAAGATACATGGTGATGATTTGGTGAATGCAGCGTTTTCTTGAAAAATATGCCATGTAAGACTCCATGCACATAGCTTGTCTATCATATAAGCAAACAGCGGAAGACTTCTAGGAAACCTGAGAATAAACATGCTAACAAGTGTCAACGCAAAGGTTGGTGAGTTCATAGTTTTAGTGTTTCGTATAATCTGTATATAAAAGTGGATCACAAGATTTCAGTTGTTTCATCCAGAAACGTTTATCAAAATATTCTACAAGATTGAGCACCCTCGTAAATAAACTTAACGTATATATAATTTATACCCTTTGTATAACCATCTTAATAATACACGCAAACCAACTTGTACGCTTCTCAAATAGCATACGTCCGTTAAAAGGCTAGTGCTCTAGCTCGGACGGGGATATCAAGCCCTATGGATCCATATACTACTCGCGCCCACCAGTTCTTATAACCGGCAGTTACTAGTTACCAAAGCTAAGGGATTTTCGGTTTAAACTCAGTGTAGAATTTAGTATGTACTTGTATCCATTGTGTTTAAAATAAAATGCATGTATTCTCAGCCCAAAAATATATATTGCAAAATCATTTAAAAAGGGAGCAAATGAAACTCACCTTAGCAGCATATAAAGTCGTTCACCAAAATGTGACCGAAACTCGGATTACCAAATAACCGTATATCTCAACCTAGAGAACATATGTTGGTCAATAAATGTCTATCAAGCTAGGTCAGGTCATAGTGTATCACAATCCTAATGCTCGAGATCGACATACAAAAGTAATCCAAAGTCGTTTCAAAAAGTCAATTTTGACAATAGTTCAACAAAACGAGACACACCTTATATAAGGATTCATTTACTTGGTTGGTAAAAAAAATCCATTTTATCAATCTCGTAAACAAGTTGTTTAAATCTTAATTGCAGATTCAAAAGCAATTTCAATTAACGTCAATCATAATTCATTTGATCATATCTCTTAATCCGTTTATCGAAACTATTCGATATCTAAATGAAAAGTCATTGATTTTTCGCCAACTTTCTAAAAATATGCATATCATATACCTTTTACCAGTAATATATGTATTTAATTCGTGATTCATCATAAACTGTTTAACGACGAAATTTAGCATACAAGCATGTATAAATATATATACTCGAGCACTAGACATGGATACACAATTAATATATAAAAGATAAAATATGAGTGCTTACGTATCAATATCGAGATTCAATATTGTAGGAAAGTACGTAGACGCAACGGAAATGATAAACACTAGGTTTGATTCACAAATATACCCCCGAACATTACCCATAACCTCCTTGGAAATAACCCATAATTTCCTTAGCTCTATCCCGCTTGAAAACCATTTTGAAAGTGACACGTTCATGACTTCGTCGTAGTATTTTATGTATAATACTAATTAATAATAATACTACTCCTTCCGTCTCATTCCAATAGTCCACAGACAAAAAACACGCAGTTTTAGGAAATCTCACTAACTTCATTTCTCCACCAATGAAATATCTTCTCTCTCAAGATCCACCAATGAAATATCTTCTTTCTTTTCTATTTATGGAAGTGAACTATCAGAATGGGACAACCCAAAATGGAATGATGCCCTATTGAAATGAGACGGAGGTAGTACTAATTAAGATTAATAATAATAATAATAATAATAATAATAATAATAATAATAATAATAATAATAATAATAATAATAATAATAATAAAATAATAATAATAATATAATACGGAGTAATATTTGAATGAGTAAAGAAATGGCACCAGATCGAGTTTTTATAGTATGTGACTTGAAACAGTACCCCATGCGATCGCATGTTTTCAGTGCTTTTGCCATGCGATCGCATGGCCGCCTGATCCGCTTTTGTTTGCTAGTTCGTCGACATAAAAATACTGTAGCAAATAGTGTTACTGCAGCAAATAGTGTACTGTAGCAAATAGTGTTTACTGTAGCAAAGTCGTTCCACTGTAGCACTGTAGCAAATAGTGTTTACTGCAGCAAATAGTGTTTCACTATAGCAAAGTCGTTTTCACTGTAGCACTGTAGCAAAATCATTTTTACTGTAGCAAATAGTGTTTTACTGTAGCAAATAGTGTTTTACTGTAGCAAATAGTGTTTTTCGAAAACACTGTAGCTTTTCGGGTACTGTAGCAATTCGAAAATACTGTAGTAAATTAGTGTTTTACTTGTTCATCTTAAACGTTTTAGTTAACTTATCTAAATATCAATCGAATGTTACTATCATTTACTAAATAACTTGAAATCAAATATATCTAATTCTAACAGTTAATATTCCTTATTATTGTATGTGTCCAAATTACGTTATTTAAACAAACACTTTACCATTTATTTCGAATACTATTAAAAATGAATGATTTCCCAAATCAACGTGGACCTCACAACAGAGACCCGTAATAATATCATAATCCTTAAGGGACTCAATAAATATCCTTTCATTCAATCGTTTGGCATAATCTTTTAACTCCGTAGTTAAATATATAAATCAGATAATCAAACCAATAAGTTTAATGCACAGTATCATATACTCCACACTTTGTTACGTTTTCAAATTATAGTATATGTATCTATTTACATATAATTGTTCGCGAATCATTGAGAACAATCGAAGGGTAATTGAATAGTTCAAAATTTTGAGATTCAACTTCATAGACTTTGCTTATCGTGTCAGAAACGTTAAAGATTAAGTTTAAATTTGGTCAGAAATTTCTGGGTCATCACATAGACTCCCTCTCCGACCACCGGCATCTTGCCGGTGGTCCGGATTTACTGTTTTTTGTCAGAATAAACGCAACCTCGATCAGTTTCTTCTCCGGTGATGTCCTACACCGTTTCTTCATCTCCGGTCTCCTACTGACGTCCAGGCGGCGATTTCGAGTGGTTCTCCTCGGGATCTGGGTCTTGGTTGGTTTGTGGGTTGGCTATGATGTTTCAGGCGTCTATTAGGTCTAATGGGTCTCTCACCTCTTCACTTCCTCTCCGATGATCGTTGCCGATTTCTTTCCTCTGATGGTGGTAGGCGACGAATTCCACCGGAATTCTACTCCCATCTTGGCAAGTTTCGGTTTATGTTTTTGAGGATTTGGTTTGAATTAGTGGGTTAGTGGTTGGCAGTGTTGTTTGTTGAAATCAGGTGTCTTCCAGTGGTCGGAATCCGCCTGTGACCACCATGGGCGTTTGACGGCTGCTAATGGCATTTTGTTACTTTTGGTCGGCGACTGCTTTTGGTGGTTGTGGGTGGTTCTAAACCAGAGCTGTGGTGGTTGTTAGACGGCTGTGTGAGGTTGTCGACGACGGATGACGTTGTTGGCGGCCTTTTGTGGCTGTCTGGAGCCTAACGGCGGCTGGATTTTGTTGGTGACTGCTGGTGGCAGCGGGCAGTATTCGGCGGGAACCGGCTTCTAGTTTTCGAATTCCGGTGGATGAGGGTTTGTTAATGTCCTCTGAAAATTCGGCGAAGACAGCCGGGTCTCTAATGGTTTGGCGTCGTAATTTGTATTATTCGGTTGCCATTCCGCTGTTGTGTTCATGCCTCTCCCGTAGTCGAGTCTATTAGGGTGGACTCGATGTCGTTGTCGGCGTGTGTTGACTTTGTCAACCATGGTAAACTGATGTTTTTTGAAGTAGTTCTCTCGGGATCCTTTTGTTGAGTTCCCAAAATAATTAAGTATTTAATTATGACAGAACAACAAATATGTACACTAAAATGTTATGCGCAGCCAGCACAAGGTAGAAAGTATTCTTCATTTAGCACAGGATGAGTGCCCAACAAATCATGAAGATTAAGTGACTCAACATAGAAGAGCCAGCATAGCTGGTAAGCAACATACTACACAAGACAGCTATGTTCCATTACAAGCATAGTGGTTTCCTGAGTGGTCTACATCAATTGTACTATTCAACAGAAGTCGAAGACAAAATTGAATAGAAAAGGACACGCGTCGGTGGCTGACAAGTGACCTTACAAGACCACGTGGGAATGCAGAAGTTTAACGCATGTGCAGACATGTGTTATTCTTTGTCAACGCCTAGGGAACACAACATTCTATTTGTTTAATCAAATAGTGGTGCCAAACTGAATTGGGGTGTTCCTACAAATAGCTACAAAAGAGGAAAGAAGAGAGGACGCTCTCTGATACAGTTGTCCCCACAAGTACATACATCATATGTACCAGTGGACAATAGAACAATTACATGAATAATAGGACTACTATAAATAGAAGTGTCCACTATTGTAATAACTAGTGGTGTGAGTTTATTTATTTAGAGTCCAAACTTGTAATAGCTTAAGATATCCTCGATAGCTATAACTTAGGTATAATCTGTATCAACCAACTATCATTCCGCCAAGGATAGTTGTAATTCTTTGTGATTCAATCAATAAAGAATAAACAGTTGAAAATTATCTTAGACTCTATTTAAATTACTTACTTGAATACTAAATTGCTTTAACAGTTAAGTTAACCAAAAGAATTGTATTCACTCCCCCCTCTACAATACTCCTGTTGTTAATCAAGGGACCAACACCTTTTTCCGCTCGAACGGGGATTTGATCTTACTTGACGAGCATGTGGTTCTCTGGTTAGCAGTGTTATGCGGTTCTTCGGTGCGAGAGGTTATATTGATTTGCAGGCCTCGGGTTAGGTGCTGCTGGAGTGCCCGGTGTTCATTTTTGTGTGCGGCTTTCGAGTTGTGTTGATTGCGGTGTTGGATACGTGCCCGGTTTTATTTAGTTTTAGATTTAGGTTTGGTGGTCATCCGCTTGTAATTTCAGTTTCATTTTCAACGTGTTCACTCTCTTTCAATCAATGTTCTCGTCCAATGTTTGTAGGACGATTAGAGCGAGCCCTTTCAATTTCAATCATTGTCGTTTATATGTACCACCGGATCTTTACTATCTTTATATATATATATATATATATATATATATATATATGTATATATATATATATATATATATATATATATATATATATATATATATATATTAATATTCTCGCCGTAAAAAAAAATTGTTAGTCAAAATGTGTAATCTTTCACACACTATAAATAGAAAGTATTTGTCTCAAATTTCTAGATGATGAAGAAACGGCGGACAATTCATAATTAACATACATAAAACTCTTATTGTTGACTTCAAATATTAATTGTCTTATATTACAGTTGTGCCTTTGTCTTATCTCAAATAAAGATTTCGTGTAACCCTAAAGCAATGTATAAGGTCGAAATACTTTATTGCGAAAGTGATTATACGATTCAAAAGTTTATCCGGATATTCCCTATACCCTATATCCAACAACAATAAAGTAAAGTCCATTTAGATCCTTAATTATGGCATACCCAAATACCCAATTCCCTTCTAGTACAACGCTAGGAGCTGAATTCAATGTGGAAAACCATAATGAGTGATTGGAAAACATGTATCATATCATCTCAAGTATGTGTTCGGACCTACAAGATGAGTGATGTTAAATGATATCTTCTTAATGGTTCTTTTGAGAAGTTGCAAATGTAGGTCTAAGATTAAAAGAATCACCTAAGTGAGTATAAAATTTTGCCACTTCAATGAATCTTCGAATTGGCTTCCTATATATTCATGAAAGGATATGAATGCATGAATTGTAAATCGTCAAGTATGAACAATGAATTAATGTAAGAAACTTATGTGTATATTATCTCTGACTATTTAATTGGGTTTAAGGATTAAATTCTTATAACACCCTGATTCTCGATTATTTGAAATATGTATATACTAAGATGGAAATTCAATTTCTAAAACATTTTCATATACGCATAAGTTTGTGCGTATGTTCAAGTTATTTAGTAAATCAAAGGATTACACTAAAATGGGGGAAATTGTTGATGATTTTAGTGTTAACGACCGTTTTATGGAATTGTGATTTACCTGAGATAAATGGATTTCAAGTTAAGTTTTATTACTCTCCCTGTCCCAAATTTTTCATATAAATTTCATCAAATATTATATAACACAAAAACATTATTTAAGGTCAAAATTAAGAAATAAAGACTTCGAAAAGTTAAAACAAGACTATTAATTTGAGACTGGGGTAGTACAAGTTGAGAGAGTGTGGAGTGCACGCTTGTTTAAAGCTAACTAGAATCAATAAATTGAAAGGTTACGTTTGTTAGTTGGTGTCTTTTTGGCCAAAAGACATAACTAATCATGAAATGGTGTAAACTCTTCTCGAAATGGTGTAAGTTTCCATAAAATGGTGTAATCATTCATGATATCTTTTTACCAAAAGGTGTAACCATTCATGGACACATTTTGGCCAAAATGTATGACCATTCATGATACATTTTAGTCAAAAGGTGTAACATTTCACACTCTATATATAGAAAGTATTTGTCTCAAATTTCTAAGTGATGAAAAAGTGATGGACAATTCACAATTAACATAGATAAAACTCTTGTTCTTGCCTACAAATATTAATTGCCTTATATTGGAGTTGTGCCTTTGTCTCATCTCAAATAAAAATTTCGTGAAACCCTAAGGCAATATATATGGTCGAAATACTTTATTGCGAAAGTGATTACACGTTTCAAAGGTTTATTCGAATATTCCCTATTCCTTATATCCAACATACAACATCTAATTACTTGCAAATCAGAATATCAAAGTTCTATCGAACCTATTTCGATCATATAAATTAAAACGAGACTGAGTGCAATGAAGTTGAGATTGTTGTTACGTTTTAAGGACCTTGTGAAATTCATTCCAAGAACATAATCTTGAAATGTAAAGTCACCATGCCACGTTAGTAATGTTTTATGTGATCACTCAATTACCTTTAGTATACAAGTCATTCTTTTGTAACAAAATCTAACTCCCAAACAAGGTTCATACATTTCTATTTATAATATGCCCAATCTGGCATCACACATCTTTACTTCATGCGGTGCACAAGATTCTTTACGTGCATCCTTAATGTGCAAATGTCGTGTGAACAATACATATGCGCAACTACGCATATGATCACTATGCAAATTATTTTGTCAGAACGATTGAACAAATTTACATATATACAATCTGCTGATTGGCTCAGTGTCTTTTATTTATTATCATCTGCCATTTTATACTATTATTAATCGTTAGATGCATAGTTTGACTTTTACATAAAATTAAATTTAACGTTGAATTTTTCTAATGATTGCCTTTATCTAACGACCCATCCTAATCCATCCGAACGAATACATTACGATTGATTACATAGCGAGGTACTTGACCTCTATATGATACATTTTACAAACATTGCATTCGTTTTTTAAAAAGACAATCTTTCATTACATCGAAAGTTGACAGCATGCATACCATTTCATAATATATCCAACTATAATTGACTTAATAATAATCTTGATGAACTCAACGACTCGAATGCAACGTCTTTTGAAATATGTCATGACTGACTCCAAGTAATATCCTTAAATTGAGCAAATGCACAGCGGAAGATTTCTTTCATACCTGAGAATAAACATGCTTTAAAGTGTCAACCAAAAGGTTGGTGAGTTCATTAGTTTAACATAAATAATTATTTCCATCATTTTAATAGACCACAAGATTTTCATTTCTCAAAAAAATATACGTCCCATGCATAGTGTAACGACCCTGGATTTTTCCAACGTTTACTTATTAATATTTATTATTAATACTTGTGATTAAATGAATGTATTGTTATACATTTACTTGTTACCATACATGACTTTAAATGCCCGACACGTCTTTGTGACACACGAACATTACACGAATAATATTTTTAGAATATTATTTACATTCATGATTAAGTTTTATTAATCATTTTAATTAACTATGGTTACTAGTTAATTACTTGGGCTTTTACTTGAATTATTATTTATTTGAACTTGGGCTCATGATTAGTGGACTTAGAAGCCCACACTACATCCTTAATGGATTAACTAGCCCATTTTATTTATGCAAGTATCACTTTAGAACTAAACTAGACTAATTATGTTGTGTGGAATCTAGTTACATGATACTTACACATCTTCCCCATGAAAGCACCTCTAATAACCATCTTTTTAGTCAATTACATGCAAGAACCTTGTGGATTTTTCCTTCCCCCCTCCCCCTTTGGAAACCGTCGACTTTAGTAATGGATGGGGAGTGTTTTGTTTCAAATTTTATTCACTTATCTACTAGTATTCTCAACTTACTCTTTCACTTTTACACACACACAAAAAATACTTGCATTTTCCTCTCAACTTTCTCTCCATTCTTGTAAGTAACAAGGTTTCTTTTCTTCCTTTCTTCCTTTTGAAAACCGAAACCAAACACCCATAATCATCATCATCACTTGTTCTTGTTGTTGTTTTGTTAGTTGTTTACTTACTTGTACTTGTTTAATGTTGTTAAGAATCAAACTTTCTAGTTAGATTCTTCATATTATCTTGTATTTACAAAAACACCCAAGAACCTAAGTTACTAGTTATGTTCTACACTTAAAGTTTTAAAAGATTAAAGTTCATGTGTTGTAAAAACCATACTTGTGATTCATGTTTGTAAACTTAAAGTTTACATTCTTAAAGATCAAGCCTTGGCTTGAATCTTTAAAGTATGAACAACCATGACTTGTTACTTGTTTAAATTACTTTATTTCTTCATTTTCTTGCATCTCCAATTCATGATTATGGTTGTTAATGGTCAAGTGTTACTAGTTAACTTTGATCTCATTTTTCTTGAACAAAAGTTAACTTGAAAGTTCAAGGACATAGAAGTGTAACTCTTTAGTTATAACTTCATATACTTTTGATGGATCTAAGTTCTATAGCTTATGGTCTACTTATTTTGTCATAAACAAAAGCTTGTAATCTTACATACACTTTACAAGATGAAAATCTAAGTTTTATAGCTTATGGTTTCATTAAAGTAAAGATTCATGTGTTATTACTTAGGATTTAACTTAATAACTTTAGATCTAGACCTTTGGGTCTTGGATATTCAAGATCTAACTAAGAACTATGTTCTACATCTTGAGATCTTGATTATTTAGTTTACTTTCAAGTTTGTAGTTCAATATTACTTTTATAGTTCATGTATGTGTCGGATCTAAGATCTTGATGTAACTTTGGTTCATCAAACTACTTGCAACACTTAATTGAGTTGTGATACTTATCTTAGACTTACACTTGTGTTATTATGGTCAAAACTTGGTAAAGATGATGTAAACACATCAACGAGTTGTACACTTGAAGCTACAAGCATCAAGGATGAGAACCGTGATGAACATCAAGCACCAAGAACCCACCAGAACCTACTGTTTACTGTTTTCTGGGTCTGATCAGTACAACCTAGGCTACTGTAATGTTGATATTCAGTTATCTCTGTTCGAGTAGATAATTTTTCATTTAAGACTCGTCTTAATCCGAGTTACGGTTTAGGATCTATGGCCCTCCGAACGTCACTATGTCCTTTTAACGTTGTGCTGAAAATTCTGACCTACTCGCACTTAGACCGTCGCCACGGTCAAACGAAGACGATTTTGCTTCTGTAAATTTTACCACAACTAAAGGACTCATATACGGAGCCATGTCCACTGGTCTCACCTCATTTCAGTAGGTATAGGGGTCGTGGTGACTGATCCAAGTCAGCCTTTATTTTAAACTCTTTTATTGAACGAAACTTACTTTACACCTTTTGTTTGATGATGAATGATGATGATCTTTAAGACCTAATTTACATAAATTTAAACCTATTGGGACGATTTACTGACTTAGTAATATTTGACTTAGGTTGAGGACTTTCCGGACCTACGTACTTGCTTACTTCCCGACTCGACTTTACCACTACTTTACCACTGTGAGTTATAGCATCCCTTTTTACTTTAACTATTTTGGGAACTGAGAATACATGCACATTTTACGTTTTACATACTAGGCACGAGTACTTAAACTTTATATATGTGTGGGTTATACAGCGTCATAAACTTTCCCCTTAGCTCGGTAGCGTTTAGTCATTGGTCTTTGAACCGGTGAACGCGAATCTTAGATATGGATCCATAGGGTTTGACATCCCCACTCGGGCTAGTAGCGCTAGAATTTAACGGGTGTTGAATACTTTGTAAACATATGCACTCGCCAAGTTTACTTTTAGGGGGTGATAAACGTTAAGTTATTTACCAAGTGCCCACGGTTATACATATACTTTTCATACTGTTTTGAAATGCTATTGAAGCACTGAAATCTCATGGCCTACCTTACATTACTGTTATACTTAAGCTATAGCTTACCAACCTTTGTGTTGATGTTTTTAAGCATGTTTTTCTCAGGTGCTTAAGGTTAGCCGCTTCCGCTGTTGTACTAGTCTTGCTGTAGACACCCGCTGCTTTAGAGATGTCACCGCATGAACGTTTATCTTGCATTCATAAACATTATTACTTTTGAAACTATGATTTGTAATGACCTATGGGTCACATACTATTATCCTTGCTTCTATTCGTTGAAGCATACTTTTGGTTGTAAAATATTTGACGTTAGTTATGACGTCACCTTTTTTCATGAATGCAAACGTATTTTGAAATAGCATATAGTGTTTGACCTTGTAATGATCCTGTTGTTGATTATTCGTACACGATGGTTTTGTACGGGGCATCACATTTGGTATCAGAGCATTGGTTGTAGGGAATTAGGTTGCATTAGTGAGTCTGGACCGACCCGAGTAGGATTCACTAATAGGACTAATCTACAACTTGCTAGTTTACTTGTTTCTGCGAAACTTGCTGCATGCTGCTGCTTACTTTTACTACTATATGCCGTATGCTATTACATGATTTCACTACTGCATGCTATTATCTGCTTTCGATTGCATGATACTTGTCGTTATTGCCATGCTACTTACTGTTACACATGATCTAGACTGTTGTAGTTACTTGGCCTAATACGTGCTTGCTTTATGACTTACTGACATGGAAAATTTATTTTTCCTTGTTCAGATGTCGGATATTCCACCTGCTGTCATTTTGGGCAGTGACACAGACACTTCAGCCACTTCACCTGCCACTGTTGCCGCCCCCCGATCCTGTCGGCGACACACTCTAGTGACCCAGGCGCTTCATCCTCCGGAGCTAGTAGTCATGCGCCTGCCCCAGTGGGTACTGCAGATGGAGCCCAGGACCTCCCGGAGATTCCAGCTCCACTTGCCCCGGTACCTCAGGAGCCACAGCACCATCCCGGTGGTGTTGTGATTCTCGCGGAATTTGGGGAAGGTCCATTTCATAATCAGTATCGCCATTGGTGCCAACGAGCTCCTGATGGACGACTCGTGTCGATCCCGCCTTTTAGATACCGACGGATGATGGCCGCCCGAGGAGAGCCAGTACAGCCACCCGTGCAGCCACCTCCACATGATTCAGATGACCCGTCATCTGACGACTCATCCACAGACGACTCTAGTGACGATGACTCCGACGAGGAGGACCCTGATGATGCACCTGTACAGCCACCCTCCACCCCGCCGAAGAAGCGGTGCCATTTCGATGGTACCATCATTCCGGGGATTAATGGAGGTTGAGCATTCACTGACGCATATGGTCGGTGTCGTAGGGTTACCGCCCGTAAGCGGATTGTGCCGTATCCTGCTGATCCCTTCATCCGTAAGCCTTACCGCTTCGCAGCCTCTACTTCTAGAGCCGGACCGTCTGCACCACCAGCCCCACCAGCACCACCCGTACCGACTGCACCACCTGCCCCACCATCTCCCTCTGTCGAGGAATTGATGAGGGAGGTGGAGATCCTCCGTGCTCGGGTTACTGAGCTCGAGGACCAGATGTCCCACGTATTGGACATCCTACACCCACCTTCACCATAGGACTTTTGTAGTAGATTTCATTATGTAATCTAGTTGTAGTTTTATGTATTACTTATGTATTGTACGAACCTTTACAGATGTATGCAACTTATTATTAATGAATGGAACTTTGTGTTGTTTACTTTTTGCACAAGTGTTCTGTTACATTACTGTACGATGGTATTGTGATATCGGTATCTAGTTACTCTACTTAAATAAACATGTGATATATTGATTCCATGTTGGTTACCATATACTGTATTATTACTATTTGAATACTGGATTTTGACTTGAGTCAAAATTTTTGTTTAGAACATCATGGCCAACGGACGATCAACACAAACCGTAGCCCAAATCGAGGAGATGATCAATGAACGAGTCACCGCAGCTTTAGCGGAAAGAAACCTCCAAGCGCCACCGCTACCGCCACCGGTTATCCAGCCCATTCGTAATGGGTGCACGTACAAAGAGTTTCAAAGCTGCAAACCCCACAACTTCAGTGGAACGGAGGGGCCGGTTGGTCTCACTAGATGGATCGAGAAATTAGAATCTGTGTTCCGAGTTAGTAACTGCTTGGAGGCGAATAAAACCAAGTTTGCTTCATGCACTCTATCTAACAGCGCACTAACGTGGTGGAACACGTTGGCTCAAGCAAAAGGTATTGATGAGGCGTTTGCTACCCCATGGGAGGAGTTCAAAGGGGCCCTGGTTGAGGAATATTGCCCTAGGACCGAGATCCAGAAGATGGAGACTGAGTTTATGCAATTGAAGGTCGTGGGGAACGATCTCTATGGTTATAATCGTAGGTATTTGGAACTAGCCCTGATGTGTCCTACCATGGTCACCCCGAAATTCAAGCGTATGGAGAGATACTTGTGGGGACTTCCTAAGTCCATTAAGGGAAATGTCAGCTCGTCCAAACCACCCAATGTCCCGGAAGCGATGCGCATGGCGCATACTTTAATGAACCAAATTATCATCGACGAACCGGAGAAGGCTAAGTCTGAAGCGGGTAGTAGTGAGAAGCGCAAATGGGATAACAACAGGGGAAGGACCTATGATCAAAACCCGGCGAAACGACATGAGGGTTTTAGAGGAAACAATAACGGTGGAAACCCCAATCCGAACACCAACTCCAACCCCAACTACAAGGGAACCTTACCATAATGCAAGTGGTGCTACAAGCACCATACTGGGTATTGTAACGTTGTTTGTGAAAAGTGCCAACGGACTGGACATATCGGTAAAGACTGCAAGGTCACCACCCTGAATGTGAAGGCGAACCCCAATGGACCAAAGAAGTGCTACGAATGCGGACAGACGGGTCATTTCAGAAATGCGTGTCCCAACAAAAGAAAGGACGGCGTACCACCCCGTGGTAGAGCTTTCAACGTTAACGCAAGGGATGCACGCGAGAATCCCTACTTGGTGACAGGTATATTCACTATCAACAATCTTTTAGCTTCTGTCCTATTTGATACTGGTGCTGATAGAAGTTATGTATGTAGACATTTTTGCGATAAGATTAATTGGTCATTAGTCCCTTTAAAAGAAAGTATGCTTGTCGAGGTCGCCAATGGAAAACTTGAGAAAGTTGACCATATTAGTCGAGGAGCTATTATCAACATAGGTGGTGTAGATTTCGAGATTGACTTGATACCCATTAAGTTGGGAAGCTTTGATGTTATTGTCAGTATGGATTAGTTGACCAAGATAAAGGCTGACATTATCTGTGGAGATAAGGCTCTTCGTATACCACAAGGAGATGGTGAGCCACTGATCATTTACGGAGAGAGATGTACCTCGAAGCTGAACCTCATTAGTTGCGTGAAAGCGCAAAAGATCATGAAGAAGGGACGTCTTGCTGTCCTAGCACATGTGAAAACGGTAGAAACCGAGGTGAATATCGTGAACGACGTTCGAATTGTAAACGAATTTTCCGATGTCTTCCTTGAAGAATTTCCTGGATTACCGCCAACGAGAGCCGTAGAGTTTCAGATCGATTTGGTACCAGGAGCTGCACCTGTAGCTCGCGCACCTTATAGACTCGCACCCTCCTAAATGCAAGAGTTGCAGAGCCAATTACAAGAACTGCTAGACCGTGGATTTATCCAACCAAGTTTCTCGCCTTGGGGCGCACCTATTTTGTTTGTGAAGAAGAAGAACGGATCCTTCCGTATGTGTATCGACAACCGTGAACTCAACAAATTGACAATCAAGAATCTGTATCCTCTTCCCCGCATTGACGATCTTTTTGATCAACTACAAGGATCGAGCGTTTACTCAAAGATCGATTTGCGATCCGGTTATCACTAGTTGAGGGTGAAGGAAAGTGACGTGATGAAAACTGCGTTCAGAACTCGTTATGGTCATTATGAGTTTCTCGTGATGTCATTCGGTTTAACCAACGCACTTGCCGTGTTCATGGATCTCATGAATCGTGTCTGCAAACCATACTTGGATAAGTTCGTTATCGTCTTCATAGATGATATCCTCATCTACTCCAAAAGCGAAGAAGAACATGAGCAACATCTTCGTCTAGTGTTGGAAGTCTTGAGACAAGAGCAACTTTACGCCAAATTCTCCAAGTGTGAATTTTGGTTGAAGGAAGTCCAATTTCTGGGTCATGTTGTGAGTGACCAGGGTATCAAAGTTGATCCCGTCAAGATTGAAGCTATCAGCAAGTGGGAGACCCCCACTACTCTGACGCATATTCGCCAATTCCTAGGTCTCACCGGTTACTACCGAAGATTTATTGAAGGTTTCTCTCTGGTTGCGCGTCCTTTGACCGCGTTGACTCACAAAGGGAAGAAGTTCATTTGGGAACCCGCACACGAATCAGCATTCCAAACTTTGAAGAAGAAGTTAACCACCGCACCTATCTTATCACTTCCTGAGGGCAGTGACGACTTTGTTGTTTATTGCGATGCATCGAAAAGTGGTTTTGGTTGTGTACTAATGCAAAGATCAAAGGTTATTGCCTATGCTTCCCGTCAACTGAAGATTCACGAGTGGAACTACACTACTCATGATCTCGAAATTGGAGCCGTTGTCTTTGCGCTCAAATTGTGGAGACACTATCTTTAAGGAACTAAGAGCACTATCTTCACCGACCACAAAAGTCTCCAACACATATTCGATCAAAAGCAACTGAATATGAGACAGCGTCGATGGATCGAGACGCTGAACGACTATGATTGTGAACTTCGCTATCATCCTGGCAAGGCCAATGTTGTAGCTGACGCTTTAAGCCGAAAGGAGAGGACGGCACCTCTTCGTGTTAGGGCTCTGAACATCACCATCCATTCGAATCTCAACAGTCAGATCCGAGTAGCCCAAGATGAGGCTCTCAAGGAGGAAAATATATCTCATGAACATTTGAACATTCTTGTCTCTCGATTCGAGGTTATGGATACTGGACTCCGATATTATGCCGGAAGAATTTGGGTACCTTGGTATGGAGATCTACGGAACCTTATACTAGATGAAGCCCACAAGTAGAGATATTCGATTCATCCCGGAGTGGGCAAAATGTACCACGACCTTAAAGAACAGTACTGGTGGCCAAATCTTAAGAAAGACGTTGCAACTTATGTTGGTAAGTGTTTGACTTGTTCGAAAGTTAAGGCCGAATATCAGAGGCCCTCTGGATTGCTTCAACAATCGGAAATCCCACAATGGAAGTGGGAAAGGATCATAATGGATTTCATCACCAAGCTACCAAAGACAGTGGGCGGATACGATACCATCTGGGTTATCGTTGACCGTCTTACAAAATCTGCACACTTCCTAGCTATGAAGGAAATGGATACGATGGAGAGACTTGCTTAACTATACATCAAAGAGGTTGTATCTCATCATGGTGTACCTTTATTGATCATCTCAGATCGCGATCCCCATTTTGCTTCTAGATTCTGGCGTTCTTTACAAGAAGCCATGGGAACCCGTCTCGACATGAGTACTGCTTATCACCCACAGACCGACAGGCAAAGTGAACGAACGATTCAGACCTTGGAAGACATGTTGCGTGCATGTGTCATTGATTTCGGAAAGGCCTGGGAAAGGCATTTGCCACTCGCCGAATTTTCTTACAACAACAGTTATCACTAGAGTATTAATGCCGCACCTTTTGAAGCATTGTATGGTCGCAAGTGCCGATCTCCTATTTGTTGGGCTGAAGTAGGCGAAAAGCAAATCACCGGACCCGAGGTAGTCCATGAAACAATGGAGAAGATTGCTCAGATTCAAGCGAGACTTAAGACTGCCTGCGATCGTCAAAAGAGTTATGCCGATCTTAAACGTAAAGACTTTGAATTCAACGTCGGTGACCGTGTGATGTTGAAGGTTGCACCTTGGAAATGTGTGATTCGTTTTGGAAAGCGCGGAAAGTTGAACCCACGATATATTGGTCCTTTTGAAATCTTGGAACGTGTTAGACCCGTTGCTTACCGTTTGGATATTCCAACTCAATTGAGCTCAGTTCATCCTACCTTCCACGTGTCAAACTTGAAGAAGTGTCTCGCTACACCCGAACTTATCATACCACTGGAAGAACTTACGATTGATGATAAACTCCACTTTGTGGAAGAACTTGTTGAAATTATGGACCGTGAGGTCAAAACTTTGAAACGCAACATGATTCCGATGGAATGCCAAACGAGGACCTGAGTTTACCTGAGAGCGAGAGGATCAAATGATGCAGAAGTATCCTCACCTTTTCCTGACTCCTCCATCTACCTCAGCTTAAAATTTCAGGACGAAATTTTCTTTAACAGATGGGTAATGTAACGACCCTGGATTTTTCCAACGTTTACTTATTAATATTTATTATTAATACTTGTGATTAAATGAATGTATTGTTATTCATTTACTTGTTACCATACATGACTTTAAATGCCCGACACGTCTTTGTGACACACGAACATTACACGAATAATATTTTTAGAATATTATTTACATTCTTGATTAAGTTTTATTAATCATTTTAATTAACTATGGTTACTAGTTAATTACTTGGGCTTTTACTTGAATTATTATTTATTTGGACTTGGGCTCATGATTAGTGGACTTAGAAGCCCACACTACATCCTTAATGGATTAACTAGCCCATTTTATTTATGCAAGTATCACTTTAGAACTAAACTAGACTAATTATGTTGTGTGGAATCTAGTTACATGATACTTACACATCTTCCCCATGAAAGCACCTCTAATAACCATCTTTTCAGTCAATTACATGCAAGAACCTTGTGGATTTTTCCTTCCCCCCTCCCCCTTTGGAAACCGTCGACTTTAGTAATGGATGGGGAGTGTTTTGTTTCAAATTTTATTCACTTATCTACTAGTATTCTCAACTTACTCTTTCACTTTTACACACACACAAAAAATACTTGCATTTTCCTCTCAACTTTCTCTCCATTCTTGTAAGTAACAAGGTTTCTTTTCTTCTTTTCTTCCTTTTGAAAACCGAAACCAAACACCCATAATCATCATCATCACTTGTTCTTGTTGTTATTTTGTTAGTTGTTTACTTACTTGTACTTGTTTAATGTTGTTAAGAATCAAACTTTCTAGTTAGATTCTTCATATTATCTTGTATTTACAAAAACACCCAAGAACCTAACTTACTAGTTATGTTCAACACTTAAAGTTTTAAAAGATTAAAGTTCATGTGTTGTAAAAACCATACTTGTGATTCATGTTTGTAAACTTAAAGTTTACATTCTTAAATATCAAGCCTTGGCTTGAATCTTTAAAGTATGAACAACCATGACTTGTTACTTGTTTAAATTAGTTTATTTCTTCATTTTCTTGCATCTCCAATTCGTGATTATGGTTGTTAATGGTCAAGTGTTACTAGTTAACTTTGATCTCATTTTTCTTGAACAAAAGTTAACTTGAAAGTTCAAGGACATAGAAGTGTAACTCTTTAGTTATAACTTCATATACTTGTGATGGATCTAAGTTCTATAGCTTATGGTCTACTTATTTTGTCATAAACAAAAGCTTGTAAGCTTACATACACTTTACAAGATGAAAATCTAAGTTTTATAGCTTATGGTTTCATTAAAGTAAAGATTCATGTGTTATTACTTAGGATTTAACTTAATAACTTTAGATCTAGACCTTTGGGTCTTGGATCTTCAAGATCTAACTAAGAACTATGTTCTACATCTTAAGATCTTGATTAGTTAGTTTACTTTCAAGTTTGTAGTTCAATATTACTTTTATAGTTCATGTATGTGTCGGATCTAAGATCTTGATGTAACTTTGGTTCATCAAACTACTTGCAACACTTAATTGAGTTGTGCTACTTATCTTAGACTTACACTTGTGTTATGATGGTCAAAACTTGGTAAATATGATGTAAACACATCAACGATTTGTACACTTGAAGCTACAAGCATCAAGGATGAGAACCGTGATGAACATCAAGCACCAAGAACCCACCGGAACCTACAGTTTACTGTTTTCTGGGTCTGATCAGTACAACCTAGGCTACTGTAATGTTTATATTCAGTTATCTCTGTTCGAGTAGATAACTTTTCATTTAAGACTCGTCTTAATCCAAGTTACGGTTTAGGATCTATGGCCCTCCGAACGTCACTATGTCCTTTTAACGTTGTGCTGAAAATTCTGACCTACTCGCACTTAGACCGTCGCAACGGTCAAACGAAGATGATTTTGCTTCTGTAAATTTTACCACAACTAAAGGACTCATATATGGAGCCATGGCCACTGGTCTCACCTCATTTCAGTAGGTATAGAGGTCGTGGTGACTGATCCAATTCAGCCTTTGTTTTAAACTCTTTTATTGAACGAAACTTACTTTACACCTTTTGTTTGATGATGAATGATGATGACCTTTAAGACCTAATTTACATACATTTAAACCTATTGGGACGATTTACTGACTTAGTAATATTTGACTTAGGTTGAGGACTTTTCGGACCCACGTACTTGCTTACTTCCCGACTCGATTTTACCACTACTTTACCACTGTGAGTTATAGCATCCCTTTTTACTTTAACTATTTTGGGAACTGAGAATACATGCACATTTTACGTTTTACATACTAGTCACGAGTACTTAAACTTTATATATGTGTGGGTTATACAACGTCATAAACTTTCCCCTTAGCTCGGTAGCGTTTAGTCATTGGTCTTTGAACCGGTGAACGCGAATCTTAGATATGGATCCATAGGGTTTGACATCCCCAATCGGGCTAGTAGCGCTAGAATTTAACGGGTGTTTAATACTTCGTAAACATACGCACTCGCCAAGTGTACTTTTAGGGGGTGATAAACGTTAAGTTAGTTACCAAGTGCCCACGGTTATACATATACTTTTCATACTGTTTTGAAACGCTATTGAAGCACTGAAATCTCGTGGCCTACCTTACATTACTGTTATACTTAAACTATAGCTCACCAACCTTTGTGTTGACGTTTTTAAGCATGTTTTTCTCAGGTGCTTAAGGTTAGCCGCTTCCGCTGTTGTACTAGTCTTGCTGTAGACACCCGCTGCTTTAGAGATGTCACCACATGAACGTTTATCTTGCATTCATAAACATTATTACTTTTGAAACTATGATTTGTAACGACCTATGGGTCACATACTATTATCCTTGCTTCTATTCATTGAAGCATACTTTTGGTTGTAAAACATTTGACGTTAGTTATGACGTCACCTTTTTTCATGAATGCAAACGTATTTTGAAATAGCATATAGTGTTTGACCTTGTAATGATCCTGTTGTTGATGATTCGTACACGATGGTTTTGTACGGGGCATCACACATAGAGGCAAAAATAATCATTCATATGGATTGAACACCTGGTAACCGACATTAACAAGATGCATATAAGAATATCCCCTATCATTCCGGGAAATCCTTCGGACATGATATAAAACAACATCGAAGTACTAAAGCATTCGGTACTTTGGATGTGGTTCGTCGGGCCCATAGATCTATCGTTAGGATTCGCGTCAATTAGTAGATCGGTTTACTAATTCTTAGGCTACCAAGCAAAAAGGGGCATATTCGGCTTCGATCATTCAACCATATAATGTAGTTTCGATTACTTGTGTCTATTTCGTAAAACATTTATAAAAGCGCATGTATTCTCAGCCCAAAAATATAAAGGGTAAAAAGGCAAATGAAACTCACGATACTGTATTTTGTAGTAAAAATACACATGACGACATTGAACAACTGAACAATGCAGAGTTGGCCTCGGATTCACGAACCTATATCAATTGTATATATATTAAAACACATACTCGCAATCGAACAATTTCATATATTATAACTTTATTTATTATATATTTAATTTGTATATATATTTGAAAATGATTATTATTTGTGTATATATATATATATATATATATATATATATATATATATATATATATATTTTAAAAATACTTAATTGGTTATATATATATATATATATATATATATATATATATATATATATATATATATATATATATATATATATATATATATATATATATGAATATTTATATAGAGATTGTTAATATAATTAATTCATACTTATATGTAATATTACTTATAAGAATATTATTTTTTTATATATACATAATAATATATAATATTAATAATAGTAAAAAGTTGCATTTGATTATAATAATAACATTACTTATAATAATAATAATTATAATTATAATAAGAATCCTAATAGTATTTATGATACTGGTATTAATAATAATAATAATAATAATAATAATAATAATAATAACAACACTAACAATCATAATAATAATAATAATAATAATAATAATAATAATAATAATAATAATAATAATAATAATAATAATAATAATAATAATAATAATGATGATGATGATAATAATAATAATAATGATGATGATGATAATAATAATAATAATAATAATAATAATAATAATAATAATAATAATAATAATAATAATAATAATAATAATAATAATAATAATAATAATGGAAATGAGAATAAAAGTGTATACCCTTCTAAATTGTTTTTCTAAAAAGAAATGTTCCATACGAGACTCAAACCCGCGACCTCTCGCTCACCCGCAACATAACCTAACCATTGGACCATAACTGTTTATCTATTTTATAACCCAACTGACAGCTTATAACCCGTTTCCTATTTCATCATCACCCTGCTTAACAATCATCGTTATAATTCATAATCATCATCATTATATTCGGTTTCTTCATCATGCCTCATTTCACTCGCCACCATCATCATTTTATACATCAATCGTGATCACCAACATCACATAATATCATCACCGTCATGCATCAAATCGTTTCATCATAATCAAATCTCGTTGTATATATATCATAACACAATTAATAATATCAATTCATCATCTCATCATTCTTTTCATTATGGTCATAACATCTCCGTTACCATCACATCTCATCATCATCATAATAATCATATATCATCATCATCAACAATTAAAGGATGTGTGTGTGTGTGTGTGATGTTACTGAGTGTGAACCAGAGGAAAAGGTAAGATAAATAACGTTGGGCTTTGTATATTGTGGCCCAAATTGTCTCATAATTCTAAGTAATATAGATGGCCCAAGTTACAGCCCAACAAGATTTATAAAATCTGATGTTTCGTTTTGTTCCTGGGTTGCGAGAGAAACAGAAACAAAGCAACATAAGTGGAGCAGTCAGTTAACATCTATCTTATAACATCATCTCATCGTGATCATCTTCATGATCATATATCTCACTGTATCATTATTAACAATGTTTATCATCATCCTTACATATCATTCGTCCCAATTTGAATCACTGCCCAACTAACTACCCATCAAGGATACGGCCCAACAGCAAATAGAATTTGATTTTGGCTCAAATAACAAATCAATCCACTAGCAGATTCTAAGCCCAACTTGTCTAGTCCAAGAAGAATACATACGGCCCAACTAAAAAGAAAAGGGAACAAATCGGTGGTTTCTCTGTACCCATCGTTTTCAAAAACAAATACAAGTGGGGTTACCTTGTTCATGGTTTGATGAAAAGAAAAAAAATGGACCGTGCAATCATTATCGTTATTTATCTTCAATCACCATCGTCTTTCATAATACTAAAATTATACAGTTTCATTATCTTGTCTTCATCGCCTTCTTTTTCTCCTAGAGAGAGTAGAGAGAGAAATATGGTGGTGGATGTCGATGGTGGCTGTGGTGGAAGAAGGTTGCTTGTGGCGATGGTGCTCACGGTTGTGGAGATGAGGGTGGTGGATGACTTGAAATATGGTGAAGGAGACGATCGATGATGGTGATGTGGGGTCGATGACCGAAACAAAAAGAAAATATACCTCGCAGGTTTTTCTTGGTTTATATTCAAGCAGCAACAAAAAAACACAACAAAATGGGTTATGTTAGTGTGGTGATGGTTGATGGTCGAAAAGGTTGTGAGAGTGGTGGTTGTTATGTATGACGAAAGAAAGAAAAAAAAATATAGAAACAAGGGTGTTAATGAAGGTGATCGTGGGTGGTGATGGATATGGTGGTTTAAGGTGGTGGTGCTCCGGTGAATGGTGGTGGTTTCAGTGTGACCGAGATGGTTGCTTGTTTATGGATTTTGAACAATGGTGGTTAACACAATTGTTTATCGAGCATATCGGTTCTCTTCACACACACACACACACACACACACACACACACACACACACATATATATATATATATATATATATATATATATATATATATATATATATATATATATATATATATATATATATATATATATATATATATATATATATATATATTCATGTATATATAATTTAAATTAAAGATTAAATAATATAATAATAATAATAATAATAATTAATACACAGTAATCAAACTTGTATCCCGTGAACAACCATTGTCTATATGCTACCGACATCAAATCACGGACTATTATTTCGTACTCCGTTGATAATTAGTGGCGGATAAAAGTATTCGAAAAAATCTCAAACTTTTAAATTAAGTATCTTTATTTAATTAGGTCTTTATGGTATAAAATTTGGTTATTAACGATTAATTAAAAATTACATTAATTACTCACTCCCAACCCTAAATAAAATATAAAAAGTTTTAATATTCAACAAATAGTTCCTAAATATATTTTTAATACGCCTATAGTTTATAAAAACTCATTTTCGGATCACCGTTTATTTTAAAGTCACATAAACTCCCTTTTTAACTCGTTTATTATTAATCGAATGACAAATTGAGCGTTTCTGTCGTTTACTAAATAACTTCAAAATCAAATATATGTGCATTCAATTATTTTTCATACATACATACATACATATATATATATATATATATATATATATATATATATATATATATATATATATATATATATATATATATATATATATATATATATATATATATTTTTTCTTTCTAAATGCTAATTATATATTTTTAAATCAATAAATTTATTATATTATCTTTACAATTAATATTCATATTTATATATATATGTATCTATAAAATAATAATTTCCTTACTTAGTATATTATCTTACATGATTATTTGTAACAACAAATTCATATAATGGATGAATAACATTTCGATTTATTATATAAATCTATTTATTTATATTTATATATATACATACATATATATATATATATATATATATATATATATATATATATATATATATATATATATATATATATATCCATATTGGTTTACCGATAGTTGTTCGTGAATCATCGAACATAGTCGAAGGGTAATTACATATATGAAAAACAGTTTCAAAAATTTTGAGATTAATTTAAATAGACTTTGCTTATAATGTCGAAACCATGTAAAGATTAATGTTTAAATTTGATCAAAAATTTTCGGGTCGTCACACTTTAGGCTTGTATGCTTAAAACAGTTGTAAATTTTTAATAACTGCCTTCAAAAAGTTAACATAACTGTTAACGTACAAATTTTTTGAGCACCTTAACGACAATTCTAAAAATTGTCCTTATTAAAATCCATACATGTCAAGAAGAAGAGAACAAAAGTATCATTAAACTAGATTTTTTTTTTCATAGACTAGATTTTTTTCTCTGTTGCATTAATTTGGTCACTTATTTTTTTAATAAATCTTAATTATTTATTTTGGTATTAATCATTACAATTTTTTTTGGTAAGCAAAGAAACCCTCCTACGAATGAGTACATTGACTCCCCCATAGAAGGTAAAACCTCGGGTAATCAAGCCCCCCGAGCGCGAGACCTGGTACCGGGTGAATTGCGCATTATGCGCACTCTCTTGTCACACTCCCTTTTTGAACAATTTGTCATAGCCAAGGATTGAACCCGGATGGTATGCTTCATTGGGCAACTCGGTGACCACTCAGGCACGTCTGAGTGGTTTTTTTAATCATTACATTCCATAAACATGTTTGTACTTTTATTAAATGTGGAGTGATATGTACACAATCATTTTTGCTATGTACACAACCAATCATGATTTACAATGTTTTACAGTTGTAAAATATGATTGGTTGTGTACATAACAAAAATGATTGTGTAAATGCGGACCCCTCCTTGTTTTGAGTTTTGATCTATGCCCCATTCACCTGCATATCATAATCCCGTGTTAGGTGGAACAAGTAAATTTTTGTGAATCTTTTATCCGATTAATTTTTAGTTTATTGGATTTTCGTATCGAAAACATATATGAAAAAATGTGTTAGTTTTAATAATAAAAAAATTAAAATTAAAGTAAGTAGTAAGGTTTATTTATTTTTATAATTATAAAAAATAAAATTATAAAACAATATGTTAAAAAAATAACATATATTGTTAATTATTAAATTTAATATGTTAAATATTAAATTTATTAGTTTATTAATGTTTTAATATGTTACATATTAAATGTTACATATTAAAATTTTAATCATTTTTATTATTAATTATTAATATATTTTTATATTGAAAACAAACAAACGTCTCTAGTTATTGAGTCGACAACAAGCGTCTATTTATTGACGACTGGACTGATTCTTAGAGCCTAAAGTAAATTTCATGGCGTTTCAATTTTATTTTTAATTATTTTTTTTAAATAAATTTTTTTTCTACTTATTGGCCGGAGGTCCACTCGGAAGCAATCTCTCTATCCGTTGAATAGAAAGAGGGATGACTTTCTCTATTTTTGAGAGTATTTTAACTCTTGGTGGAGAAATGACTTCTCTTTATTCTCGGATAGAAGAA
Source organism: Rutidosis leptorrhynchoides (assembly GCF_046630445.1). Classification (NCBI taxonomy): domain Eukaryota; kingdom Viridiplantae; phylum Streptophyta; class Magnoliopsida; order Asterales; family Asteraceae; genus Rutidosis; species Rutidosis leptorrhynchoides. The sequence continues at coordinate 592,258,137 of NC_092333.1, read as the reverse complement.
GAGTTGTTTACATCTCACCTCCTCCCATACACCACGTAGGTGGTATTAGTTTTTTTGTTGTTGTATTGAAAACAAACAGAAAAAGTACTATATAAAAACAAACAGAAAAAGTATCTACGATATAAGATCGAATGTATACCTCAAGAAGGTTGACTCATTCATCACCTCGCATAGCTGCATTTCTGGCTGCCAAGTCATCATATTCAGGCAACTTAGGATGCACGTGTGGAGCCTGATTATCTGGCTGAATTGAGTTGGCACGCGCATACACTTTTTTTTTTTTTTTTTCCAAAGCAAGAAAGTTTTATTAATAAAAGTGAAGATATTTACAGGTACATGTAAGATGATCTATCTATTGCTTATGAGCTATACAGAGATACTACATTACAACGACATATGGTGGCCATGTGATTAACTAACATTGACTTATTTGGCCATCATGAAATCTTTGTCATCCAATTCTCGTTCTCTGATTTGAAGCCGAAATGTAAAAGCTGTGATTGATTAGCCGTTGATGCCATTCGATTTGAGCTTTCTTTAGACGTTTTGAGATCCACCCTAAGCTTTTAGCTTTAGCTTGTACGTTGGATAAAGCGCATACACTTTCTTTGGTGTTGATTCGCCACTATGGTTGTTTGGAAGCGAAAGTGATCTCATTGAAGGTACGTTCGTTTCTGCCACTTCATCGTTACTTCCATGATGTGCAGATATCTTGTTTTTTAACTTCCTGAAGGTACGTTAATTTTAAAAAACTAACAGTTATGTCAATAGACATCTTTTCTCTTTTCCACTCTTTGATCCTGGTCTGGAGTATTAGAGCACTGAGAGTGGTGACTGATTTCACTTGGCATGTCAGGCATGACTTGCTGAGTCAGAAAAAATGGGGAATAGTGACCTCTGTCAGTTGGGCATGTCAGTTTATATTTTTATTATTATTTTTATGATTTTAAATAATATAACATAAATGAATATAATTATAAAAATTAAAATAAATAGAAATAACTTCCATTAAAATAAAAATAAAACATTACAATTCCTAAAAATAAAATAAAATTACAATTGCTAAATAAAAAAAAACATTACAATTCCTATTTATTAAGAACAAATACGAAACGATTCAATTTCCACTTCGAAGCTTGGCCCGAATCGCCGCTTTCTTCGCTTGAAGAACCAATGCATCTTCTTCATCCATTCCCGCGGTAGACATTTGTAGTATTTTCAAATCAAAGTAACTAGTCATTGAATCAAAAGATCCGCTTGCACTTTCATCAAACGAGGATCTTGCGGAAGCGGCGGAGCTCGAAGACGTCTTTTGTGATTTTGATTTTCTTGATTTTTCGGGAGGTCGTGGTGTTGCATCCTCCCCATATAGCTCCGCATTTGAATTCTCTTCCGGTTCTTCCGGTTCCTCATCTATATCACAATCATCCAAACTAATACAATCACGTTTGGTTGTTTTAAGTGGAGTCGGGTTGTTCCACTTATGCTTGTCTTTTAAGAATTCCCAAGCTAGGTAATTGTTAAACTTCTTAAACGTCTCCACCTTGTATTGTGCATCACAACGTTCCTTGAAATTGACATCACCCTCGCCACTACGTGGAACTCGTTTGAGACGACTCACGATTCCACCATACTTTCTGCAACATTCATTCATTTTTGTCCATTTGGAGGTCAACATATCCTTTGTTCTTTTGTAAGGTGGACCCCTAGAATGGTACTCATTCATAACCACGTTTCAAAACGAAGATGACTTTTGATCAATGCCTTAGTTTGGATCTTCAGAAGCCGCAATCCACGATTGAGCTAAACGTAGCTCATCTTCGGGTTCCCACAAGTACTCAGTTCGTCTTCTAGGTTGAGACGAGTCGACCGCAACTTCTTTTCCTTTAGCCTTTGCTCTCGACTTGCGTTTTGGTGTTTGTTGTGTTTGTTCAACTTGTGTTTGCTGTGTTTGTGGAACTTGTGATTGTTGTTGTTGTTGTTGCCACAACATAAATGCTTGCATTTGCTCGGGAGACATTTGTGAAAATGATTGTTGTGAATTGGCAAAATTTGAAAAACCGAGATTAGCCTCACCACCACCACTAGCCGAACCTTGAGCCGATCCGAGTGAATAGGGTGAGAGTGGACTCCATTGTGGATGATAGTATTGGTTATTTGACATTTTTTTTTGTTTGTGAATGAAATTTGTGTTTGTGAATGAGATTTGAGTTTGTGTTTGTGTTTGTGTTTGTGTATGTGTTGTGTAAATATATAAAGTAAAAAAAAAAAGGAAAAAAAAACTCCAACGGCTCTTCCCAACGGTTCCATTTTTATTTTTATTTTTTATTTTTTATTTTATATATGTTGCAACTTTCGTCGCCACCGCGATAGACAGACAGGCGACGAGCACAAGTGACGGAATGGGGGAGTGGCCCGACTTGCGACGAGGGTCCCGACTGGGCAGGTGACCGAGCCCACTCCCACTGCTCTTAGACAACCATATATATATGAACTAGTTAAAGACCTACGATTTTGCGGGCTTTTTGAAAGGTCTAATCATTTAAGTTATAAAATTAAATATATAAATTAAAAAACTATTATTATATCTAGATGAACATTAAACTAAATATTTTTTTAGGGGCTTGAAATTTCTTTTTTTGGATAAGCGAGAAAACCCTCTTATGAACGAGCACATTGGCTCCCTCATAGAAGGTAAAACCTTGGGTAATCAAGCCCTCCGAGAGCGAAACCTGGTACCGGGTGAATTGCGCATTATGCGCACCCTCTAGTCACACTCCCTTTTTGAACAATTTGGCATAGCCAGGAATTGAACCCGGGTGGTGTGCTTCATTGGGCAACTCGGTGACCACTCAGGCAAGCCTGAATATGTACCAACGGACTATTATTAAGTCTATGATGAACATTAAACCAAATGTTTTATAGGAGATTCAAATTTTTAAAATTTCAAAATGTACTAACGAATAAATAAAATACAAAATTATGATTCAAATTAAATAAATCATCTCCGATATCGTGATGTAGTGTTAGGCGATTGAATTAAGAACTGTGGATGGTTATCTCAGATATTCATTGTATTTTCCCACATATTCGACAATGTAGTTATTCTTGTTAGATGATCATGAATTGTGAATAATGTAATAACTCTTTGTCTTGTTGTTAGTACTTTATGCATCTCTGAGAAAAAATTATTTCATAAATCGTCAGCCTATAATGAGTTGAAACATTATATTTGTAATATAAAGCATAATATTGTAATATTTTTTTTTAATTATTTAGAAGATGTATGAAGTTTATGATTTAGTATATCTCATCTATAAAGTTTTGCATAATGGTAAGCTTTCCAACTAAAAATGACATAGAATTGTGATAACTTGACATTGCCGCTTCGTCTCCTTTATTCACAAAATCTTTCTCTGTTAAAATATTTGATATTGTGACTTCTAAATTTCTAAATTTTGTAGTAAGTGCAATCTATTCGTTCGTAATTTCAGATATTAAAGATTTCACTGTTTCAAGTTTATGTCCAAAAACTTCAATATGATTGTTGATTAACTGTCACAATCAAGATTAAGTTAATGTATGTTTATCTCGAAATTGAAATATGAAAAAGTAGTTAATATAAAACCAATAATAATAAATAAGGTAAAGAAATAGTTTCGCGTACTTGCCTGTAGCATATTAGTTGACGTAATCCATCAATTCACATTATACCCCGCTGAGTAGGACACATCCAAGTACCATTTGTAATACTAAAGACATCAAATTTAGTAGCAAATTTTTTCATATTAAATAAGCTATAGAAATGTGATAATATGTTTTCGATAATCGGTAGGATGTCGTCTTCAATGAATTCTCCAATCAAACTTCTACGTAGTTGTAATATACGTTGATGATGTTCAACAAATCAATCACTATACTTTTTGCTAAAGTTAATCGGATCTTTAGGAAATATTTAAACAAAAACTTATAAGGTATACAGTATTGTTTTATAAAAAATCATTTTATTATAATAAATGAAGATGTACCACGATTGAGGTCTTGGTTCCTGGCAATCTGTAAATGTGATATAAGACTTTAGCAATGTAATTGTACATGGATTGAGAATTGAAAGTCATAAATTCATATATTTTCTATTTTTGGTGAACATGTATTAAAAAAGTACTTTTTGTAGTAATTCGTTTTTTAGTTGTATTTCCTTGTTCAGTTGTATAACCTTTTCTTCCATCTTAGTGAAGTACGTCTACAATAAAAAATATAATTATACGTTAATTATAACAGTTTAGAATTAACAATTACTATTGTCATTCTAACAACTGGAACTTTTTTTTTTTTTTGCGGTGTTTCATAACTGCTTCTCTATTCTTTGCTTTTTTCCTTTTCTTTCTGCAAATTTAAAAAAAATAAATAATATATTACTTTTATTTGACTCATGTAAATGTAGTTACAATAAATTATTTCAATTTTTGTAATCTCATACTTTATAAGTTAATAAAACATATTATGAATGCATTTGTCCTTTTAGAACTTTTACCAGAGTATATATTGTTCATATATCTGTGGCCTCCTACATATTATGTACATATACTCCTCCTGCCGATCTTAATTTTCTACAGGCAATTCAATCAACATATCTCGCTCCCTAAACAATAAACCCTAAACCTAAACCCTAAATCTAAACCTTAAACATACTAACGCTAAACTCTAAACCTTAAACCCTAAACCATAAACCATAAATTATAAAATCTAAACCCTAACCTGAAACCATAAACCCTATACACTAAACCCAAAATCTAAACCTTAGACCCTAAACCAACCCTAAACCCTAAACCACCAACCCTTTACCCTACACACGAAATCCTAAACCTTAAACTCTAAACCCTAAACCTTATACCCTAAACCCTAAATTCTAAAATCTAAACCCTAAACTTTAAACCATAAACCATATACCCTAAACCCTAAATCCTATACACCAAACCCTAAACCCTATATCTATACTCTAAACCATAAATTGTAAAAACTAAACCCTAAACCCTATACCCTAAACCATAAATATTAAAATCTAAACTTTAAACCTTAAATTCTAAATACACACTAAACCCTAAACCCTATACACTAAACTCTAAACCTTATATCTATACTCCAAACCCTAAACCCTAAACATTAAATCCTAAATCATATACACTAAACCCTAAACCTTATATCTATACTCTAAACCATAAATTGTAAAAACTAAACCCTAAGCCCTAAACCCTATACCGTAAACCCTAAACCATAAATTCTAAAATCTAAACCTTGAACCTTAATGTCTAAACCATAAACCCTAAATACTAAACCCTAAACCCTGTACACTAAATTCTAAACCCTAAACCTTATATATATACTCCAAACCATAAATCCTAAACACTAAACCCTAAATCATATACACTAAACCCTAAACCCTATATCTATACTATAAACCATAAATTGTAAAAGCTAAACCCTAAGCCCTAAACCCTATACCGTAAACCATAAACCATAAACCATAAATTCTAAAATCTAAACCTTAAACCATAAAGTCTAAACCATAGACCCTAAACACTAAACCCTAAACCCTATACACTAAACCCTAAATCAACCCTAAACTCTAAACCACCAACCCTTAACCCTACACACTAAACCCTAAACCATAAACACTAAACCTTATACCCTAAACCATAAATTCTAACATCTAAACCCTAAACTCTAATACCTAAACCCTATACCCTATATCTAAACCCTAAACACTAAATCCTAAACCATAAACCATAAAACCCTAAACTCTATACCATAAATTCTAAAAACTAAACCCTAAACTCTAAACTCTAAATCCTAAACTCTAAACCCTAAACCCTTAACCCTAGATCCTAAACCCTAAACACTAAACCGTAAACCCTATACACTAAACCCTAACCCCTAAAACATGAATTCTAAAATCTTAACCCTAAATCTTAAACTGTAAACCATAAATCGTAAACCCTAAATAGCAATTCCTAAACCTTAACCATTAACTCTCAACGTTAATCATTTTTATCCATTAAGATTATATTAGTTGTCAAAATAAATTTAGTTTGTACTATAAGTATATATAATAACCCGCGGTTTCACGAGGCTCATTGTGTTAACAATTTTTAAGATATTATTAACTTATGATATTACCATTAAATAACTCATAGATGCTAGTTACATGTTGAACCCATGATTTGACTACCAAAACCTTTCCTGTGTGTATTTCTTTCAAGCATCTGAAAAGAGATAAAAGGGTAACTAACTAATCTTCTGGTTAGCTCGATTAATGTCACATATAAAAGAAGAGATGTCAAAGGATGTTAAAACTTGAATCTTAGGAAAATATAACTTATCATAGGCTAAAAGTTGATTTCCATTTTTTCATTCCTTGTTACATTCCTTATTTCATTCTTGCACGACAAATAGTAAAAAAAAAAAAAGTGAGCGTAAACATACAAGACAGCGTATAAATTAAAGAAAAAGATGAGATATACTACATACCAGTGGTTTCTATTAGGATACCTCAAACATTCAATCATTTACTTGCACACTCAAAGAGTAACCATGTTTAACAACACAAAACGATAAAACAATGATGCACTCGATACCCATTTTCATCTCGTGTTCCTTATTATGATCCGTCATTGCTTCTTTGACCCATTTAGTATCTATCTTCTATGACGCCATGACTTGATGCGCCGTTTATTATAACCCAAGAAAGTTTGTCTCAACATTTGACATCCATATCGGTAATGAGCGAGTGAAAAACATAGTTGTCGTATCACTTCTCGTTTCTATTCGGCTCATTCTACAATCACTTACGTTGCCGCTAATAAAAATTAAAATATTACTTAACAAAATATTGGTTTAAAATTTCATGTCAATTTAATATATGTACAAGGACAAGGCTCTATCAAACAATAAAGTCCCAATAAGGTCACTGATATTAGCGCACGTTTACTAGAACTACTCAAACATTTGCAGAGTAACATGGACTACCAACATTTAAACCTAACTTATTAAAATGCAGTGGAAATATTTAAATGCTTAATTGGCATGTATTTTACTAATTAACTATGCTAACGAAGGGTTGTGTTCGAATAGTCAAGAGGACATATTTAAAGAGGAAATTGGCGGTGCTATTATTTTTTCATGATTATGTGCTCTCAAGTTCTGATACTAATGCAATCAAAATAAGTTTGAAAAGTACACATTAGACCAAGAAAGTACATACCAACCGTTTTTCATTAATTAAATTTTGATCTCTTATTCAACACAAGTTGCAATGTAGTCATGATGTCCATTTGCTCAGCATGGGCCGGTGCAGACGCAGCTACCTCAACATGATGAATAACTTTCGGTCTGCAAAATTTATACAATTTGAAATTTTAAAACAACAATATATCTTAAATGTTTATTCAAAAAAGTCAAAAGAACAACAAATATCTTTATTACCTAAAAAAATATTCGATTTGGCCTGTCATCCTTAGAAATGCTATCAGTGACATGGCAATCCTAGTGCTACACATAAAAAAAATGGTTGCCATGATTGTACCTTCAAAAATATTTTGGTAGGCAATTAGAATGGGTACCTTCAAAAAATTTAGGGTCATAGAAAAACTATTATAAATATGAAACTAAATGCTACTAATCATAGAAATATGAAAGAAAATTAACGCGACTCAAGCCAATATACATCAAGATAGATCGAGATAGATGAAGGATAGGAATACGGAGATCACACATTACAACTACTAAAATACCGGTGGTGGATAAGCTAAACCAAACTGATGCATATGTGTATGATCCAGGTGGGTCTAGTCCAACAATAGTTGCTAGTTAGTTGGATGGAGGATAATTGGGTTGTGTTGCTAATTGGACCAAAGAATGAAATTTGGGTCGGTTGATGAAAAGAATAAAAAAAAGAATTGGAAGTATTGCTAGAAGAATAGAAGGGGACGATTGGGTAACAGTTTGATACCAAGTCAACATATTAATTTAAATTAAGTTAAGAATAAAAATCATTGGATAACTACATTGGAGAACAACCCGATGACAATTGGGAAGCTGCTTCTTGTTTTTGAATTTGAATATTTGTTCTCATCTTAGATTTAAATATGCTCCGTAGTATTTAAATTACATACATTGAGTTTTGAGACTTAGTTTTGATATATTTTGTGAGTTAATAAAGTTTAGACAGTGAAGGTTTTTGTTATCTTGAACTGAGAAGGTTCATCGGGTTAAACCGTGAAGGTTTAATCATTTATCTATCTTTGTTGTTTTAACCACGATCCTTAATATCCATTATTTGGTATCAGATATCAGGCATGGCTAAACACACTGAGTTCGAGAGATTGAATCGCAAGATTCAAGAGTTGGAAGACATGAAAAATCTCTTGCGTAATATAGAGATGAAGCTTGACAACCTTGAATTTTCGGGAGAGGCTCAATCGGATGACTTTGTTGATTCGGTTGATGAAATTTTTAATTTGGAGTATCCCGAACCTTTTGTGACGGAAGATACTGAGCCTATTTATGATACCGATAGTGAGGAAGAAGAGGGTGTTATTAGAAACATTATTAACAATGAAGGAATTGATGAGAATTCTATTTTCATCAAGGATCTCTCATTAAGTACTACACCAACTATGTTGGATGATGAGTATATAAGGTTTAATTTCATTAAATCCAATGACACTCAAGTTCAAAGTATCATGCAACATGATATTTATTTTGGCTTTATTAAAATTGAGGCTCCTGATGTTGTCCACAACTTAATTGATGGATGTAATGCTGTCATTGAAGATAAGATTAAACCAAAGGTTCGTGTGTTAGGAAAAATTAACTACAATGCATGCAAGATTGAACTTCCAGGTCATTACAACGATATGGTCACGTTTAATGTTTTTGATTTGTTCCGCGATGTAGACTCGGGGACGAGTCTTTTTGAAGAAGGGGAGAATGATGCATATGTGTATGATCCAGGTGGGTCTAGTCCAACAATAGTTGCTAGTTAGTTGGATGGAGGATTAATTGGGTTATGTTGCTAATTGGGCCAAAGAATGAAATTTGGGTCGGTTGATGAAAAGAATAAAAAAAAGAATTGGAAGTATTGCTAGAAGAATAGAAGGGGACGATTGGGTAACAGTTTGATACCAAGTCAACATATTAATTTAAATTAAGTTAAGAATAAAAATCATTGGATAACTACATTGGAGAACAACCCGATGACAATTGGGAAGCTGCTTCTTGTTTTTGAATTTGAATATTTGTTCTTATCTTAGATTTAAATATGCTCTGTAGTATTTAAATTACATACATTGAGTTTTGAGACTTAGTTTTGATATATTTTCTGAGTTAATAAAGTTTAAACCGTGAAGGTTTTTGTTATCTTGAACCGAGAAGGTTCATCGGGTTAAACCATGAAGGTTTAATCATTTATCTATCTTTGTTGTTTTAGCCACGATTCTTAATATCCATTACAAACCTAACCCATATTAACCAGTTGACCTGAAAATAAAAATTACTCATTTTGACCCATTATCACATCCGATTTACTGACAGCGTAATGTGTTTTTACTTGCAATAAGTGCACCCAAAGCACCTAATATATGGTCTCGTCTATTAAATTTATTAGTGAATACAACCCAAAGCACCAGATGAAGGATAGGAATACGAAGAAACGGTGATATCAGCATTTTTGTAAATGCGATTCAGTTTGTAAATGTATGAAGCCTAGTGAAAAATACGTACCAAAGAGGGTATTGTTACTTCATTATGATCAATCAACTCAGAAGATACATCTGAAACCACAAATTGCGCCAAATCATTATTGTAAATATAAGTATGTTACGTTTTATTGTATTTGCAAACTTGATATGGTTACGATAGAGGTAATCTAGCATCTTGCACTATCAACCAATTCAAATAAGAGAAAGTGAAAAGAAATTAGAACTTTTTTATCTTATATTCTATTAACTTAACACATTTATAGATAAAGAAAAGCAATTAGAAATTTTTATGTTATACCATACAACCAAAATGATTACAGTTGTACTTCGTGTAGAAAAAGAATACTTCAAAAGTGTACTCTTTCCTGTCACAAACACAATCATACTTTCAGATGTAATATCGAATATTTGTGTTGACGAAAGACCCTACTTTCAACATGTACCTACACATTTTAATCGAAATGCAAGCTAAGTACCGAATTAATCATCGACGGTTGGCCTGAAAACAGTTATCGAGATTGCAAAATTTAGTGTAGGAAGTATATGTAGTGACCCGAATTTTTCCATGTTTATATATATATTAAATGAAATTGTTATTTACATGATTAAGTGTTTCCAACATGTTAAGCAATCAAACTTGTTAAGACTTGATTAATTGAAATAGGTTTCATATAGACAATTGACCACCCAAGTTGACCGGTGATTCACGAACGTTAAAACTTGTAAAAACTATACGATGACATATATATGGTTATATATATAGTTAACATGATTTTATTATAAGTATGTATCTCATTAGGTATTTTAATAATGAGTTATATACATAAAAATGAGACTATTAATTTAAGAAACTCGAAAACGATATATATAACGATTATAGTTATAACAACGTCTTACTAGGTACATATGAATCATATTAAGATATTGATACACTTGGTTAATTATGTTAAATGATAAGTAAATATATTATTAAGTGTATTAACAATGAAATACATATGTAAAAGTAAGACTACTAACTTAATGATTTCGAAACGAGACATATATGTAACGATTATCGTTGTAACGACATTTAACTGTATATATATCATACTAAGATATATTATATATCATAATATCATGATAATATAACAATTTAACATCTCATTTGTTATAATAAACAATGGGTTAACAACATTCAACAAGATCGTTAACCTAAAGGTTTCAAAACAACATTTACATGTAACGACTAACGATGACTTAACGACTCAGTTAAAATGTATATACATGTAGTGTTTTAATATGTATTCATACACTTTTGAAAGACTTCAAGACACTTATCAAAATACTTCTACTTAACAAAAATGCTTACAATTACATCCTCGTTCAGTTTCATCAACAATTCTACTCGTATGCACCCGTATTCGTACTCGTACAATACACAGCTTTTAGATGTATGTACTATTGGTATATACATTCCAATGATCAGCTCTTAGCAGCCCATGTGAGTCACCTAACACATGTGGGAACCATCATTTGGCAACTAGCATGAAATATCTCATAAAATTACAAAAATATGAGTAATCATTCATGACTTATTTACATGAAAACAAAATTACATATCCTTTATATCTAATCCATACACCAACGACCAAAAACACCTACAAACACTTTAATTCTTCAATTTTCTTCATCTAATTGATCTCTCTCAAGTTCTATCTTCAAGTTCTAAGTGTTCTTCATAAATTCCAAAAGTTCTAGTTTCATAAAATCAAGAATACTTCCAAGATTGCAAGTTTACTTCCAAGTTTTCTAAATCCATTCCAAGTAATCATCCAAGATCAAGAAACCTTTGTTACTTACAGTAGGTTATCTTTCTAATACAAGGTAATAATCATATTCAAACTTTAATTCAATTTCTATAACTATAACAATCTTATTTCGAGTGGAAATCTTACTTGAAATTGTTTTCGTGTCATGATTCTGCTTCAAGAACTTTCAAGCCATCCAAGGATCCTTTGAAGCTAGATCTATTTTTCAAATTTCCAGTAGGTTTATCCAAGGAACTTGAGGTAGTAATGATGTTCATAACATCATTCGATTCATACATATAAAGCTATCTGATTCGAAGGTTTAAACTTGTAATCACTAGAACATAGTTTAGTTAATTCTAAACTTGTTCGCAAATAAAAGTTAATCCTTCTAACTTGACTTTTAAAATCAACTAAACACATGTTCTATATCTATATGATATGCTAACTTAATGATTTAAAACCTGGAAACACGAAAAACATCGTAAAACCGGATTTACGCCGTCGTAGTAACACCGCGGGCTGTTTTGGGTTAGTTAATTAAAAACTATGATAAACTTTGATTTAAAAGTTGTTATTCTGAGAAAATGATTTTTATTATGAACATGAAACTATATCCAAAAATTATGGTTAAACTCAAAGTGGAAGTATGTTTTCTAAAATGGTCATCTAGACGTCGTTCTTTCGACTGAAATGACTACCTTTACAAAAACGACTTGTAACTTATTTTTCCAACAATAAACCTATACTTTTTCTATTTAGATTCATAAAATATAGTTCAATATGAAACCATAGCAATTTGATTCACTCAAAACGGATTTAAAATGAAGAAGTTATGGGTAAAACAAGATTGGATAATTTTTCTCATTTTAGCTACGTGAAAATTGGTAACAAATCTATTCCAACCATAACTTAATCAACTTGTATTGTATATTATGTAATCTTGAGATACCATAGACACGTATACAATGTTTCGACCTATCATGTCGACACATCTATATATATTTCGGAACAACCATAGACACTCTATATGTGAATGTTGGAGTTAGCTATACAGGGTTGAGGTTGATTCCAAAATATATATAGTTTGAGTTGTGATCAATACTGAGATACGTATACACTGGGTCGTAGATTGATTCAAGATAATATTTATCGATTTATTTCTGTACATCTAATTGTGGACAACTAGTTGTAGGTTACTAACGAGGACATCTGACTTAATAAACTTAAAACATCAAAATATATTAAAAGCGTTGTAAATATATTTTGAACATACTTTGATATATATGTATATATTGTTATAGGTTCGTGAATCAACCAGTGGCTAAGTCTTACTTCCCGGCGAAGTAAAAATCTGTGAAAGTGAGTTATATTCCCACTTTTAAAATCTAATATTTTTGGGATGAGAATACATGCAGGTTTTATAAATGATTTACAAAATAGACACAAGTACGTGAAACTACATTCTATGGTTGAATTATCGAAATCAAATATGCCCCTTTTTATTAAGTCTGGTAATCTAAGAATTAGGGAACAGACACCCTAATTGACGCGAATCCTAAAGATAGATCTATTGGGCCTAACAAACCCCATCCAAAGTACCGGATGCTTTAGTACTTTGAAATTTATATCATATCCGAAGGGTGTCCCGGAATGATGGGGATATTCTTATATACGCATCTTGTTAATGTCGGTTACCAGGTGTTCACCATATGAATGATTTTTATCTCTATGTTTGGGATGTGTATTGAAATATGAAATCTTGTGGTCTATTATTATGATTTGATAATATATAGGTTAAACCTATAATTCACCAACATTTTTGTTGACGTTTTAAGCATGTTTATTCTCAGGTGATTATTAAGAGCTTCCGCTATCGCATACTTAAATAAGGACGAGATTTGAAGTCCATGCTTGTATGATATTGTGTAAAAACTGCATTCAAGAAACTTATTTCGTTGTAACATATTTGTATTGTAAACCATTATGTAATGGTCGCGTGTAAACAGGATATTTTAGATTATCATTATTTGATAATTTACGTAAAGCTTTTTAAACCTTTATTGATGAAATAAAGGTTATGGTCTGTTTTAAAAATGAATGCAGTCTTTGAAAAACGTCTCATATAGAGGTCAAAACCTCGCAACGAAATCAATTAATATGGAACGTTTTTAATCAATAAGAACGGGACATTTCAGTTGGTATCAGAGCGTTGGTCTTAGAGAACCAGAAATTTGCATTAGTGTGTCTTATCGAGTTTGTTAGGATGCATTAGTGAGTTTGGACTTCGACCGTGTTTTCTTTAAAAATGATTGCTTAACATTTTTGTTGGAAACTATATATTATTAACATGTATATATTATGTGATATATTAATCTCTTAACATGTTTGATATTGTGTGATAGATGTCTACCTCTAGCACAAATCCCATTGTCTCACCTAATAATAACGAAGAGTCGAATATATATTGGACTGATTCACAAGTTCCCGAAGAAGAACCGGAAGAAGAATCAGAACCGGAAGAAGAATCAGAACCGGAAGAGGAGGAACCGGAGGAGGAAATAGAACCGGTGGGGGAAATAATAAAACGGTTAAGTAAAAGAAAATCCTCAACCAACCGACCAAGGTTAATTATGGTCAATGGTGTTTCCGCCAAGGAAGCAAAATATTGGGAGGATTACCAATTCTCCGATGAATCGGATTCCGACGAGAATTCCGATGATGTTATAGAAATTACCCCAACTGAATTTAAAAAGGCAAAAGAAAATAATAAGAGAAAGGGCATAAAAATAGGGAAATCTAATTCCAACCCCGATGAACTTTATATGTATCGTCAACCCCCGAAGCCCTTAAGTTGTAACAATGACCCGGGAACCTCTAAACCACCAGGTTTTTCTAAACCGTCGTGGAAAATGACAGCTCGTATTAGGGGAACATCATATATCCCTAGAAACTTGGCAAAACGAACCAAAATCGAAGAAGAAGAAACGAGCGAGTCGGAATAAGATAGTTGTATTCGTGTGGTGTAATATATGTAATATAATGTGCTTATGCTTTATGATATATGTAAAAATTGCTTGTATTAATAAGTATTTTTTTTTATGAATCTAACTCTTGTCTATTTTACAGTATAAAAACACAAAATGGATAGACAACCCAATATTTTAAGAGACCTACCCGGAGACATGATTGATGAAATCTTGTCTAGAGTCGGTCAGAATTCTTCGGCACAACTATTTACGGCGAAATCAGTTTGTAAGACATTCGAAGAACGTTCCAAGAATGTCTTGGTTTATAAGAGACTTTCGTTTGAAAGATGGGGGATATCACATTGGGAAACCCATAAGTTACGATGTGTTTACTTTGACGCATATATTGCGGGGAACCCAAATGCTATTTTACGCAACGGGTTAAGAAATTATTTTGACTCAATGTATCCGAATATAGGACTTCATGATTTAGAAAAAGAGGCTAACATGCAACATAAAGAAGCATGCTATGCTTACGGGTTAGTAATGTTCGCTTCTCACCAAAGTGAGAAAAAGAACATCGGGCTACAACTATTAAACAAAACATTCCCACAAGTGACGGAGTCGGTAATTGGGGTAAGAAATGAGGTTTTTAGGTTATTACGAGACTGTTGGTCATTACATAACCCTCGTCCCTTTGATGACGTTATAACACGCTGTCTTATCAACGGCCATAATGGTTATGTTCCATAAGACCAAGGATGGGAAGTAGTCCTAGTAAAACCAGAATGCATGACTTGTTTCTGGACGTATGAATTACGTGTCTTTATTGCCTTTGATGAACGACTTGTGTACTAGCTAGAATTATCTTCACAACTATCTTGTATCAAAGTTATTGTGTGCTATATTTCATGCTTTATGTAAAATAAGCGGTATTGTAAGTTTGTAAAATATTGTATAAAAGTTTGAACGCGAAATATTATTATAATCAGTTTTTCATATAGAATTGTAGTAGTTGAATTATATATTAGCTACTAAGTATGAACTTAACGGGTAGGTACTACCCGAATTTAAACTTATAAAACGCTAATATGAAGAAAAAAGCTTTTATAAATGAGTTCATTTTATGCTACGAAATACTATTAACTACTCTTAATATTCTGTATGATTAACTTGTTCCATTTGACTATTTTGAAGGAAATGGCACCGACTACTCGACACACCGTGAATATGAATGAAGAGGAATTCCGTACTTTTCTAGCTTCAAACATAGCCGCAGTACAGGCTGCGCTACATACCAACAATAACCTTGGATCTAGCAGTACAGGAAATCGTGTAGGATGCACCTACAAAGAATTCACTGCCTGCAAACCTTTGGAATTTGATGGAACCGAAGGACCGATCGGATTGAAACGGTGGACCAAGAAGGTCGAATCGGTGTTTGCCATAAGTAAGTGTACTGAAGAGGACAAAGTGAAGTACGCTACGCATACCTTCACAGGTTCTGCGTTAACATGGTGGAATACCTATCTAGAGTAAGTGGGACAAGATGATGCGTACGCACTACCGTGGTCAGCATTCAAGCACTTGATGAACGAGAAGTACCGTCCCAGAACCGAGGTTAATAAGCTCAAGACAGAACTTAGAAGGTTACGAACCTAAGGATTTAATATTACCACGTACGAAAGACGATTCACAGAATTGTGCCTATTGTGTCTGGGAGCGTTCGAAGATGAGGAAGAGAAGATCGACGCGTTTGTGAAAGGATTACCGGAAAGAATCCAAGAAGATATAGGTTCACACGAGCCCGCCTCCATACAACAGGCATGTAGAATGGCTCACAAACTAGTGAACCAGATTGAGGAAAGAATTAAAGAACAGACGGCTGAAGAGGCCAATGTGAAGCAAGTCAAAAGAAAGTGGGAGGAAAACGGTGATAAGAATCACCAATACAACAACAACAGCAATTACAATAATAATCGCAACAATTATCCCAACAATCTCAACATCAATCGCAACTACAACAAACGGCCCAACAACAACAACAACAACAACAACAACAACAACAACAACTACAACAATCATCCCAACAACAATAACAACCGCAACAATAACAACAATCAGAAGCAGCTATGCCAAAGGTGTGAAAAGTATCACCCGGAGTTCTGCACCAAATTTTGCAACAAGTGAAAAAGAAATGGTCATAGCGTGGCGAAGTGTGAGGTCTACGAACCAGGGGTTAACAGAACGAAAGGAACAAATGGTGTCGGAACGAGTAATGGCGGAGCAAGTAGTGTCGGAGCAAGTTATGCCAATGTAGTTTGTTATAAATGTGGAAAATCGGGCCACATTATTAGAAATTTCCCGAACCAGGAGAACACGAATGGACAAGGCCGCGGAAGAGTTTTCAATATTAATGCGGCAGAGGCACAGGAAGACCCGGAACTTGTTACGGGTACGTTTCTTATTGACAATAAATCTGCTTACGTTTTATTTGATTCGGGTGCGGATAGAAGCTATATGAGTAGAGATTTTTGTGCTAAATTAAGTTGTCCATTGACGCCGTTGGATAGTAATTTTTACTCGAATTAGCAAACGGTAAATTAATTTCAGCAGATAATATATGCCGGAATCGAGAAATTAAACTGGGTAGCGAAATATTTAAGATTGATTTGATACCAGTAGAGTTAGGGAGTTTTGATGTAATAGTTGGCATGGACTGGCTGAAGAAGGTGAAAGCAGAGATCGTATGTTATAAAAATGCAATTCGCATTGTACGAGAAGAAGGAGAACCCTTAATGGTGTACGGAGAAAAGGGCAACATGAAGCTACATCTTATTAGTAATTTGAAGGCACAAAAACTAATAATAAAAGGTTGCTATGCTGTTCTAGCACACGTCGAGAAAGTACAAACTGAAGAAAAGAGCATCAATGATGTTCCCGTCGCAAAAGAATTTCCCGATGTATTTCCGAAAGAATTACCGGGACTACCTCCACATCGATCTGTTGAATTTCAAATAGATCTTGTACCAGGAGCTGCACCAATAGCTCGTGCTCCTTATAGACTCGCACCCAGCGAGATGAAAGAACTGCAAAGCCAACTGCAAGAACTATTAGAACGTGGTTTCATTCGACCAAGCACATCACCATGGGGAGCTCCTGTTTTGTTTGTCAAGAAGAAAGATGGTACATTTAGGTTGTGTATTGACTACAGAGAGTTGAACAAACTTACCATCAAAAACCGTTATCCACTGCCGAGAAATGACGACTTATTTGATCAACTACAAGGCTCGTCGGTTTATTCGAAGATCGATTTACGTTCTGGATATCATCAAATGCAAGTAAAGGAGGATGATATTCCAAAAACTGCTTTTAGGACGCGTTATGGTCATTACGAGTTTATGGTTATGCCGTTTGGATTGACTAACGCACCAGCTGTGTTCATGGACCTTATGAACCAAGTGTGTGGGCCATATCTTGACAAGTTTGTCATTGTTTTCATCGATGACATACTTATTTACTCAAAGAATGATCAAGAGCACGAAGAACATTTGAGAAAAGTGCTAGAAGTATTGAGGAAAGAAAAACTGTACGCTAAGTTTTCAAAGTGTGCATTTTGGTTGGAAGAAGTTCAATTCCTCGGTCACATAGTGAACAAAGAAGGTATTCAGGTGGACTCGGCAAAGATCGAAACCTTTGAAAAGTGGGAAACCCCAAAAACTCCGAAGCATATACGTTAATTTTTAGGAATGGCTGGTTACTACAGAAGATTCATCCAAGATTTCTCCAAAATAGCAAAACCTTTGACTGCATTAATGCATAAAGGGAAGAAATTTGAATGGAAGGATGAACAAGAGAAGGCGTTTCAATTATTGAAGAAAAAGCTAACTACGGCACCTATATTGTCATTGCCTGAAGGGAATGATGATTTTGTGATTTATTGTGACGCATCAAAGCAAGGTCTCGGTTGTGTATTAATGCAACGGACGAAGGTGATTGCTTATGCGTCTAGACAATTGAAGATTCACGAACAAAATTATACGACGCATGATTTGGAATTAGGCGCGGTTGTTTTTGCATTAAAGACTTGGAGGCACTACTTATATGGGGTCAAAAGTATTATATATACCGACCACAAAAGTCTTCAACACATATTTAATCAGAAACAACTGAATATGAGGCAGCGTAGGTGGATTGAATTGTTGAATGATTACGACTTTGAGATTCGTTACCACCCGGGGAAGGCAAATGTGGTAGCCGACGCCTTGAGCAGAAAGGACAGAGAACCCATTCGAGTAAAATCTATGAATATAATGATTCACACTAACCTTACTACTCAAATAAAGGAGGCGCAACAAGGAGTTTTAAAAGAGGGAAATTTAAAGGATGAAATACCCAAAGGATCGGAGAAGCATCTTAATATTCGGGAAGACGGAATCCGGTATAGGGCTAAAAGAATTTGGGTACCAAAATTTGGAGATATGAGAGAAATGGTACTTAGAGAAGCTCATAAAACCAGATACTCAATACCTCCTGGAACGGGGAAGATGTACAAGGATCTTAAGAAATATTTTTGGTGGCCAGGTATGAAAGCCGATATTTCTAAATATGTAGGAGAATGTTTGACGTGTTCTAAGGTCAAAGCTGAACATCAGAAACCATCAGGTCTACTACAACAACCTGAAATCCCGGAATGGAAATGGGAAAACATTACCATGGATTTCATTACTAAATTGCCAAGGACTGCAAGTGGTTATGATACTATTTGGGTAATAGTTGATCGTCTCACCAAGTCAGCACACTTCCTGCCAATAAGAGAAGATGACAAGATGGAGAAGTTAGCACGACTATATTTGAAGGAAGTCGTCTCCAGACATGGAATACCAATCTCTATTATCTCTGATAGGGATGGCAGATTTATTTCAAGATTCTGGCAAACATTACAGCAAGCATTGGGAACTCGTCTAGACATGAGTACTGCCTATCATCCACAAACTGATGGGCAGAGCGAAAGGATGATACAAACGCTTGAAGACATGCTACGAGCTTGTGTTATTGATTTCGGAAACAGTTGGGATCGACATCTACCGTTAGCAGAATTTTCCTACAACAACAGCTACCATTCAAGCATTGAGATGGCGCCGTTTGAAGCACTTTATGGTAGAAAGTGCAGGTCTCTGATTTGTTGGAGTGAAGTGGGGGATAGACAGATTACGGGTCCGGAGATAATACAAGAAACTACCGAGAAAATCATCCAAATTCAACAAAGATTGAAAACCGCCCAGAGTCGACAAAAGAGCTACACGGACAGTAAAAGAAAAGATATAGAGTTTGAAATTGGAGAAATGGTCATGCTTAAGGTTTCACCTTGGAAAGGCGTTGTTCGATTTGGTAAACGGGGGAAACTAAATCCAAGGTACATTGGACCATTCAAGATTATAGATCGTGTCGGACCAGTAGCTTACCAACTGGAGCTACCTCAACAACTCGCGGCTGTACATAACACTTTCCACGTCTCAAATTTGAAGAAATGTTTTGCTAAAGAAGATCTCACTATTCCGTTGGACGAAATCCAAATCAATGAAAAACTTCAATTCATTGAAGAACCCGTCGAAATAATGGATCGTGAGGTTAAGAGACTTAAACAAAACAAGATACCGATTGTTAATGTTCAATGGAATGCTCGTAGAGGACCCGAGTTCACCTGGGAGCGTGAAGATCAGATGAAGAAGAAATACCCGCATTTATTTCCAGAAGATACGTCAACACCTCCAACTGCTTAAAATTTCGGGACGAAATTTATTTAACGGGTATGTACTGTAGTGACCCGAACTTTTCCATGTTTATATATATATTAAATGAAATTTTTATTTACACGATTAAGTGTTTCCAACATGTTAAGCAATCAAACTTGTTAAGACTTGATTAATTGAAATAGGTTTCATATAGACAATTGACCACCCAAGTTGACCGGTGATTCACGAACGTTAAAACTTGTAAAAACTATACGATGACATATATATGGTTATATATATAGTTAACATGATTTTATTATAAGTATGTATCTCATTAGGTATTTTAACAATGAGTTATATACATAAAAATGAGACTATTAATTTAAGAAACTCGAAAACGATATATATAACGATTATCGTTATAATAACGTCTTACTAGGTACATATGAATCATATTAAGATATTGATACCTTGGTTAATTATGTTAAATGATAAGTAAATATATTATTAAGTGTATTAACAATGAAATACATATGTAAAAGTAAGACTACTAACTTAATGATTTCGAAACGAGACATATATGTAACGATTATCGTTGTAACGACATTTAACTGTATATATATCATAATAAGATATATTATATATCATAATATTATGATAATATAACAATTTAACATCTCATTTGTTATAATAAACAATGAGTTAACAACATTCAACAAGATCGTTAACCTAAAGGTTTCAAAACAACATTTACATGTAACGACTAACAATGACTTAACGACTCAGTTAAAATGTATATACATGTAGTGTTTTAATATGTATTCATACACTTTTGAAAGACTTCAAGACACTTATCAAAATACTTCTACTTAACAAAAATGCTTACAATTACATCCTCGTTCAGTTTCATCAACAATTCTACTCGTATGCACCCGTATTCGTACTCGTACAATACACAGCTTTTAGATGTATGTACTATTGGTATATACACTCCAATGATTAGCTCTTAGCAGCCCATGTGAGTCACCTAACACATGTGGGAACCATCATTTGGCAACTAGCATGAAATATCTCATAAAATTACAAAAATATGAGTAATCATTCATGACTTATTTACATGAAAACAAAATTACATATCCTTTATATCTAATCCATACACCAACGACCAAAAACACCTACAAACACTTTTATTCTTCAATTTTCTTCATCTAATTGATCTCTCTCAAGTTCTATCTTCAAGTTCTAAGTGTTCTTCATAAATTCCAAAAGTTCTAGTTTCATAAAATCAAGAATACTTCCAAGATTGCAAGTTTACTTCCAAGTTTTCTAAATCCATTCCAAGTAATCATCCAAGATCAAGAAACCTTTGTTACTTACAGTAGGTTATATTTTTGTAATACAAGGTAATAATCATATTCAAACTTTAATTCAATTTCTATAACTATAACAATCTTATTTCGAGTGGAAATCTTACTTGAAATTGTTTTCGTGTCATGATTCTGCTTCAAGAACTTTCAAGCCATCCAAGGATCCTTTGAAGCTAGATCTATTTTTCTCATTTTCAGTAAGTTTATCCAAGGAACTTGAGGTAGTAATGATGTTCATAACATCATTCGATTCATACATATAAAGCTATCTTATTCGAAGGTTTAAACTTGTAATCACTAGAACATAGTTTAGTTAATTCTAAACTTGTTCGCAAATAAAAGTTAATCCTTCTAACTTGAATTTTAAAATTAACTAAACACGTGTTCTATATCTATATGATATGCTAACTTAATAATTTAAAACCTGGAAACACGAAAAACACCGTAAAACCGGATTTACGCCGTCGTAGTAACACCGCGGGCTGTTTTGGGTTAGTTAATTAAAAACTATGATAATCTTTGATTTAAAAGTTGTTATTCTGAGAAAATGATTTTTATTATGAACATGAAACTATATCCAAAAATTATGGTTAAACTCAAAGTGGAAGTATGTTTTCTAAAATGGTCATCTAGACGTCATTCTTTCGACTGAAATGACTACCTTTACAAAAACGACTTGTAACTTATTTTTCTGACTATAAAACTATACTTTTTCTGTTTAGATTCATAAAATAGAGTTCAATATGAAACCATAGCAATTTGATTCACTCAAAACGGATTTAAAATGAAGAATTTATGGGTAAAACAAGATTGGATAATTTTTCTCATTTTAGCTACGTGAAAATTGGTAACAAATCTATTCCAACCATAACTTAATCAACTTGTATTGTATATTATGTAATCTTGAGATACCATAGACACGTATACAATGTTTTGACCTATCATGTCGACACATCTATATATATTTCGGAACAACCATAGACACTCTATATGTGAATGTTGGAGTTAGCTATACAGGGTTGAGGTTGATTCCAAAATATATATAGTTTGAGTTGTGATCAATACTGAGATACGTATACACTGGGTCGTGGATTGATTCAAGATAATATTTATCGGTTTATTTCTGTACATCTAATTGTGGACAACTAGTTGTAGGTTACTAACGAGGACAGCTGACTTAATAAACTTAAAACATCAAAATATATTAAAAGCGTTGTAAATATATTTTGAACATACTTTGATATATATGTATATATTGGTATAGGTTCGTGAATCAACCAGTGGCCAAGTCTTACTTTCCGACGAAGTAAAAATATGTGAAAGTGAGTTATAGTCCCACTTTTAAAATCTAATATTTTTGGGATGAGAATACATGCAGGTTTTATAAATGATTTACAAAATAGACACAAGTACGTGAAACTACATTCTATGGTTGAATTATCGAAATCGAATATGTCCCTTTTTATTAAGTCTGGTAATCTAAGAATTAGGGAACAGACACCCTAATTGACGCGAATCCTAAAGATAGATCTATTGGGCCTAACAAACCCCATCCAAAGTATCGGATGCTTTAGTACTTCGAAATTTATATCATATCCGAAGGGTGTCCCGGAATGATGGGGATATTCTTATATATGCATCTTGTTAATGTCGGTTACCAGGTGTTCACCATATGAATGATTTTTATCTCTATGTATGGGATGTGTATTGAAATATGAAATCTTGTGGTCTATTATTATGATTTGATAATATATAGGTTAAACCTATAACTCACCAACATTTTTGTTGACGTTTTAAGCATGTTTATTCTCAGGTGATTATTAAGAGCTTCCGCTGTCGCATACTTAAATAAGGATGAGATTTGGAGTCCATGCTTGTATGATATTGTGTAAAAACTGCATTCAAGAAACTTATTTCGTTGTAACATATTTGTATTGTAAACCATTATGTAATGGTCGCGTGTAAACAGGATATTTTAGATTATCATTATTTGATAATCTACGTAAAGCTTTTTAAACTTTTATTGATGAAATAAAGGTTATGGTTTGTTTTAAAAATGAATGCAGTCTTTGAAAAACGTCTCATATAGAGGTCAAAACCTCGCAACGAAATCAATTAATATGGAACGTTTTTAATCAATAAGAACGGGACATTTCAGTATAACTCTTGTATCCCTTGATATGTCATCTTCTTGAAGCATAATTTATCCATTGCTCTGAATATCATTTCTATAAATTTGTGACTCCTACAAGTTAAACAAAAACCAGTAATTGTGTATTATAAAATCACACGATTTTAAAGTCAGCAAGGTTTGTTTCTTACCTCCGAGGGATAATGTTTGAGAAGAACGAAATGCCCAAACATAGAAGAGGGAGTTGAGATATCAAAGAAATCATGCTGAATAAAAAGATCAAACCTTTAATTTAAATATATATAATCATGATATTTAGTAGAAATTGAAAGAGGGTAATAATCATCGCCATACACCTAAAGTGAATGCCTTTTGTGAAACAGGAAGATGTGAAACAAAGTGAACCAAACCCAAACCAAAGTGTTGTTTTTATATCATCATTCCACATTATTAAATCATTAACCATCCAGGTCGATCGAGATTATACTTGTATTCATCGTTACCATAAATTTCTTCTAAAACTCATAACACAATCAAGATAAGCAAGAAGTCAAGAAACCGTAAAATTGAAATCAAAAACGAAAAAAGATTGAATTTTTTTCCCCTTAGAGATGGAACTGAATGGGAAGAAATTGATGTATACATATTACATGAACCCTAATTGTATTTCGATGAATGCTTCGATAACAAAGAACCCTAATTTGAAATTGATGTATATATATTACATGGGCCTTAACATTGTTAGTTCCATTTGTTATCTTTTACCTATTGATGCAACTTTTATTATGCTTCTTGAACAAACACAATTAGGAGCAGCATATAGAATTTGGTATAAATAAATTGAATTGAGCAAGAAAATAGTCTTCACTTCAAATTATGTAGTTTATATACTTAATACTTGATGTAAACAGAAGTCAAACCTATTGATTTGAACCGATCAAACCCTCCAATTATTCATGTAAACATAATTATTCTAAATACTAAAAAAAAATCCATTGAATTAGTGGAAAGTATAAATTCAAATTCAAAATTTATGTACATAATATTGACTAATACTGCAGCTGTGACTATTGCATTAGCTGCACCTGCAAACTCACATTGAGTTTGCTGACTTAATAAATATGAAGCCCATATCCTAATATATAGAAGTCAAAAATGTTAATAAAGTAGAAAAAAAAAAGTTTACTATATGAGCTGATATACATGTTTTGTATATAAGTCAGCAATGTGAAGCAGATATCAATCATTAATTTTATTTTATTTTTATAAAGCTCTCCCAATGGTAATGCTACAAAAAGTTAAATGCTTACATTCATAGTATTTCGTGTATATATGCTTAATTGTTCCTGCTGAAATCAGTTCCAAACGTTACCTAAACACCACTTCTTCTTGAATATGCAACTGACAATTGTAAAATTATTAATCAATCAAGCAGATAAAATTATCGTATACAGAAAACAAAACATTCAGAACAAATGACCTCATTAGTTTCAACAAAGGCGCTGAAAAATAATGCAAGCAATAAAAGCCTACACTGATTATAACATTTTCGAATCAATCAAATAATACCCAAGAAAATTAACAGATTATAATTCAAACAACATACTCAAAATAACAGATAACATCCAAATAACATCATTCTCTAAAATCGAAAATTGATGCTAAGCATGAAAGGGGATAAAAAAAAATTAAAATTCATCAAATCAAATACTTACAAATGTATAACACAATGAGAATCGATGAAACACGTGACAACACGTAAACACGTGCTGTCTAGGTATGATTTTAAGAAATCAGATCTAAACTAAAATCATCAAATCCAATTCTCCCTTGAAGATCGCCAAGTAAATCAGATTCATCAGACGTATGGAACGAAATCTAGTTAGAGTTTGGTGAGGATCGGTTTTGGTATCCTCACAAAAAAAAAAAGATGAGAAGATGAAGGGAACGACATCTAGTTAGGGTTTGGTGAGGATCGGTTGGTATTATCACAAAAAATATGAGAAGGTAATGCAGGTGTTCCGAGTTTTTTTTTATTAGTAAAAGGGTATTTCAGGAATGAAAAGTAGGTAAAATTAATGTTTTGAAAACATTTATTATTTATTAGCTAATCGAGACTCTATACTGAAGTGATAGTGATGATTTAGAATAAAGTGGGTTACCTTTAGATATGAATGACGTACTTCAAGAAATTAATAAAGTTGGTTACCTTTAAATGAAATCTTTAATGAGAAAATAGACAATGTCACAAAACTTTACACTAATTTTCATCACCAGTCACTGTAACTTGCGCAGCTGAATATATTTACACACGTACCAAGCACATTACATGTGATGTATAAGTGCTTCGAATTGTGAAAAAGACTTAAACACACATAATTTGGTAAACCATACTACCTAGTATTATTTATAATCTTGTCTGTAAATTTCTTACAGTTTTCATGACTTTTTTGCTAAACAAGTCTATAAAACTAAAGGTTCTAGGTATAAGGTGGTTAATTTTTTCTTTATTTATTCTTTTTTGGCAAAACTTATATAAATACGGAAAACATTTTCGCATGGAAAACGTCTTTAACGAGAGATACAAAAGAGAACTTTGAAGAGACTCGTATATAAAAAGCTGCAAACGTACAAACTATCTATACTGAGCTTTATCTTGGATTCTTGTCACTACCAAAACAAAACCGAGACAAAATGAGACAAACAAAAACAAACACTCTAAATCGAAAAACACAACGAAACTCGAATCCGAGAACCGTTCTCAATATCTTTAATGAAAACGCCAAAAGTCTCCATCTCCGCGCCTTGAACCAATTTTTTCTCCCTCTTCTGTTCAAACTCAATTTTAACCGGCATAGTATGGAGTACGTTAGGATTAATAAGACTAGCATTAACCGGTACCTTAGAATTATAAGTTGGTTAGTTGGAAGACAATGTTATCCAAGTTTAATATCACTATTCACTATAAGTTATTATAATATACTACTGAATAGTTATGAATTGTTGTATCTCTATAAATAATTCAATTGTTATACATGTAATAAGTGTTTTGTTCCATCATCTTGGCTAATAAAAAATTTAAATTAACATGTGCAACAGAATAGAGACCATGATTTTACATATAACATAGATTACATTTCTTTGTAGACTCCATAGACATTATTATAGGGGACACGGAATCATCAATTCATCATTTAGCTCATAAAACGTCCTTAACCATCATTAGAATCCTCAAGAAAAATCTCAACTTTTCGTCGAACAAAAATGAAGTAGAAGAGAATTTTATCTATAACCTTACTTGTCTTGTTCTTCCTTGTCCGGATCCTCTTCATCATCTTCTTTGTTCTCTTCGTCCTCCTCATCGTCTTCAACGGTAGGGTCATACGGCAATGGAGGTGGCAACGGTGTTTTCATTGGACTGAACTGCGGAAATATATCAGGTCTTCTTCCTGGTTTTGGTCTCTCCCATTCCTGTAAAATAATAAATTTAAAATAAAAAAAATTAACACAATCACACCAAAACTTCAATTTGTAAACACTTGAGCACACTTAAAAAGTTAGAATAATAATACCTCTACAGATTTGTTTAACTAAAGTTCAGTATAAAAAGTTACTATGTAGTGTAAAAATGTACACGACGGTAGTAGCATACAAATGCTGAATTAAGAGTCAAGTAGATAAATATGAAGTGGATAAAAACCCTATTAGTCTATGTAAAGATTATAATATCTTTTTTAACACTATATTTGCAAGTAAACCCACAGGTGCACCTTTATAAGCACGAGCATATATAATAGATAATTCAGGTAACTTCAAATCAAACCAACGATTAGTGTACTGTCTGACTAATTCTAGAAAAATATAAACACTACGCAAACTAGGATCTCTATCCCTCATATACATATTACACTGGTATGTATACATACAACCACCTGCGGGTGAACCAATTGGTTAATTTATACTGCATTGCCTATAAAAATGATATATTGAACTGTTGAAGTCCAGTCTATGACATCCTTAAAAAAAAAAAGAACTTTGTGTTATGCAAATAGGTTACACGACAACATCCCTATGAACCAAAATAAAACCTTCTTAAACATAAATTTAGGGCCTTGCATCCACTTTTAATCATAGCTGTTAGATTCGAGTCAAAAATCCCAAAAAACAAGGAGATTTAAACCCCAACTCTCAAAAGACTAAAACTCTTACGGATCATCGTCGACTCTTTTGAGTCGTGTCCAGTGGCGGAATCGGGAAATGTTTTCACCGGGAGCGAAATTTTTTTTAAAAGCATTCGCATTTACTTAAATTTTTTCTTCCATTATTTCATGAAAATACAACCTTTTGGGGCCATGGGCTTTTGGGTTGGGGCAAAATCTGGAGGCTTTTGGGCAAAATACGAAGGTTTTTGGGGCAAAATTAAATTTTAAGCCTGAACATTTCAAATCCACTGTGGGCAACATCAAAAAAACTAAAATTTAACACTGAAAATTTCAAATCCAGTAGGGCAGGTGCCACCCCCTACCCCTACATACTTTCGCCCTGGTCGTGTCAACTTGTGACTCTTACGGGTCACCAAAACATGCAGGTTTTTGTGTTATATCAAAAATAGGAAGAAAAAAAGGAAAAACAAAGTTTGTTTTGAAGTACACAGTTGTGGTTGTTGTCAGTCAGTGACTTCACCGTCGACGAGACTATGAGAAGTAGTAATTTAGTAAATGGTTAGGGGTTAATGGCTGAGTGATGAGTCAATTATTTACAAATTACAATCGTGTTACCCAGTGGATTTCAAAGCTTAATCTCATATCTCATTCTCATATTCCAATTATAACAAACACAATATACTCTTATTACTGGGAGTTTATTATAATTTACTTGAATATTATAAAAACTAATCTAATTTCTTGAGAGTTTTAGATTATGTAAACTTGTACTATTAACCTTGAAGGATCAGGATTTATAAGATATGTTGATACTTAGTAGTGTCTAATTTTGTGTATTACAAGTCGAGTCATGAGACAAATGACGAGTTGAAATTTACGATTCCAAGTCCCGAGTTGACAACTATGCTTTTAACTAACCCTTCTGTAACATTTAAATTAAGATACGTTAACTTTCACTTAGAGCATTATATTATTTCTAGTGGCCAAACCAATTGATAAAAGTTCACTAAATGAGCTTATACTGTGAACTTTAAAGGTTAGATATTACATTTCAACAGCCTTCATGATAATAATAATAATGATGATACTCCTATTATTTTCATATATACCTTTCAATCAAACATAATGATTCATATAGTCCAATATCCTTAATCTTCTTCTCATATATCTTTGATTCAGATTAATGAAACAAATAAGAACACATAATTGAAACGTTTAATTCCACTAGTAAAGCACTAAAGCTATAGAATTGAGTTATAAACAATCTACTTTTAAGCCTTTTAATCTCAAAAGGTAATTAACTGTATATCACATTAAAAACTCACAAGATTACAAGAGCACAAACATTAACCTATAAGTCAGTTAATATAATATTATCAAAATTCAATACAAATAAATACATGATAGAAAAAGAGGGGAAAAGAAACATACAACAGGGAAATCAAGGGGATTTCGTCGAGTTAATTTCTCTTCATCGGGAGCCATACAAACAATCATCCTTGTTGTCGTACGATGAGCACGTGGACCCCATCGAGATGACCTGGAAGATAAACTGGAAGTTGTGAGAAGTAATGATGACGAAGAACACGGTGGTGCAAAACAGGTGCTGCAAATCGCCGCCATATCACAACTCTATCCACACCCAACCCAATGCCACAAGCCCACAACCATAAATGGGTAGAAGAAGTAAGGTTAATAATATGAGGGGACTTATGTGTAATTAACAGTAAATTGTACATAAAGTTTATGGTCCCTTAAGTATTCATTGTTGTACATAATTAGTCCCTTTGTAAAAAGTTGCCATTTTAAGAATGTGTAAGGACTGTTTTGAAAGCTTTCTGGATGAGATAATCAAGAAAAAACGTGGCAAAATAATCTCCAGTAAATATGAAAAAGAGTTTGCTCATTTTATTAAACTGGCAACCTCAAGAAAAAAGAAAGATTGAATTTTCAAAACATTATTTTGGATTTCTTGATAATATATGTGGATAAGATTTTACCAAGATGTCACTAGACAACAATTGTCTACATGCACATACAAAGATTCATTATTCATCTCCATTCTTCTTCTTCTTTGCATTCTGCTTCACCAATACAGGTATGTTCACACTTAGTTTCAAATGGTACATTTAGGGATGTTTTATTTTATGAGCACCAATATCACTTTATGCTGGTTCACTTTCATTTACTAATGTTTAAAAATGCAATCTTGGAATGGTTAGTGTTCAATTTCTAATTTTCTTGAAACTGTAGAAAAATGGCCAAGTACAATCTATTATATGATGCAGGTTATATTTGATTTACAGAAGTGAAATTTTTTTCTTGAAATATTTGTGTCATGTTATCTGGTACTGTTTTGATAGTTATTCTTTTGTTGATGAATCTTACGTTATTTTAAGACACACTTTTGCTCCTTTGAAATTTTGATTGATACCGATTAGCTTTTTGGACTTGTAATAATCTAATCTATAGTTTAGAGAAATCAGATGCTAAAGTTGATCATAAATGCCCAAATGTTTCAACCTGTTATTGAGCCATTTTTAGTGTTTTGACCATCAAAGTCATACTTTTGAGATTAATATTCACTCATTTATGTCAAATATAGGATGTCTAAGATGCATACCATCATGTATATGCTAAGAACCTGAATATGAAGTCAAAGTCAACACCAAGAAGTTAAATTATCTTTGGTGCTGCCAGTTGAACACATCAAATTGGTGCAAAAGTTTCATTTCAATAATCTTGAGAACCATTTACATGAGAAATGGGAGAATTTGGTAACGAAAAGTTACATTCTGTCAGCATCGTCAAGCACCGAAATGGACCAATCACAAGCAAGTCAAAGATTCAAGCATCTTCTACCATGGTATATCACAACTTAAGAAGTCATTATATATCATATCTGTCAAACTTAAAAAAGGTTACTTTTTCAACTAAGTGTAATATGCATATGTTACAGGAGACACATCTTAACGAAAAGGTCCATTTCGGTACGGTTTCAGCCGTTGTGAGTTCACAAACCCAATCCCGCTGCAACATCTGTCTCGAAAACAAAAACGACAGTTGCCAAACAGTCCGTTCACGAACCAAACTAATGAAGATCTTAATCGAAAAGAAAAAGCCACATGAAGTCCAATCAATCATGAGAGATTTAATCGAAGAAGGACACACACCAACACTCGTTACATACACAACTGTTTTAGCCGCTTTAACATTACAAAAGCGTTTCAATTCCATTCCGTCCCTCTTATCAAAAGTCGAATCCAACGGCTTAAAACCCGATTCCATTTTCTTCAATGCAATGATCAACGCCTTTTCTGAATCGGGAAACATTAAAGAAGCCATGAAGATGTACAAGAAAATGAAAGATAGTGGATGTAAGCCTACAACAAGCACGTTAAACACGTTAGTTAAAGGGCTCGGGATTATTGGTAAGCCCGAAGAATGTTTAAAATTATTAGAAATTATGACAATCGAAGAAAAAGTGAAGCCAAACGATCGAACTTTTAATATAATTGCTCAAGCTTGGTGTAGTAAGAAGAATATTCTAGAAGCATGGAATGTTGTTGAAAAGATGATTGCTTTTGGTATAAATCCGGACGTTGTGACGTATAATACGATAGCGAAAGCTTATGCTTTGAATGGAGATACGTATAGAGCTGAAGAAATGATATTTGATATGCAGTATAATAAAGTTGCACCGAATAAACGAACGTGTGGGATTATTGTTAATGGGTATTGTAGAGAAGGTAATATGGATGATGCTATGAGATTTGTTTACCGAATGAAGGATCTTGGAGTGCTTCCGAATGATGTGGTTTTCAATTCGCTTATTAAAGGGTTTCTTGATGCTGCAGATTCTGATGGAGTTGATGAGGTATGTATCAGAGGTGGTGATGTGGGCGGGTCGGGTGGGCTGAGTAAAAAGCCAGGTGGCAGGTTCTAATTTAAGTGAGTCATGTTTGGTATGTTTGTTTTTAGAGGGGGCAAATATGCAGGTTGGTAACAAGTCGGATTTTGATTAAAATTGACCGTTGTTGGTATGTAAATGGTGGGTGGGGGGGGGGGGGGGGGAATAAAAACCTTATTAGGTTGATACTTGTGGCTATTATGGTATGGGACAAATGGGTCGATTTAATTATGGGTCAAGTTAAACAAACATTGATTTCCCTCTAGAAATACCTACTTTATTTTTATTAAAATGAATTCGGAGGTGTATGCATTAACCAATAGACTCCGGTGAGATTTTTGGCCCGTCCAACCCATTTGGCAAGTTCCCCGTTAGCTAATTCGACCCGTTTATAAGTTCCGCTTTATCTAAATTGACCCATTTATAAGTTAAAGGTTTGGAATTACCACCTCTAGTATGTATGTATATACTATATCTTAGACTATATGCAAATTCTTTAAGCAAAGACTATGCTTTTCACATTTAAACTTTCAAGAATACTGAAAGTTAAGGAATCTTGAATTTTTCTTGAACAATAAAACTGATTATGTTTGTTCGAATCTGGCAGACATTAGAGTTAATGGAAGAATTTGGGGTCAAACCAGATGTGATTACATTCAGTACCATTATGAATGCCTGGAGTTCAGTAGGATTAATGGAAAAATGTCAAGATATATTCGAAGACATGATAAAATCCGGGATAAAACCCGATATTCACGCATTTAGTATCTTGGCAAAAGGGTACGTTCGAGCAGGTGAACCTGAAAAAGCTGAAGCAGTTTTACAAGTTATGAAAGAATCAAAAGTAAGCCCAAATGTGGTGATTTACACTACTATCATTAGTGGATGGTGCAGTGCAGGAAAAATGGATTATGCTATGATGATTTTTGATATAATGTGCAAAATGGGTATTTCGCCTAATTTGAAAACATTTGAAACCCTAATTTGGGGTTATGGAGAAGCAAGGCAGCCATGGAAAGCTGAAGAGTTGTTGCAAATTATGGAAGAGAAAGGAATTGTTCCACAAAAGAAGACGATCGAGCTTGTTGCAGAAGCATGGCGTGGTATTGGTGTTACTAATGAAGCTAAAAGGATTATGGATTATGTTGAAGAAGATGATAATGATGATTATAATGATAATGGTGATGCTGATGAAGATAGTGCTTTTGAAAGAGTGACGAAAGATGATTATTTGGAAAGTGTGATTAATACGGGAAACGGGTCGCCAAGAAAAAAGTTAGGAAGTGGAGTTATCATTGAAAGATCAAAACTTTCAGCCGAAAGCTTAAGTAGTGTGACAAGAAAGTCGATTTTGATTGCACATAGTTGTCAATTTGGGGTGAAAGCCAAGTCAATGTTGCAAAAGCATGTTCAAGTGAAGGTGCATGTTGCACTTTGCGGACACATTAACGCTTACAAACTAGTGTTTTGAGGTTTACAGAACAAAAAGTTGTTGATATGAAGTAGAAAAGCCTTGTGAAGTTTGCAAGATTGAAGATTTAATTGAAACTTTTAGCAGAGCTCTATTCATGCTTATAAAGATATTGTAAACAAATTGTGTAGGTTCTGTATAAAAAATGCCTAATTCACAGGCATACATACAAAATTCATTGCCCCCTCAAACCATGAATTATGTACATGTTTTTCATTCTGTTTATTTACTAAAATGATATGAAATGGATATTTTCTTGATGAAATTCTGACCACCTGACTATCAATTGTCTCATTTAACAAACTAACAATTCAAATGTAGCAACATAAATAATCAGTAACGCTGGATCAGCCATCAACTTTTCAACTGAGCTGCTGTTTGATAGACTTATCTGTGCCGCTAAATCAACAGTTTGTTTCATTATCAATACTACACTTACGCCATACCTACGCAACATTCAAGAATGGGCATTTAGATGAGCGTTCTATGCCTTTTTAGGGCTTATAGTACCCACACGTTATTATGACCATAATGGCCTCACTAACATTTTTACAATATCAAAAAAAAATTATGGTTGCAGTGTTACTCTTTAAAGGTGTCATGATGTTAGAAAAATGTTGTTAAATAGAGACAGTAACATCATATTACATTGTAATGATCATAATTTAGAAATTTCCATCCAAGCGTCTAACATGTTAGCAAACTAAAGGAAACATCAACTAAAAGGCTTCATAATATATATACCTGTGTTTCAGAATAAGCAAAATCTGGAATTGACTAAATAACTTAGAATTATCTTTACTATTTTGCATATACAGACCCGGCACAACAACACTATTACAAATTACAAATACACAACAATAACATTAAATAGCTCGCGAACTCTTGAGACTCTTTTTAAGACTCGTTTTCATCTTCTTCTGTCGCCGTACTTGTTAGCAATCCTTACATCAGTATCAATAATTTCAAAATACATTTAAGTAAAGCATCAGCATTATATGGTCTATTGACACGAGCATGAGAAGTGAAACTAGATTAACATAAAATAGAAAAACAATACTTTCTACGTCGTGTTTATACAACACCTTTATTTTCTTAACTAGTACCTACAGAGGTAGGGACACTATGCCCAACGTCCCATCCACACAATATGCTGAGACAAAAGTACAAAACCAGGAACGGCAAAATGGATTTAATTAGTACCTACATTTAGTATATTAGCAAAAGAGTATGTTCGAGCAGGTGAACCTGAAAAAGCCGAAGCAGTTTTACAAATTATGAAGGAATTAAAAGTAAGCCCAAATGTGGTGATTTACACTACCATCATTAGCGGATGGTGCAGTGCAGGAAAAATGGATTATGCTATGACGGTTTACAATATAATGTGCAAAATGGGTATTTCGCCTTATTTAAAAACATTTGAAAGTCTTATTTGGGGTTATGGAGAAGCATGGCGTGCTATTGGTGTTACTAATGAAGCTCAGAGGATTATGGATTATGTTGAAGATGATGATAATGATGATTATAATGATAATGGTGATGGTAATGAAGATAGTGCTTATGAAAGAGTGACAAAAGATGAATATTTGGAAAGTGTGATTAATATAGGAAACGGGTCGCCAAGAAAAAAACTTTGGGCCGAAAGCTTAAGTAGTGTGACAAGAAAGTTGATTTTGATTGCACATAGTTGTCGATTTGGGGTGAAAGCCAAGTCAATGTTGCAAAAGCATGTTCAAGTGAAGGTGCATGTTGCATCAAACCACTATTACTCTTTTTTAAAACTCGTTTCATCTTTTTCTCTTGCCGTACTTGTTAGCAATCATCAGTATCAATAAGTTCAAAATACATTTATGTAAGGCATCAGCATTATATGGTGTATTGACACGAGCATAAGAAGTAAAACTAGATTAACATAAACTAGAAAATACTTTCTACGTGTTTATACAACACCTTTATTTTCTTAATGCAACTTCGACTTTTGTTTTAATAGTAGTTCATAAAGAGGAAGGGGCACAATCCCCGGCGTCCATCCACACACTCTGCAAGCAATCCTAACTAACTTATTAAAAAAGAGGTGAGCTTTCGGAGCCCCTACAAGTGACTCTTTAAAATAAAACCATTTGATTCAATTCATGAATTAGCCCACTATGAGAGGGAACATGATCACTTTCTTTCAAGACATATCTAATCAAACTGAATTGAATTGTAAGAATTGTCATGATCATTCACCTCCTAAGAGAAGGACGACTTACCTTACACAAGAAGATGAAAGACTTGTTACAGAGAGGGAATCATTTGCAAATTTCAAAAAGATTGAAGTTCTCAATTGAAAAAAAAATAAAATAATAAGTCTGCATTTGCTGGACGATTAAGTTCTGAATAATTCAAAACCTTTAATAAAAATGAATGATTTGGCACTAAAATTCAATTCAGAAATCTGAATAGTTCAAAACCCTATCATTCTCAATGAAATTCAACGATTGATAATGATTCTATATCAACACTTTAAATAACATAAAATTGCCATTTCATACTTATGCAGCATTCATATGCACAGTTAAACTATCACTACTCACTACTATCCACAATTACATGCACACTTAAAAACAACTTGATATCTTGATATCCAACCGACTGTAACTTTATTCAAAATATAGTTAAAACAACAAAATATAGGAACACTTTTAAAAATAATTTATCAAATCAAAAGCAAAATTCTAACACTTCAATACATGATAATAAACCTTCAAACACATAGAATTCATCTAATCAACAACAATCCATCCTTACTTGCATCGTTCCTAATCACATATCTAGTTTCAACTTAGATTTTTACAGTAAAAACCTACAGGATCCACCTCCATTCAAAATAATGGTAGAAATATCGTTATAAACTAAATTACTAATTATATCACCATTAATGGAAAAATATACTACTAGATAGATACGTTTAGCAAAGTAGCAATATATACTTATAGTCATAAGGTACATGTATATTTACAAAGAAAAACATAAACAAAAGATAAAACTTAAAATTTTTTGTTATAATAAAACATTTAAATCAAGTAATTAAATCTTTAATCGTGAAGTGGTGAAAAACAAATTGTGTTTATATATAAATCAATATGTATGTGCATATAGATGGTATATAAAAGATGAGTAATATTCATTTGAATCCATAAATTAAGTTGAGATCCAAGGGATCAATGCTATGGCGAAAAAAATCACATGTAATTGCAAAAAAATTCAAAAGTTTTTCAATCACATGTGATTTTGGCGCAACATGTCGCGCTCTCATTGGTCACTAAAATTTCAAGCGAATTAAAGCAAATTAATGAATGTAAGGGATTACAACTCTATAAAAAATACAATAAACATTAAAATTTAAAGTTGAAAAATATTGAGAACCAAACATGAATTTACCTATTGAATAATGTTCAAAACAGACCAAAGATATGAAAAGCAAAAACAAATGCGAAATAAATAGGGTATTAAAAGAACCATGGAACTGAATAGTAAAAGTTGGAAGATGAATGGTTCTGTTTTTTTTACTCTTGTTCAAAACAGCTTTCAGAGACAAATGGAACACAAATGAACACCAAACGATTCAACATTCTGTTCTGAATGGTCCCATTGAAAAGTAAATTAAATACAGAAAAACATAAAATAAATTCCATATGAATCAGCTAATATAATGGCATCATAAATAAAGAATTACAACATAAGTTGATTCAGACATATGCTTGTCATTGTGTAAGTTTTTCTTAATCATTTGCCAACAAAAGAAATAACATATACTCGGTAAGTAATAAATAAAAAATAAAAACCAAAAATACTAATTTAATAAAAATGAGATTCAGTTTATGGGTGGTGATATAACAGGATGGTCGGCAAGGTAATTATTCATTACCGTTACGACGAACGAGACCTTATCACATGGCGTCTTCATTATCCCAATTTCTTTTTAAATAATCTTAAAAATCATATGTTAATGTAAAAAAAATATAATGTTTTAATTTTTGAGAAAGTTCATCAGATAGGAGCGAAAGACTAATTTCTAATTTCTAATCACAATATATCATGTGAACTATGCAAATAGTCATCATTTGAACCTGTCAAATTACATTACTCCGTATATCATTTTCGAAATAAATATATATAAAAAGCCTCAGAAGGAAGGCAACATTTGTTGTAATCATGATTTTGATCATACAATACGCAATTAAACATGTAATCATCATTGGCGTGCTTAATTGAAGTAAAAAAAAAATATACAAAAATATTCAAAGATATAAAATAAAAATTAGGCTCAGTTTATGGGTGGTGATATAACAGGATGGTCGGCAAGGTGATTATTCATCACCGTTACGACGAACGAGACCTTATCACGTGGTGTCTTCATTGCCCTAAAATTTTTTTTTTTTTAAAAGACAAATAAATAAATAAAAATAATAAGAAAAATTACCAGACTAGAGGCTTAATTAAAGAACAATATGTCGAAATAGAGATGACGGCGATGTTAGGTTGAACAGATCATGCGTCTTCTACTTATAGATACAGATGGCTGCTAGGGTTTAGGTTTTATCGTTACACAGGAGGGATTTACTATTACTCCGTACTAAGCTGTATGCTAACGGACCAGACCTGGTCCTATGCAACTGGGCTTTAGTTATATGATGAATTGGGCCACTGTGGTATGTCAAGTCCAATTAGTTTGCTTTTCATATTTTCTCTTAGTTTTTTTATGTTTTTTTTACAAACTAGTTGTGTTCCCTCGCGTTGCGCCGGGTTTGTTAGGCGTTGCGGCAGTTGTTTACGGATATAATTTTTTGTATACAAAATGGCAATGGTGCCGCACATTGCTTAGCAACTTGAAAATAAGTTGCATATACAAAAACAAAATAGATGCATACACATAACACCAACTGACGAAAGTGTGTAAATTGTCCAAAATATATGCATACACTATGAGTTAATAATACATAACACACAAACACAATATGTTGGTTTCAGATCTGCAACAAATCGATCATCTGTTCAACATATTGAACTTATGAAGCCAATCTTGGACTTGTTAGATGGACAAAATTTGTACTTTTAACTAATTTCGTTAACATGCTTTCGAGATAAAGATTGAAGGTGTGCGTAAATTGTACCATCTGACTCGTAACGAATATTATATATAATATATTACATGGTGTTACCAATAGCTAAATTATAACCTTATACACATTCCATTGTTATTCATTGTTAAGGACGACCGTACTGAACCATCTTACTCATAACGCATTTTGATCCGTGACCCAACCTAACTCACCCATTTACCATACATGTTTGACTTGAAGACAACTTATGAACTACATTACTTTCTTAATATATTCAAGAATTACTAAAATGCTACAAAACAGTAGTTACAAACAGCATATATACAAAACAAATCAAACAACAATTGAAAAATTACCATGAGTCATAAGCCTTGCAGATAGTGAGCTACGTATGTGATAATGCTAAAAACGAACATATATTTCATAGCATTATCCCTCAAGAAAGACAAGCTTTTAGTTGCAACTGTTCTATTTACAAGTGATATTCGTTTAAATAATAAAAGGTGAAGACAAAAGACAGATTCGATGAATTGAAGACGCAAACGATCAAAAAGCTCAAAAGTACAAAATACAATCAATGAGGTTCCAATTATTGATAAGAAACGTCTCAAAATTACAAGAGTACAAGATTCAAAACGCAAAGTACAAGATATTAAATTATTCGCAAGGACGTTCGAAAATCCGGAACCGGGACCAGAGTCAACTCTCAACGCTCGACGCAACGGACTAAAAATTACAAGTCAACTATGCATATGAATATAATATAATATATAATTAATTCTTAAAATTAATATATATATTATATTATATTTAAATAAACGTCGGCAGAAGAAAACAACCAAATGTGGCTCTCCCCAGCTGGCCATGCGATCGCAAGGCCTGGAAGGCATAAATCCATGCGATCGCATGGTGCACAGTTCCAGCCCACATGCCTATAAAAATCGAGCTTTGGTGTAACACAAAACACATCTTTTTCTTCTCCTCATTCATACGTAGTATATATTTATATTTATATTTTAATTTTAATTTTAATTTTAATTCTAATAATAAGGGTATGTTAGCGAATGTTGTAAGGGTGTAAGTCAAAATTCTGTCCGTGTAACGCTAAAGCTATTTTTAATCATTGTAAGTTATGTTCATCCTTTTTACATTAATGTCTCGTAGCTAAGTTATTATTATGCTTATTTAATCCGAAGTAATCATGATGTTCGGCTAAAAATATTAAAATTGGGTAATTGGGCTTTGTACCATAATTGGGGTTTGGACAAAAGAACGACACTTGTGGAAATTAGACTATGGGCTATTAATGGGCTTTATATTTATTTAACTAAATGATAATTTGTTAATTTTAATATAAAGATTTACAATTGGATGTCCCTATAAATAACCATATACACTCGATCGGACACGATGGGCGGGGTATTTATATGTACGAATAATTGTTCATTTAACCGGACACGGGAATGGATTAATAGCCACTATAATTATTAAAACAGGGGTGAAATTATGTACAAGGACACTTGGCATAATTGATAATAAAGTATTAAAACCTTGGGTTACACTCAGTCGACATCCTGTGTAATTATTAAACAAAGTATTAAAATCTTGTTACAGTTTAAGTCCCCAATTAGTTGGAATATTTGACTTCGGGT
This sequence comes from Rutidosis leptorrhynchoides, assembly GCF_046630445.1. Classification (NCBI taxonomy): domain Eukaryota; kingdom Viridiplantae; phylum Streptophyta; class Magnoliopsida; order Asterales; family Asteraceae; genus Rutidosis; species Rutidosis leptorrhynchoides. The sequence goes on along the minus strand of NC_092333.1, from coordinate 592,218,089 downwards.
ATAAGGATAATTTGACGAGGACACTCGCACTTTATATTTATGACTGATGGACTGTTATGGACAAAAACCAGACGGACATATTAAATAATCCAGGACAAAGGACAATTAACCCATGGGCATAAAACTAAAATCAACACGTCAAACATCATGATTACGAAAGTTTAAATAAGCATAATTCTTTTATTTCATATTTAATTTCCTTTATTTTATATTTAATTGCACTTCTAATTATAGCACTTTTATTTATTGTTATTGTATTTAATTGCACTTTTAATTATCGTACTTTTTAATTATCGCAAGTTTATTTTATCGCACTTTTATTTATCGCAATTTCATTATCCTTATTTACTTTACGCTTTAAATTAAGTCTTTTATTTATTTAATATTTTACATTTTGTTTTAACTGCGACTTAAGTTTTAAAATCGACAAACCGGTCATTAAACGGTAAAAACCCCCCTTTATAATAATAATATTACTTATATATATATTTGTATTTTTATAAAATAAAACTAATATAGCGTTAAGCTTTGTTTAAAGATTTTCCCTGTGGAACGAACCGGACTTACTAAAAACTACACTACTGTACGAATAGGTACACTGCCTATAAGTGTTGTAGCAAGGTTTAAGTATATCCATTCAATAAATAAATAAATATCTTGAGTAAAATTGTATCATATTTAATAGTATTTTCTTGTAAAATTTAATAGTATTTAATGATATTCGTAAAGCTAAGGGGTATAAAATACTATTAAATTTTACAAGGAAATACTATTAAATACGATACAATTTTACTCAAGATATTTATTTATTTATTGAATGGATATACTTAAACTTTGCTACAACACTTATAGGCAGTGTACCTAATCGTACAGTAGTGTAGTTTTTAGTAAGTCCGGTTCGTTCCACAGGGAAAATCTTTAAACAAAGCTTAACGCTATATTAGTTTTATTTTATAAAAAATACAAATATATATATATAAGTAATATTATTATTATAAAGGGGGTTTTTACCGTTTAATGACCGGTTTGTCGATTTTAAAACTTTAGTCGCAGTTAAAACCAAATGTAAAATATTAAATAAATAAAAGACTTAATTTAAAGCGTAAAGTAAATAACGATAATGAAATTGCGATAAATAAAAGTGCGATAAAATAAACTTGCGATAATTAAAAATACGATAATTAAAAGTGCAATTAAATATAATAACAATAAATAAAAGTGCGATAATTAGAAGTGCAATTAAATATAATAACAATAAATAAAAGTGCGATAATTAGAAGTGCAATTAAATATAAAATAAAGGAAATTAAATATGAAATAAAAGAATTATGCTTATTTAAACTTCCGTAATCATGATGTTTGACGTGTTGATTTTAGTTTTATGCCCATGGGTTAATTGTCCTTTGTCCTGGATTATTTAATATGTCCATCTGGTTTTTGTCCATAACAGTCCATCAGTCATAAATATAAAGTGCGAGTGTCCTCGTCAAATTATCCTTATACCCGAAGTTAAATATTCCAACTAATTGGGGACTTAAACTGTAACAAGGTTTTATTACTTTGTTTATTAATTACACCAGGATATCAACTGCGTGTAACCCAAGGTTTTAATACTTTGTTAACAATTATGCCAAGTGTCCTTGTACATGATTTCACCCCTGTTTGAATAATTCCATAGACTATTAATCCATTCCCGTGTTCGGTTAAATGAACGATTATTCGTACATATAAATACCCCGCCCATCGTATCCGATTGAGTGTATATGGTTATTTATAGGGACGTTCAATTGTAAATCTTTATATTAAAATTAACAAACTATCATTTAGTTAAACAAATATAAAGCCCATTAATAGCCCATAGTCTAATTTCCACAAGTGTCGTTCTTTTGTCCAAACTTCAATTATGGTACAAAGCCCAATTACCCAATTTTAGTAATTAGCCCAACATCATGATTACTTCGTTTTAAATAAGCATAATAATAACTTAGCTACGAGACATTAATGTAAAAAGGTTGAACATAACTTACAATGATTAAAAATAGCGTAGCGTTACACGGACAGAATTTCGACTTACACCCTTACAACATTCGCTAACATACCCTTATTATTAGAATTAAAATTAAAATATAAATATAAATATAAATATATACTGCGTATGAATGAGGAGAAGGAAAAAATGATTTTTGTGTTACACCAAAGCTCGATTTTTATAGGCCTGTGATCTGGAACAGATGCTCATGCGATCGCATGAGCTTTACCCTTCAAGGCCATGCGATCGCATGGCCAGCTGGAGAGACTCAAAAGTCTTTGTTTTTTTATGCCGACGGTTTTTAATTAATATAATATATATATTAATTTTAAGAATTAATTATATATTATATTATATTCATGTGCATAGTTGACTTGAAATTTTTAGTCTGTTGCGTCGAGCGTTGAGAGTTGACTCTGGTCCCGGTTCTGGATTTTCGAACGTCCTTGCGTACAATTTAATATCTTGTACTTTGCGTTTTAAATCTTGTACTCTTGTAATTTCGAGACGTTTCTTATCAATAATTGGAACCTTATTGATTGTATTTTGTACTTTTGAGCTTTTTGGTCGTTTGCGTCTTCAATTCGTCGAATCTGTCTTTTGTCTTCACCTTTTATTATTTAAACGAATATCACTTGTAAATAGAACAATTGCAACTAAAAGCTTGTCTTTCTTGAGGAATAATGCTATGAAATATATGTTCGTTTTTAGCATTATCAAATATTCCCACACTTGAGCGTTGCTTGTCCTCAAGCAATATCGTCTTGAAATACTAGAATCACTTCTTTATTCTTCACACTTTGTACATCAGTGATTTCAATACGGCGGTATAAACAATGGTAGTAACGATGTGGTTTACAGTCTCACATGACTTATGAAAATTTAGATCCTTTAGGAAATTGGATCTTTATGAAAACATTTGATTTTTTTGAAAATTAAATCTAGCTTTTACCCTAGATAAGTTTTCTGGAATAACCCTTTACCGGTGTTTGCAAAATATTTTTATGGGTTTGGTGGGTTTCAGATTTGAAAATTTTAGCTCAAAACTTGCGATTTTGTGTCACCCACTTGCTAACCTTGTATTGGGAAAGCAACACGTTCAGTTTACTTGCTCCGTATATTACCTTTTGATAAACTACCATCCGGTTGTAAAGGAAAGCGTTGAACAAGCAACTGTTAAGGCAATGTCCCCTGACATGCTTTTAATTATGGTCTATAACGTGTCGGACGCAATTACTATCCTTGGTAGGAGCAATAGTAAAGATCATCCTATGATTTTTCGGTCTGGCACAAGGTCCTGTCTTCGACCATGCTATGCAACCACCGTTCTTACGGTTGACACCCGATTTGGTTCAGATGACCTAATGAATTCCAGATGAATTCCTAGGATTTTACGTTCAATGGTAATGAACGCATTGAAAATGGGTTTTCAGAAAACAAATCGGTTTGTAATTTTATCAAAATATTTTCTCGTTCAAGCTCGAGTTTAGATATCATTGAATTCCATGAGTTTGAATTCTCAATCTTTAAGGTCAATATCAAGGATTGAGTAATATCAGGCTTATAAGCTGATTTTTGATCTTTAAGGAGATTATCCTTTCTGGGGATCTGATTCATTAGTCTTATCCAGCTAATTTGCATGGTGCCCCCCATTGTATGAGATAAATCCTTCTCATGGTTAGGATAAATCTGACCACTTGGCGACCCTGTTTTATGCTGAGGTCCGTGGATTTCCTGCTGATTTTAGAGATGACTTTTCTAGATTTTTCATCAACCTACAGCTGGTCTGGACGACAACTTCATGACCTAAATCAAGAAGCGCGTTTCTTTTTCGAAATACTTTACTTCCTTTTAACGATGGAATTGATTCATCGTGTAGATCCATCTCTTCTTTTCTTTCATCGAGTAAAACAGTTTAGTTTAGTCCAAAGCAAAAGTATCTTCAATTATTTGTTACACAAATACGTGACATATGTTTAAGATAACTTGGTAATTTTTCCCACACTTGGCTTTTATTTTCCTTTTTATTGTCCTCTATTCCATTTTAAATGAATTTTAACATTTTGGTTTGTTTCTCAATTTATGTCCTTTCTGAGGTAACAATAATTTCGGTGTTAACACCTAGTTTTATCGTTCATAAATATGTATAAACATGATTTTGAATTCATTCAATTGGAAATTTTAAAAATTTTACTAGAATTGGGTAGTCAGTATATAAGACTAGGGCTGTTCTTTATTATCAGAGAGCACTAGATTATAATACAACTACTGCTTTACTAGTATTTTTAATGGTAACCAAGTGTTTTAAGTTAAAAATTTTTAAAAATCCGAAAGAATTTAACCCCTTCCCACACTTAAGATCTTGCAATGCCCTCATTTGCAAGAAATCAGTAACAATTTAATATTATTGAGGGTGATTAGCGTAGAAAAATGATTAAATTTTACCAAAGTTTCCAAACATATTGGCGTTTGTTTGCTGAATGATAAATGGTGCATATCATTTGTTCATTCCGTCTGTTGTTACATCACATTTATTTGTCATCTTGTCGTCAAAATTAGTAGCTTTTGCTGAACTTAATGCCAGTCTTTGAAAATGCGCTGTTTTACCCTGTTTTGTACAATTTACAATATACATACATACAAATATAAACATGCATGGCAATTTGAAATGGGACTTAATATCCCATTTTCAAATCCTAAATGTGAAATATTAGTACACAATAATAATAAAAATGATAAAGATTACATAAGTATATTCAATAACATAAGTTTAAACATGAATAAGTAAAAAGATAAAAACATAAAAATCATATAAATAACCAAATGGAACCAAATCAGTCTGGATAGGGGTTCCAGTTCATCTCATCAGGTGGGTTCCATTGTTGGTTATAGGTGTTCTGATAGGCTTGGTTATAGTCATACCGGTTAAAGGGTGGTCGGATATCGGAGCTGTGTGGCGAAAAATGAGCAGGTCGAGTAGGTACATAGTTATTTGGTACCTGATATGATAGCTGGCTCATGATCTGGTGCTGATGAACTACCCAGCTATCGTGTTGGCGTCGCCTATAATCCTCGTATACTCGCTCGGAGTTCCACTGCTCGTACATACTATGTCTGGCCGCGTTCGTCATTGCTTCCTCATATATACGAACGTGGACGTCAAGAATAGCATCTCGAAAGACATCCCTAATGTCTTCTGCCTCCTCCATTTCCTCGTCTGAGCCTCTCTCTACCTGAGGATGAGATCCCTCATAGGGTACTGCCTGGTTACGTCTACTTTTCAATACCTTAGCACCCACATAATCTTTCAATCCTAAGGGCTCAACCTGTTCTCTACAAAGCTGTAATGGACCCCCTTGGTTCCTATCAACACCTAAATACTCTCCAATGAGAGTAACAAAAATACCTCCTCCTATTATACTCCCGTCCTGCATTCCCTCTACCATTTTAGATAAATAAAAAGCAACACAGTAAGGGATATTGACAAAGCTTCTAGGATCCCGAATACACTTTAGGCAGAATAAATCATGTAAGGTAATTTTTTCTTTATTGTGACCTCTCTGTGTAATTGAGTTAGCCAAAAATCTATGAATAATACGAAGCTCGGCTCTGTCAATATGTGTATAGGAGTGTCCTCCTGCTCGTGTAAAAACATCAAAATGTGACATACGCCTCCAAATGGCGTCAGCGTCAAAGTTACTATCTACCCTTTCACCATAATGAATCAAATTTGTACAATCGGGTAATAGCAACTCACCAGGAGTATATATCTGTAAGGCCCTGGCCATGTCCAGCATGGACATTCTGTACATCCTACCGCCAAGGATAAACCTAAGAAATCTTCTATCATCTATTCTAACTATATTTGTATCAAGTGATACAGTACTCATCAACTCAACACACCATTCCTTATATACAGGCCTACGAATGGTGAAAAGACGTTCCCAATCTGTAAAAGAAGAACTGCCATACCTTTGTACCAAAAGCTGTCTAACACGGTCAGCTAGATGGACCGTTTCCAAAGGGGCCCAATCGATTACCCTTGGCACCTCTACATTTTTTGTTACCAATTTGAATTTGTTCCTTTGATATGTCTCGTAATCTCTCCATCTCCTATCAAAACTTAGATTAGGATGCAGAGTGTGCTCAGGAATCGTTGGGAATTCTACTAGCGGCCTCATTGGGAATACTATGAATTCATCAACAAACTGTACCGGATCATAATAAGGTATGTGCTGATCAGGCTGTTGTTGTGGTTCTTGTTGTGGTTCTTGTTCGTGTTGCATTTCTGGTTCTGGTGCTGGTGCTGGTCGTCTAGATGATGATGCTCATGAACCTCCAGTATCGGCTTTCTGCAAAACACATTAAACACAAAATTTGTGCATCCAAATATGCATTAGTGTTAGTAAAATAACAACTTAAAACAATCACTATAACATGTTAAATCAAAATTAAACTTATACACATTTTCACAATTTTTCACAATTCTACACTTTTCAAATAAGCACATATGAAAATGTATACAAAGTTCATAAGCTTTTAACTCAAATAACATGTCAAAATAGTCATTACTAATAATTAAACAAGTCTCAAATGGCAATTACATCAAATTAATCAAGTTCATGAATTTTGGACTTAAAAAGTCCACTTTAATCTCCAAAAATCATGTTTAGGATCAATGTTTGGATCATTTAACTATCTAAACATGTTACACTACTCAATTTAGCAATAATTCATGACAAAAATCGGCCATAACCTGTTTATATCAAAAAGCCCCAAATTGCTCAAGAACACAAACCCTAGATTTCTAAAAATTTTAAAGTTTTTGGCTTCAAATCATGTTAAATAGCATCAATCTAGGTTATACATGCATAAAATACTAACAATTTAACACTAATTACACTAGAAATTAACAAAATTGCATTAGGTAAAAAATTGGTAATTATCACAAAAACTAGGAATTTATAGAGTTTAGGGGTGTAATTTTTACCATTTTGCTGAAGAATGAGAATCTAGGCATGATTAGAGCAAGAAAAATGACGAATTACGGTGGAAAATTGCGAATTTTAGAGGTGATTTTGGGGTTGGTTCGTATATGTGTGTGTGTTTTTTGTGCAGAACAGCGAGCTGTTCTTTTTATCAAACTGGCCTGGAATCCAGCCTCATGCGATCGCATGAGGTTGAAGAGTAAACCCCATGCGATCGCATGGGGTTCCGGGTACAGTACTTTCGGATTTTTTTTTTTATATAAAACCTTATTCTTAATAAAACATAAAATTAATAAAATTTTAAAAATTTGTTTCTTTTTAGGATGAGGGCGTTTCGGATCGATGTCCTAGTCTGTCTCTCGACAAAAATTTTAAAATTTGTCAAATCAAATCGCGGTTTTAAAAGTAAAGATTTTTGGATTTTTTAATGTTTTTGGCATACTTTAATTCAATAAGATTAAAAATAATGATAATAAAAGTTCTCGTCCCTCCCTCGGGTAAAGCAATTTCGGTTCAACGACCTAGTCTTCAACTCACGACGAATTTTAAAAATCATATTTTTAACTTAGCGAAATAAAGTAAATTTTTGTTTTTAAATTCACACCAAACTTAAATTTAAAATGCATAAAATTAAAAATTCATATTAAACTTAATTAAAAATTCATATTATAAATTTACACCAAACTTATATTATATTTTTGTTTTTATACATACAAACTTATATTAAAAAGATTAATTTTTCAAATATTTACAATTTTAAATATATTAATTTTAAAAAGTTTACAATATTATTTTAATTTTTATATATTAATTTTAAAACATGGTAAAAATAAAATTAAAAATCTTTTTGGCTTTTATCCCACTTTAATCAATCAAATATTATCAAAAATATACGCCCCTCTTTTTGGTAAAGTAATTTCGGTTCCATGACCTAATTTAACTCATGAAGAATTTTTGAAATATTTTGGGTTGATTGATTAAAGATATTTATACCTTAAGAATAAACGTTAAATTTCGCAGTGATGTAATAAATTTTTGAATGATATCAATAATTTCGGTCGCCAAACCTAATTTTATTCAATACCAATTTAATACTTTATAGCGAACAAATTAGCGTTTATTATCAAAAGGTTAAAAAAAAAAAAATAAAATAAAAACTGCACAGACTTACCTGTAAGATAGTATTCTTAGTTATATGATTTATCTCATTCATAAGATAGTCGGTTTAATTGGTTTTCCATAGCTACATAGGCGTAACCTCGAGCATTCAGTGTTTTTTCTTCTAAACATATGAACGGTCCGTCTCTGCATAAAGTAACAAATTCGGTGTTTGAATAGGTTTGATTATTTGAACATTTACCTCCATGTGACCATTTTCCGCATTTGTGACATCTTTCAAGGTGTCGTGCTCTTCTTTTTGCTGCGGATTTTGATTTTCCTTTACCAAATTGTAACTTATTATCTTCGCATCTGGATTCTTTTCTTACTCCATCAAATCTTTCTCTGATTACTGATACTAGATCACTCGGAAGTGTGTCATTATTACGTTTAGTGATCAAAGCGTGTAGCATTAGACCATGGTTTAGTTCACAGGCAGTCTTCATTTCGTAAAAACCTAAAAAAATAAAAATTCAGAATGGGGGGAGAAGACTAGTTCTTTAGGGTCTGCTAGGGAAAGACCATTCGGGTTCCATTTTCGAGAACTACACGAAAACAGAAAATCTAACTCTAACAAAAATACATATTATCCTTTAAAGACTTGATTCTCCCCACACTTAGTTAGCTGTGGTATCGAAATTGTGATTAACTTCATTGTCGATTTCCATTGGACTATCTATGTAGTGTTTAACTCTGTGACCATTAACTTTAAATTCAATCCCATTTGAATTTATTAACTCTACTGTTCCATATGAGAAAACACTTTTGACTATGAATGGTCCAGACCATCTTGATTTCAATTTTCCAGGAAATAGCTTGAATCGTGAATTGAAAAGAAGAACTATGTCTCCTTCTTTAAATTCTTTTGAACTTCTGATTCTTTTATCATGCCATTTCTTCGTTCTTTCCTTATAGATTAACGAATTTTCGTATGCTTCATGTCTTAATTCTTCTAATTCGTTTAATTGACTTAACCGTAGACGTCCAGCTTCATGTAAATCAAGATTACATGTCTTCAAAGCCCAAAATGCTTTGTGTTCAATTTCTACTGGAAGATGACATGCTTTTCCGTAGACGAGTTTAAAAGGTGTGGTTCCAATTGGAGTTTTGTAGGCTGTTCTAAAAGCCCAGAGTGCATCCTCCAATTTAATGAACCATTCCTTCGGATTTGATCCTACGGTTTTTTCTAGAATACGTTTTAAAGCTCGGTTGGTATTTTCAACTTGTCCACTTGTTTGTGGATGATATGCGGTAGAGATTTTATGAGTTACTCCATATCTTTTGAGAACTTTCTCAAGTTGATTATTACAGAAATGAGTACCCCGATCACTTATTAAAGCTTTCGGTGTTCCAAACCTTGCAAAAAGACGTTTTAAAAAGTTGACTACAACTCGTGCATCGTTAGTTTGGAAAGCTTGTGCTTCCGCCCATTTAGATACATAATCAATGGCTACGAGAATATAGAGATTATTATGAGATTTTGGAAATAGACCCATAAAGTTAATACCCCAAATGTCAAATACTTCGCATACTTGAATGACATTTTGTGGCATTTCATCACGTTGACTTATTTTTCCGGCCCTTTGACAAGCATCACAGGATTTGCAAAGAAGGTGTGCGTCTTTGTAAATTGTAGGCCAATAGAATCCAGCATCATAAACTTTTCTTGCTGTTAGTTGAGGCCCATAATGCCCTCCTGTTGGTCCTGTGTGACAATGGTTTAAAATTTTACTAGCTTCATCTCCGAATACACATCGGCGTATTATTCCATCTGGACAACTTTTAAACAGATGTGGATCTTCCCAGAAATATTGTTTTATATCACTAAAGAATTTCTTTCGTTTTTGGTACGATAATCCTTTATCAAGGAATCCACATACTAAGTAGTTTGCATAGTCTGCAAACCATGGAATTTCATTATAATCTATCTTCAATAAATATTCATCAGGAAAGTTGTCTTGTATGGCTGATTCATTTAGAACTTCTAATTCGGGATTTTCAAGACGAGAAAGATGATCAGCGGCGAGATTTTTTGCTCCTTCTTTATCTCGAATTTCAATATCAAACTCTTGTAAGAGTAAGATCCAACGGATTAATCTTGGTTTGGCATCTTGTTTCGAAAATAGGTATCTAAGAGCAGAATGGTCGGTATAGACCACCGTTTTTGCTAGAACGAGATATGAACGAAATTTGTCAAAAGCAAAGACAATAGTAAGGAGTTCTTTTTCAGTAGTTGTGTAATTCATTTGTGCTCCTTGTAACGTCTTACTAGCATAATATATAGGTTGAAATCGTTTTTCAATCCTTTGTCCTAAAACGGCTCCCATTGCAAAATCACTTGCATCGCACATTAGTTCAAACGGTAGATTCCAATTTGGTGTTATCATGATCGGCGCATTAGTAAGTTTCTCTTTAAGAATATTAAAAGATTTGATACATTCATCTGAAAAGATGAATGGAGCATCCTTTTCTAGGAGTTTATTCATAGGAGTGGCAATTTTAGAAAAATCTTTTATGAAACGTCGGTAAAAACCGGCATGCCCTAGAAAACTCCTAACTCCTCTAACATTGGTGGGATGTGGAAGTTTAGCAATTACATCTACTTTAGCTCTATCCACTTCAATTCCTTCCTTTGAAATTTTATGACCAAGAACGATGCCTTCTTTAACCATGAAATGGCATTTCTCCCAATTAAATACTAGATTTGATTGTTCGCATCTAATAAGCATTCGTTCCAGATTAACTAGACATGATTCAAAAGTATCACCGAAGACTGAAAAGTCATCCATGAAAACTTCCATGCATTCTTCTATCATGTCGTGAAAAATCGCCATCATGCACCTTTGAAAGGTTGCAGGGGCGTTGTAAAGTCCAAATGGCATGCGTTTGTAAGCAAAAGTACCATAAGGGCACGTGAACGTGGTTTTCTCTTGATCTTCGGGTGCTATTGGAATTTGAAAGTATCCAGAAAAACCATCTAGAAAACAATAGTAACTATTTCCTGCTAATCTTTCCAACATTTGATCAATAAAAGGTAAGGGAAAGTGATCTTTTCTGGTGGCGTCATTTAATTTTCTATAATCAATACATACACGCCATCCTGTTACAGTCCTAGTATGAATAAGCTCATTTTTCTCATTTGTAATGACAGTCATGCCACCCTTCTTAGGCACGCATTGAACTGGGCTTACCCATGGACTATCAGAGATTGGATAAATTAAACCTGCATCTAGCAGTTTAATAATTTCTTTTTTAACTACATCTTGCATATTAGGATTTAGTCTTCGTTGGCGTTGCATATACGTTTTATGACCTTCTTCCATAAGGATTTTATGTGTGCAATACGAAGGACTTATTCCTTTAATATCATGAATTTTCCATGCAATGGCTGGTTTATGAGCATTCAACACAGAAATGAGTTGTGATTTTTCATTTTCAGTAAGAGAAGACGATATTATTACAGGTAATTCAGATTCACCATGTAAATAAGCATATTCCAAATGGTTTGGAAGTGGCTTTAACTCTAATGTCGGAGGTTCTTCTATCGATGATTTATATCGATATCTGTCTTCTTCTTTTAGCATTTGAATTTCTTCTGTTGTTGGTTCATATCCATTAGCTATTAGTGTAGCTAACATTTCAGCTTCATTAATTGGTTCATTACCTTCTCCTAAAGAACATTCTCCCGTTCCTTGTAATTCTGAAAATTCTTCTAACAATTCTACTTGTGAATCTATAGTTTGAATATAATAACATGTATCATCTGCAGATTGCGGTTGTTGCATTGCTCTATCAACTGAAAAGGTAACACTCTCGTCCTCTATACTTAGGGTCAGTTTCTTACCAAACACATCTATCATTGCCTTAGCCGTGTTTAAGAATGGTCTTCCTAATATGAGAGGAACTTGAGAATCTTCTTCCATGTCCAGAACAACAAAATCTACTGGAAATACTAAAGTACCAACTTTAACTAGCATATTCTCCATTATCCCTCTAGGATATTTTATTGATCTATCGGCTAGTTGTATACTTATTCTTGTTGGTTTCAATTCTCCAAGGTCTAGTTTAGTGTATAATGAATACGGCATTAAATTTATACTAGCACCTAAGTCTGCCAATGCTTCTATTGAACTCAGACTGCCCAGAAAACATGGAATTGTGAAACTTCCTGGATCAGATAGTTTTTCTGGTATCTTATTCAACAGCACTGCTGAACAATTAGCATTCATAGTAACGGCCGAGAGTTCTTCCATTTTCTTTATATTTGAGATTAGATCTTTCAAGAATTTAGCATATCTAGGCATTCCTGAAATCACATCAATGAAAGGAAGATTTACATTTATCTGTTTAAACATATCCAAGAATTTGGATTGCTCGGCTTCAAGTTTCTCTTTCTTCATTTTACTCGAGTAAGGAAGTGGTGGTTGGTATGGTTTAACATAAGGTTTATCCTTAACTGTATTATCTTCATTAACCTTTTCAACTACTGGTTCTTTTTCCTTATCTTGTTCAGGTTGTGGTTCTTGTGGAGTAGGAATAGCTTCGTCAGAAGTTACAGGTATTTCAGGTGGTCTAAGTATTGTACCACTTCTTGTGGTAATGGCTTTAGCTGTTACTGTAATGACCCGGAAATTTCCGATCAAATTTAAACTTTAAACTTTACATGTTTCCGATACGATAAGCAAAATCTGTAATGTTGAGACTAGAAAGCTTGAAATCTATATTTTTTTTATTTATTTTTTTTATTGATTTAAACATTGATATTGTTTAATAAATATTATTTTGAAGTATAGAAATCAATTAGTAAAGGATTAGATGGGATTCTGATTCTGAGCCGATTCAATTCTTGAAGAAGATGAGATGAAACAGAAAAATTAGTAAGATATAGATGGGTATGGTTATAATCAGGAAATCAAAGTCAGAGGAATGGTTAACAGGGTGTTATGGTGAACGAGAGATCCCTGGTTCGAAACTCAGCATGGATGTTTGTATTTTTTTTGTTTTTGGAAACTGGGTTGTTGTCAAATCTTAGTTGGGCCGTATATGATTTCAGAATTTGGGCCGAGTATTAGGGTTAAATGAAATTAATATGAATAATTAATAAGAAAAACTGAATGGATTCAATGGTCAAGAGTGTTAGTTGTAGTGACCCGAACTTTTCCATGTTTATATATATTAATTGAGATTTATGTTTACATGATTAAATGTTTCCAACATGTTAAGCAATCAAACTTGTTAAGACTTGATTAATTGAAATAGGTTTCATATAGACAATTGACCACCCAAGTTGACCGGTGATTCACGAACGTTAAAACTTGTAAAAAAAAAAAACTATATGATGACATATATATGGTTATATATATAGTTAACATGATATTATGATAAGTAAACATATCATTAATTATATTAACAATGAACTACATATGTAAAAACAAGACTACTAACTTAATGATTTTGAAACGAGACATATATGTAACGTTTATCGTTGTAACGACATTTAATGTATATATATCATATTAAGAGATATTCGTACATCATAATATCATGATAATATAATAATTTAAAATCTCTTTTGATATTATAAACATTGGGTTAACAACATTTAACAAGATCGTTAACCTAAAGGTTTCAAAACAACACTTACATGTAACGACTAACGATGACTTAACGACTCAGTTAAAATGTATATACATGTAGTGTTTTAATATGTATTTATACACTTTTGAAAGACTTCAATACACTTATCAAAATACTTCTACTTAACAAAAATGCTTACAATTACATTCTCGTTCAGTTTCATCAACAATTCTACTCGTATGCACCCGTATTCGTACTCGTACAATACACAGCTTTTAGATGTATGTACTATTGGTATATACACTCCAATTATCAGCTCTTAGCAGCCCATGTGAGTTACCTAACACATGTGGGAACCATCATTTGGCAACTAGCATGAAATATCTCATAAGATTACAAAAATATGAGTAATCATTCATGACTTATTTACATGAAAACAAAATTACATATCCTTTATATCTAATCCATACACCAACGACCAAAAACACCTACAAACACTTTCATTCTTCAATTTTCTTCATCTAATTGAACTCTCTCAAGTTCTATCTTCAAGTTCTAAGTGTTCTTCATAAATTCCAAAAGTTCTAGTTTCATAAAATCAAGAATACTTTCAAGTTTGCTAGCTCACTTCCAATCTTGTAAGGTGATCATCCAACCTCAAGAAATCTTTGTTTCTTACAGTAGGTTATCATTCTAATACAAGGTAATAATTATATTCAAACTTTGGTTCAATTTCTATAACTATAACAATCTTATTTCAAGTGATGATCTTACTTGAACTTGTTTTCGTGTCATGATTTTGCTTCAAGAACTTTGAGCCATCCAAGGATCCATTGAAGCTAGATCCATTTTTCTCTTTTCCAGTAGGTTCATCCAAGGAACTTAAGGTAGTAATGATGTTCATAACATCATTCGATTCATACATATAAAGCTATCTTATTCGAAGGTTTAAACTTGTAATCACTAGAACATAGTTTAGTTAATTCTAAACTTGTTCGCAAACAAAAGTTAATCCTTCTAACTTGACTTTTAAAATCAACTAAACACATGTTCTATATCTATATGATATGCTAACTTAATGATTTAAAACCTGGAAACACGAAAAACACCGTAAAACCGGATTTACGCCGTCGTAGTAACACCGCGGGCTGTTTTGGGTTAGTTAATTAAAAACTATGATAAACTTTGATTTAAAAGTTGTTATTCTGAGAAAATGATTTTTATTATGAACATGAAACTATATCCAAAAATTATGGTTAAACTCAAAGTGGAAGTATGTTTTCTAAAATGGTCATCTAGACGTCGTTCTTTCGACTGAAATGACTACCTTTACAAAAACGACTTGTAACTTATTTTTCCGACTAGAAACCTATACTTTTTTTGTTTAGATTCATAAAATAGAGTTCAATATGAAACCATAGCAATTTGATTCACTCAAAACGGATTTAAAATGAAGAAGTTATGGGTAAAACAAGATTGGATAATTTTTCTCATTTTAGCTACGTGAAAATTGGTAACAAATCTATTCCAACCATAACTTAATCAACTTGTATTATATATTATGTAATCTTGAGATACCATAGACACGTATACAATGTTTCGACCTATCATGTCGACACATCTATATATATTTCGGAACAACCATAGACACTCTATATGTGAATGTTGGAGTTAGCTATACAGGGTTGAGGTTGATTCCAAAATATATATAGTTTGAGTTGTGATCAATACTGAGATACGTATACACTGGGTCGTGGATTGATTCAAGATAATATTTATCGATTTATTTCTGTACATCTAACTGTGGACAACTAGTTGTAGGTTACTAACGAGGACAGCTGACTTAATAAACTTAAAACATCAAAATATATTAAAAGTGTTGTAAATATATTTTGAACATACTTTGATATATATGTATATATTGTTATAGGTTCGTGAATCAACCAGTGGCCAAGTCTTACTTCCCGACGAAGTAAAAATCTGTGAAAGTGAGTTATAGTCCCACTTTTAAAATCTAATATTTTTGGGATGAGAATACATGCAGGTTTTATAAATGATTTACAAAATAGACACAAGTACGTGAAACTACATTCTATGGTTGAATTATCGAAATCGAATATGCCCCTTTTTATTAAGTCTGGTAATCTAAGAATTAGGGAACAGACACCCTAATTGACGCGAATTCTAAAGATAGATCTATTGGGCCTAACAAACCCCATCCAAAGTACCGGATGCTTTAGTACTTCGAAATTTATATCATATCCGAAGGGTGTCCCGGAATGATGGGGATATTCTTATATATGCATCTTGTTATTGTCGGTTACCAGGTGTTCACCATATGAATGATTTTTATCTCTATGTATGGGATGTGTATTGAAATATGAAATCTTGTGGTCTATTGTTACGATTTGATATATATAGGTTAAACCTATAACTCACCAACATTTTTGTTGACGTTTTAAGCATGTTTATTCTCAGGTGATTATTAAGAGCTTCCGCTGTCGCATACTTAAATAAGGACAAGATTTGGAGTCCATGCTTGTATGATATTGTGTAAAAACTGCATTCAAGAAACTTATTTTGTTGTAACATATTTGTATTGTAAACCATTATGTAATGGTCGTGTGTAAACAGGATATTTTAGATTATCATTATTTGATAATCTACGTAAAGCTTTTTAAACCTTTATTGATGAAATAAAGGTTATGGTTTGTTTAAAAATGAATGCAGTCTTTGAAAAACGTCTCATATAGAGGTCAAAACCTCGCAACGAAATCAATTAATATGGAACGTTTTTAATCAATAAGAACGGGACATTTCAGTTGGTATCAGAGCATTGGTCTTAGAGAACCAGAAAATTTGCATTAGTGTGTCTTATCGAGTTTGTTAGGATGCATTAGTGAGTCTGGACTTCGACCGTGTTTTCTTTAAAAATGATTGCTTAACATTTTTGTTGGAAACTATATATTTTTAACATATGAATATTATGTGATATATTAATCTCTTAACGTGTTTGATATTATGTGATAGATGTCTACCTCTAGAACAAGTCCCATTGACTCACCTAATAATAATGAAGAGTCAAATGTAAATTGGAATGATTTGTGGACTGATTCACAAGTTCCCGAAGAGGAACCGGAAGAAGAGTCGGAACCGGAAGAAGAATCGGAACCGGATGAAGAAATAGAACCGGTGGGGGAAATAATAAAACGGTTAAGTAAAAGAAAATCCTCAACCAACCGACCAAAGTTAATTATGGTCAATGGTGTTTCCGCCAAGGAAGCAAAATATTGGGAGGATTACCAATTCTCCGATGAATCGGATTCCGACGAGAATTCCGATGATGTTATAGAAATTACCCCAACTGAATTTAAAAAGGCAAAAGAAAATAATAAGGGAAAGGGCATAAAAATAGAGAAATCTAATTCCAACCCCGATGAACTTTATATGTATCGTCAACCCCCGAAGTCCTTAAGTTGTAACAATGACCCGGGAACCTCTAAACCACCAGGTTTTTCTAAACCAATGTGGACAACGACGGCTCGTATTAGGGGAACATCGTATATCCCTAGAAACTTGGCAAAACGAACCAAAACCGAAGAAGAAGAAACGAGCGAGTCGGAATAAGATAGTTGTATTCGTGTGGTGTAATATATGGAATATAGTGTTCTTATGCTTTATGATATATGTAAAAATTGCTTGTATTAATAAGTATTTTTTTTTATGAATCTAACTCTTGTCTATTTTACAGTTTAAAAACACAAAATGGATAGACAACCCAATATTTTAAGAGACCTACCCGGAGACATGATTGATGAAATCTTGTCTAGAGTCGGCCAGAATTCTTCGGCAAAACTATTTAAGGCGAGATCAGTTTGTAAGACATTCGAAGAACGTTCCAAGAATGTCTTGGTTTATAAGAGACTTTCGTTTGAAAGATGGGGGATATCACATTGGGAAACCCATAAGTTACGATGTGTTTACTTTGACGCATATATTGCGGGGAACCCAAATGCTATTTTACGCAACGGGTTAAGAAATTATTTTGACTCAATATATCCGAATATTGGACTTCGTGATTTAGAAAAAGCGGCTAACATGCAACATAAAGAAGCATGTTATGCTTACGGATTAGTAATGTTCGCTTCTCACCAAAGTGAGAACAAGAACATCGGGCTACAACTATTAAACAAAACGTTTCCACAAGTGACGGAGTCGGTAATTGGGGTAAGAAATGAGGTTTTTAGATTATTACGGGACTGTTGGACATTACGTAACCCTCGTCCCTTTGATGACGTTACAACACGCTGTCTTATCAACGGCCATAACGGTTATGTTGCACAAGACCAAGGATGGGAAGTAGTCCTAGTAAAACCAGAATGCATGACTTGTTTCTGGACGTATGAATTACGTGTCTTTATTGCCTTTGCTGAACGACTTGTGTACTAGCTAGAATTGTCTTCACAACTATCTTGTATCAAAGTTATTGTGTGCTATATTTCATGCTTTATGTAAAATAAGCGGTATTGTAAGTTTGTAAAATATTGTATAAAAGTTTGAACGCGAAATATTATTATAATCAGTTTTTCATATAGAATTGTAGTAGTTGAATTGTATATTAGCTACTAAGTATGAACTTAACGGGTAGGTACTACCCGAATTTAAACTTATAAAACGCTAATATGAAGAAAAAGCTTTTATAAATGAGTTCATATTATGCTACGAAATACTATTAACTACTCTTAATATTCTGTATGATTAACTTGTTCCATTTAACTATTTTGAAGGAAATGGCACCGACTACTCGACACACCGTGAATATGAATGAAGAGGAATTCCGTACTTTTCTAGCTTCAAACATAGCCGCAGTACAGGCTGCGCTACATACCAACAATAACCTTGGATCTAGCAGTATAGGAAATCGTGTAGGATGCACCTACAAAGAATTCACTGCCTGCAAACCTTTGGAATTTGATGGAACCGAAGGACCGATCAGATTGAAACGGTGGACCGAGAAGGTTGAATCGGTGTTTGCCATAAGTAAGTGTACTGAAGAGGACAAAGTGAAGTACGCTACGCATACCTTCACAGGTTCTGCGTTAACATGGTGGAATACCTATCTAGAGCAAGTGGGACAAGATGATGCGTACGCACTACCGTTGTCAGCATTCAAGCACTTGATGAATGAGAAGTACCGTCCCAGAACCGAGGTCAATAAGCTCAAGACAGAACTTAGAGGGTTACGAACCCAAGGATTTGATATTACCACGTACGAAAGACGATTCACAGAATTGTGCCTATTGTGTCCGGGAGCATTCGAAGATGAGGAAGAGAAGATCGACGCGTTTGTGAAAGGATTACCGGAAAGAATCCAAGAAGATATAAGTTCACACGAGCCCGCCTCCATACAACAGGCATGTAGAATGGCTCACAAACTAGTGAACCAGATTGAAGAAAGAATTAAAGAACAGACTGCTGAAGAGGCCAATGTGAAGCAAGTCAAAAGAAAGTGGGAGGAAAACGGTGATAAGAATCACCAATACAACAACAACAGCAATTACAACAATAATCGCAACAATTATCCCAACAATCTCAACATTAATCGCAACTACAACAAACGGCCCAACAACAACAACAACAACAACAACAGCAACTACAACAATCATCCCAACAACAATAATAACCGCAACAACAACAACAATCAGAAGCAACTATGCCAAAGGTGTGAAAAGAATCACTCGGGGTTCTGCACCAAATTTTGCAACAAGTGTAAAAGAAATGGTCATAGCGCGGCGAAGTGTGAGGTCTACGGACCAGGGGTTAATAGAACGAAAGGAACAAATGGTGTCGGAACGAGTAATGGCGGAGCAAGTAGTGTCGGAGCAAGTTATGCCAATGTAGTTTGTTATAAATGTGGAAAACCAGGCCACATTATTAGAAATTGCCCGAACCAGGAGAACACGAATGGACAAGGCCGTGGAAGAGTTTTCAATATTAATGCGGTAGAGGCACAGGAAGACTCGGAGCTTGTTACGGGTACGTTTCTTATTGACAATAAATCTGCTTAAGTTTTATTTGATTCGGGTGCGGATAGAAGCTATATGAGTAGAGATTTTTGTGCTAAATTAAGTTGTCCATTGACGCCTTTGGATAGTAAATTTTTACTCGAATTAGCAAATGGTAAATTAATTTCAGCAGATAATATATGTCGGAATCGAGAAATTAAACTGGTTAGCGAAACATTTAAGATTGATTTGATACCAGTAGAGTTAGGGAGTTTTGATGTGATAATCGGTATGGATTGGTTGAAAGAAGTGAAAGCGGAGATCGTTTGTTACAAAAATGCAATTCGCATTATACGAGAAAAAGGAAAACCCTTAATGGTGTACGGAGAAAAGGGCAACACGAAGCTACATCTTATTAGTAATTTGAAGGCACAAAAACTAATAAGAAAAGGTTGCTATGCTGTTCTAGCACACGTCGAGAAAGTACAAACTGAAGAAAAGAGCATCAATGATGTTCCCATTGCAAAAGAATTTCCCGATGTATTTCCGAAAGAATTACCGGGATTACCCCCACATCGATCCGTTGAATTTCAAATAGATCTTGTACCAGGAGCTGCACCAATAGCTCGTGCTCCTTACAGACTCGCACCCAGCGAGATGAAAGAACTGCAAAGCCAATTACAAGAACTTTTAGAGCGTGGTTTCATTCGACCAAGCACATCACCGTGGGGAGCTCCTGTTTTGTTTGTCAAGAAGAAAGATGGTACATTCAGGTTGTGTATCGACTACCGAGAGTTGAACAAACTTACCATCAAGAACCGCTACCCACTACCGAGAATCGATGACTTATTTGATCAACTACAAGGCTCGTCTGTTTATTCAAAGATTGACTTACGTTCCGGGTATCATCAAATGCGGGTGAAAGAAGATGATATTCCAAAGACTGCTTTCAGAACACGTTACGGTCATTACGAGTTTATGGTCATGCCGTTTGGTTTAACTAATGCACCAGCTGTGTTCATGGACCTTATGAACCGAGTGTGTGGACCATACCTTGACAAGTTTGTCATTGTTTTCATTGATGACATACTTATTTACTCAAAGAATGACCAAGAACACGGTGAACATTTGAGAAAGGTGTTAGAAGTATTGAGGAAGGAAGAATTGTACGCTAAGTTTTCAAAGTGTGCATTTTGGTTGGAAGAAGTTCAATTCCTCGGTCACATAGTGAACAAAGAAGGTATTAAGGTGGATCCGGCAAAGATAGAAACTGTTGAAAAGTGGGAAACCCCGAAAACTCCGAAACACATACGCCAGTTTTTAGGACTAGCTGGTTACTACAGAAGGTTCATCCAAGACTTTTCCAGAATAGCAAAACCCTTGACTGCATTAACGCATAAAGGGAAGAAATTTGAATGGAATGATGAACAAGAGAAAGCGTTTCAGTTATTGAAGAAAAAGCTAACTACGGCACCTATATTGTCATTGCCTGAAGGGAATGATGATTTTGTGATTTATTGTGACGCATCAAAGCAAGGTCTCGGTTGTGTATTAATGCAACGAACGAAGGTGATTGCTTATGCGTCTAGACAATTGAAGATTCACGAACAAAATTATACGACGCATGATTTGGAATTAGGCGCGGTTGTTTTTGCATTAAAGACTTGGAGGCACTACTTATATGGGGTCAAAAGTATTATATATACCGACCACAAAAGTCTTCAACACATATTTAATCAGAAACAACTGAATATGAGGCAGCGTAGGTGGATTGAATTATTGAATGATTACGATTTTGAGATTCGTTACCACCCGGGGAAGGCAAATGTGGTAGCCGATGCCTTGAGCAGGAAGGATAGAGAACCCATTCGAGTAAAATCTATGAATATAATGATTCATAATAACATTACTACTCAAATAAAGGAGGCGCAACAAGGAGTTTTAAAAGAGAGAAATTTAAAGGATGAAATACCCAAAGGATCGGAGAAGCATCTTAATATTCGGGAAGACGGAACCCGGTATAGGGCTGAAAGGATTTGGGTACCAAAATTTGGAGATATGAGAGAAATGGTACTTAGAGAAGCTCATAAAACCAGATACTCAATACATCCTGGAACGGGGAAGATGTACAAGGATCTCAAGAAACATTTTTGGTGGCCGGGTATGAAAGCCGATGTTGCTAAATACGTAGGAGAATGTTTGACGTGTTCTAAGGTCAAAGCTGAGCATCAGAAACCATCAGGTCTACTTCAACAACCCGAAATCCCGGAATGGAAATGGGAAAACATTACCATGGATTTCATCACTAAATTGCCAAGGACTGCAAGTGGTTTTGATACTATTTGGGTAATAGTTGATCGTCTCACCAAATCAGCACACTTCCTACCAATAAGAGAAGATGACAAGATGGAGAAGTTAGCACGACTGTATTTGAAGGAAGTCGTCTCCAGACATGGAATACCAATCTCTATTATCTCTGATAGGGATGGCAGATTTATTTCAAGATTCTGGCAGACATTACAGCAAGCATTAGGAACTCGTCTAGACATGAGTACTGCCTATCATCCACAAACTGATGGGCAGAGCGAAAGGACGATACAAACGCTTGAAGACATGCTACGAGCATGTGTTATTGATTTCGGAAACAGTTGGGATCGACATCTACCGTTAGCAGAATTTCCCTACAACAACAGCTACCATTCAAGCATTGAGATGGCGCCGTTTGAAGCACTTTATGGTAGAAAGTGCAGGTCTCCGATTTGTTGGAGTGAGGTGGGGGATAGACAGATTACGGGTCCGGAGATTATACAAGAAACTACCGAGAAGATCATCCAAATTCAACAACGGTTGAAAACCGCCCAAAGTCGACAAAAGAGCTACGCTGACATTAAAAGAAAAGATATAGAATTTGAAATTGGAGAGATGGTCATGCTTAAAGTTTCACCTTGGAAAGGCGTTGTTCGATTTGGTAAACGAGGGAAATTAAATCCAAGGTATATTGGACCATTCAAGATTATTGATCGTGTCGGACCAGTAGCTTACCGACTTGAGTTACCTCAACAACTCGCGGCTGTACATAACACTTTCCACGTCTCGAATTTGAAGAAATGTTTTGCTAAAGAAGATCTCACTATTCCGTTAGATGAAATCCAAATCAACGAAAAACTCCAATTCATCGAAGAACCCGTCGAAATAATGGATCGTGAGGTTAAAAGACTTAAGCAAAACAAGATACCAATTGTTAAGGTTCGATGGAATGCTCGTAGAGGACCCGAGTTCACCTGGGAGCGTGAAGATCAGATGAAGAAGAAATACCCGCATCTATTTCCAGAAGATTCGTCAACACCTTCAACAGCTTAAAATTTCGGGACGAAATTTATTTAACGGGTAGGTACTGTAGTGACCCGAACTTTTCCATGTTTATATATATTAATTGAGATTTATGTTTACATGATTAAATGTTTCCAACATGTTAAGCAATCAAACTTGTTAAGACTTGATTAATTGAAATAGGTTTCATATAGACAATTGACCACCCAAGTTGACCGGTGATTCACGAACGTTAAAACTTGTAAAAAAAAAAAACTATATGATGACATATATATGGTTATATATATAGTTAACATGATATTATGATAAGTAAACATATCATTAATTATATTAACAATGAACTACATATGTAAAAACAAGACTACTAACTTAATGATTTTGAAACGAGACATATATGTAACGTTTATCGTTGTAACGACATTTAATGTATATATATCATATTAAGAGATATTCGTACATCATAATATCATGATAATATAATAATTTAAAATCTCTTTTGATATTATAAACATTGGGTTAACAACATTTAACAAGATCGTTAACCTAAAGGTTTCAAAACAACACTTACATGTAACGACTAACGATGACTTAACGACTCAGTTAAAATGTATATACATGTAGTGTTTTAATATGTATTTATACACTTTTGAAAGACTTCAATACACTTATCAAAATACTTCTACTTAACAAAAATGCTTACAATTACATTCTCGTTCAGTTTCATCAACAATTCTACTCGTATGCACCCGTATTCGTACTCGTACAATACACAGCTTTTAGATGTATGTACTATTGGTATATACACTCCAATTATCAGCTCTTAGCAGCCCATGTGAGTCACCTAACACATGTGGGAACCATCATTTGGCAACTAGCATGAAATATCTCATAAGATTACAAAAATATGAGTAATCATTCATGACTTATTTACATGAAAACAAAATTACATATCCTTTATATCTAATCCATACACCAACGACCAAAAACACCTACAAACACTTTCATTCTTCAATTTTCTTCATCTAATTGAACTCTCTCAAGTTCTATCTTCAAGTTCTAAGTGTTCTTCATAAATTCCAAAAGTTCTAGTTTCATAAAATCAAGAATACTTTCAAGTTTGCTAGCTCACTTCCAATCTTGTAAGGTGATCATCCAACCTCAAGAAATCTTTGTTTCTTACAGTAGGTTATCATTCTAATACAAGGTAATAATCATATTCAAACTTTGGTTCAATTTCTATAACTATAACAATCTTATTTCAAGTGATGATCTTACTTGAACTTGTTTTCGTGTCATGATTTTGCTTCAAGAACTTTGAGCCATCCAAGGATCCATTGAAGCTAGATCCATTTTTCTCTTTTCCAGTAGGTTCATCCAAGGAACTTAAGGTAGTAATGATGTTCATAACATCATTCGATTCATACATATAAAGCTATCTTATTCGAAGGTTTAAACTTGTAATCACTAGAACATAGTTTAGTTAATTCTAAACTTGTTCGCAAACAAAAGTTAATCCTTCTAACTTGACTTTTAAAATCAACTAAACACATGTTCTATATCTATATGATATGCTAACTTAATGATTTAAAACCTGGAAACACGAAAAACACCGTAAAACCGGATTTACGCCGTCGTAGTAACACCGCGGGCTGTTTTGGGTTAGTTAATTAAAAACTATGATAAACTTTGATTTAAAAGTTGTTATTCTGAGAAAATGATTTTTATTATGAACATGAAACTATATCCAAAAATTATGGTTAAACTCAAAGTGGAAGTATGTTTTCTAAAATGGTCATCTAATACGTCGTTCTTTCGACTGAAATGACTACCTTTACAAAAACGACTTGTAACTTATTTTTCCGACTAGAAACCTATACTTTTTTTGTTTAGATTCATAAAATAGAGTTCAATATGAAACCATAGCAATTTGATTCACTCAAAACGGATTTAAAATGAAGAAGTTATGGGTAAAACAAGATTGGATAATTTTTCTCATTTTAGCTACGTGAAAATTGGTAACAAATCTATTCCAACCATAACTTAATCAACTTGTATTATATATTATGTAATCTTGAGATACCATAGACACGTATACAATGTTTCGACCTATCATGTCGACACATCTATATATATTTCGGAACAACCATAGACACTCTATATGTGAATGTTGGAGTTAGCTATACAGGGTTGAGGTTGATTCCAAAATATATATAGTTTGAGTTGTGATCAATACTGAGATACGTATACACTGGGTCGTGGATTGATTCAAGATAATATTTATCGATTTATTTCTGTACATCTAACTGTGGACAACTAGTTGTAGGTTACTAACGAGGACAGCTGACTTAATAAACTTAAAACATCAAAATATATTAAAAGTGTTGTAAATATATTTTGAACATACTTTGATATATATGTATATATTGTTATAGGTTCGTGAATCAACCAGTGGCCAAGTCTTACTTCCCGACGAAGTAAAAATCTGTGAAAGTGAGTTATAGTCCCACTTTTAAAATCTAATATTTTTGGGATGAGAATACATGCAGGTTTTATAAATGATTTACAAAATAGACACAAGTACGCGAAACTACATTCTATGGTTGAATTATCGAAATCGAATATGCCCCTTTTTATTAAGTCTGGTAATCTAAGAATTAGGGAACAGACACCCTAATTGACGCGAATTCTAAAGATAGATCTATTGGGCCTAACAAACCCCATCCAAAGTACCGGATGCTTCAGTACTTTGAAATTTATATCATATCCGAAGGGTGTCCCGGAATGATGGGGATATTCTTATATATGCATCTTGTTAATGTCGGTTACCAGGTGTTCACCATATGAATGATTTTTATCTCTATGTATGGGATGTGTATTGAAATATGAAATCTTGTGGTCTATTGTTACGATTTGATATATATAGGTTAAACCTATAACTCACCAACATTTTTGTTGACGTTTTAAGCATGTTTATTCTCAGGTGATTATTAAGAGCTTCCGCTGTCGCATACTTAAATAAGGACAAGATTTGGAGTCCATGCTTGTATGATATTGTGTAAAAACTGCATTCAAGAAACTTATTTTGTTGTAACATATTTGTATTGTAAACCATTATGTAATGGTCGTGTGTAAACAGGATATTTTAGATTATCATTATTTGATAATCTACGTAAAGCTTTTTAAACCTTTATTGATGAAATAAAGGTTATGGTTTGTTTAAAAATGAATGCAGTCTTTGAAAAACGTCTCATATAGAGGTCAAAACCTCGCAACGAAATCAATTAATATGGAACGTTTTTAATCAATAAGAACGGGACATTTCATTAGTGTGTAGCGAGTAGTCGTGGGTTCGAGTCTTGGGAGTGGCAGTTTTCTTTTTAGGCCGAATTTCTTTGAAGGTAGCTTTATTTTTACTATTTTTATTATTATTGTTATTATTATTACAAGTAATATAATTATTATTGGTGATGATAAAATAAGTAATTAGTATCATTCCTTATTATTATTATCACTATCAGTACTATTATTATTAAAATCTATTATCATTTTTAACAATTTATCTAAAGTTATCATTTAAACAAAAAGTATTATGATTACTACTTTTATATTAACAATATTATTATAACAAATAAATATTTTTTTTATATAAGTGTATATATATTACAATTACCATAATATTACATACACTTAAATATATTATTTATATAACTATTTACATATAACAAACTATTGATTTTAAATATAATATTAAACTATATAAATATTAACTACTTTAAATATATACAAATTAAATATATAAGAATATAATTTAAGATATATATGGATTTATTTGATGACAATTATATGTGTTAATAAATATATAAATGATATAGGTTCGTGAATCGAAGGCCAACCATATAAGTTACCAATGGTGTTATATGTATTTTTACTACAAAATACATTAGGTGAGTATATAGTTCCCTTTTAAACTTTAAATATTTTTGGGCTGAGAATACATGCGCTGTTTTTATAAATGATTTACGTTATGGACACAAGTGATCAAAAATAAAATCTACGTTGAGTTGTACCATGGCATATCTCTTTATACTTGGTAGCTAATATTTACGTGAGGAGCGTAAACGCGAATCCTGTTGATAGATCTATCGGGCCTGACAACCCCAACCGGGCTGGACGACCAGTTTTAAACGGTTGCACAGTACTTCGTTTCGTTACTACACTTGGTACGGTGTAGGGTTTATTTAAGAATATGCTGCTGTGATTTAAATGTTAAGTATGGTTACCAAGTGCTCAACGACTTTTCCATACACTTGCGAGTGTATTATGTATGTATATAAAATCTTGTGGTCCATAGTTATAACGCTGCTAGCATCAAATCTATATATCTCACCAACATTATGTTGACTTTTTAAAGCATGTTATTCTCAGGTATAAATTAAGTCTTCCGCTGTGCATTTGCTCATGTTAAGGACATTACTTGGAGTCGATCATCGCAATGGGACCAACTGTTGATGACTCCGTCCAGGAGGATTAGGACCGGTTGTTAAAGTTGGTATCAGAGCGTTGGTCTTAGCGAACCAGGCCTTGCATTAGTGTGTCTAACTGGTAGTTGTTAGGATACATTAGTTAGTCTGGACTTTGACCGTGTCTGCCTGTCAAAAGTTTTGCTTATCATTTCTAGTCGGAAATCATCTGCTTATCATCCTTAGGAAATTACCTGCTTATCAATCTTAAGTCTAGACACGTCATACTGCATTTGGTGCATTGATAGTGTATAGACAAAATTCATATCCTAGCGTATCTGTTACTATAGACATTGCCTGATGTATTTCAAAGATTCTCCGTAATTCACGGGATTTTGAGTATTATCAATACATATGTAAATTATGTATTGAAGAATACCAAACCCAACTCCTATAATCTATTCGAAGCCAAAAACTCATTTCCCCGACTATACGAAATGGATTCTTCATCCAGTTCGAATTCCTCCGACTTCGATAGCTACGCCGATATGGATTTTCATTCGAGCTCCGAGAACAACGTCACCGGAATGGATCAACCAATTTCCATCATCTATTCTGGATGAATTGGGGATGGGTTCGTAATATATTAAATCATTGGAAACAAGAAGAAGGTGATCCATTCCATCCACCAAACTGTCCTCTTAGCAATGAACCTGAAGCACTTACCGGCGAATCTGTTCGGGAAACCATTTTCTCTCTCATTTCTAGAGTATCTCGCCACGATCATATACTATCCCATATTTCGAATCTTGTTCATTCTCTCGCTCCAACCGTCAATCATCCCGGTGTACTAGCAGAAATTAACGAACTTCGCGCTCGTGTGACGACGTTGGAGAACATAGCACGAAGGATGCAAACACCAGCAGCAGCACCAGCCGTATAATCTGTACCACCATTGTCAACGTCAACAGTACCCTTGTCACCCCAACCATAACCGCGTCGTAAACCTCAACATTACAAACTGTAATCTCGGATATCAACATCACAGCTTCAATATCACCATCTGTACTTCGAGAATGATCTTCGTTCTACATATCGTTCTACATTGATTATTTTCATTTTACGTAACGTTCTACCTCATTCGACATGGCGATTATGAAATCTCTAATGTTTTAGAGATTATGTAATCTAGTATTAGCAATAAATCAAATGAGTTTAATCTCTTATTGACTCATTAGATCTATGATTACATTACAAGAAAATATATATGCAAGTATATTTTCATAAAGATTGTAATTAAAATTTTATTCGTACAAACTATTAATGATGAAAATATTTTAACGGGTAGGAAGTACCCGAGGAATATTTAGATTTCACATTAATAAGTTATATTGTACATTCTTCGAATCTGATTCAACGATCGTTTGATATCCTACTTATAACCACCGATATACATATCTGTTCACCATAGAATAACCATTTCCATTCAAATTTCATATTTGGATTTTGACCTATTAGAATCCAACAAGTGGCATAATGAAGAAAACATTGGATATAATATAATTTGTTAGAAATAGACGGATTAACTAATTGAAATATTGTTAAGATTCCACGCTAACTGTTCCTAGCTAACTGTTCCCAGCTAACTGATTACATTTTATCGCAATTTACATTATCGCAATTTACATTCTCGCAATTTTATTTATCGTCATTTAATTTCTGTTATTTACTTTTACGCACTTTAGTCGGGACACATGTACAACAATACGTCGGATTAATTCTGAGACAACACGTTGTATAATGGGTTATGATATATGTATATATATATTTATTTATTTTACGCATTTTATATAACGGGACACGTATACAAGGTTTCGACCTATCATATCGACCCATCTATATATATATATTTCGGAACGACCATAGACACTCTATAGTTGGCTATACAGGGTTGAGATGGATTCCAAAATATATATATGGTTTGAGTTGTGATCAATACTGAGACCGGTGCACGGGTCACGATACGTATTATTTAATTCGAATATTATATATTTAATTTATATATGAAAATATTGAACCATTGGATAATCGGACTATTGGACTGCTAACTTTGGACAATTAGAATGAATTAAAATATTGATTATAACATATGAAACGAAATAATTCTTCAAGTTTGCCACTTGATTTCATCTTAAATCTCATTTGTACCTCGACAATTACAATCCGCGTTCAAATCTTTTCATGATTCTTGAAACACCTCAACCGAGAAGTTGAACCAACCGCACCTCATCCATGGAAGAAAAGATCTTTGCATAAATTTATGCACCTGAGAAACCCTCGAACCCAAATTCATAGTTTAACACGTACCTGTGTTGAATCCTTTACCATTTATTAGCAAAAACAACCTTACGATTCCGTTTCAAAGTGTTGGGATTTAACAAGTTTCATAATACTTAAAACCTTTTAAGAATCAAATATAAGCGGAAGCATGAAATCATTACCAATTGAACTTGTTAATCTTTAACCAATTAAAGTTAAATCCCAATTAGGATCAAGTTGTGAAACATACTTACAAACTACAAGTAAGAAAAGTGTTTATACCTTCTCCTAGCTTGTTGATAGATGATGATGTAGATGATGATGAATGGAGCTTCAAAACAATGAAACCTCAAGTAGATATACCCCAAACTTGTGCACCAACACCCTAGCTTTGGTTAGGATTTAATTTACACTTGATATGAACTTGCAAAAAAAAGAAAGAGCTCTCCCTTGCCCTTGAAAGGTCACGGCAGCAGCAGCAATGAAAGGGGCAAGGCAGAATTTTTTTTGCTTTACTTGAAATGTAGTTGCATGTGTGTATTTTCTCAAAGAGTCTTGGTCTTGTATATGGAATTGGAATGTCTCTTTTTCAAGAAGGAATCCTAGCATGTGAACATAAGTCCCAATGCCACTTCCACTTCCATCTTGTTTAAAAAATTAGTTTTATAAAAGTATTAATTTTTATAAAACCATTTTTATAAACTTCCACATACAAATATATATACATTTTATATAAAACCAATTTATAATAAAATGCAATATAACATTATTAATTATTTACCTATAAATAATTAAATCCATATTATATAAATTATTCCATAATTTATATAAATACACATCAAGTAATATTTAAGAAAACCATTTTTCTTAAAGTTCAAGTGTCATGTATTTGATCAACGATCCATTCGCTAAGATCAAATACTAATAAGGTGTCAGTAAGTTTGTTATTGGGTATGACCCGACTTGGATCATAACACATTAGCCACATTAATTTAATATGTCTCTCGGGCATACGAAATACCTTCAATCTCCCACTTGCACGAGAAACATAAGAAATTAATGCAAGTGATGGATACAGCCTAACACACCGTCCATCACCCCTAATATGTTATGACTTTGTGCCATTCAATAACATCATCCCATTCGAGCTCCCTACTCGAACTGATATATGTAGGTGAATCTTTCATTATATCCTTTCATCCTAGATGTCATGTCAAATCCAAGAGATACAGAGTGACCACTCTCTTATAGATTTAACTTTATCAGGCCTTAGACATCTGACTCTCAACGAATAAGAGGGACAAATTCCATCTTGACTACATACGTCCTAGATATACACTTTGTAATATACCTGAGTTCTTCCTTATGTACTACCATGTTTCAGAATAGCGAAGGAAAGAATCAAGGCACAGTACTTGGTGAATATCCGAACCCAATATGTATCTCAGGTCAGAGGATACAATGATATTCGCCTTTACTCAAGATTACATGTGATCAACCACAAAGGCTCTATACAGTAATTCTTGAGAGCGGGTCTTCCAATATTTGTTTCCCACAAATATCTATGAACCTTGGTTGCAACCTTGCCCCACATTCAACCTATGAATGTATACTAATCCGAGTTCATAATAGTCTAAACCTCACACTTGTTCCCACAAATGTGATCGACTACGGAAATTTAGAATAATTGCTTATTCATGGATGAAATATGCAAAATAGGAACATAACTCAAATAAATTAACACCATAGTTTTATTAATGAGTTTGAATAATTTCGTTCCGGTACAATACATAAAATATATCATATCCAATCACTAGAATATCGAAGCCCTAATGCACAAACATGTCCCTCATGTTTTGGCCTATGTAAAAGCTTCGTGAGTGGATCCGCAACATTATGATCTGTATGAACTTTGCGAATACATATCTTTCCTTTTTCAACCTCATCCCTGATGTAGTTGAATCTCCGCTCAATGTGACGAGTCTTTTGATGGGCACGAGGTTCCTTGATTTGAGCAATCGCACCCTCGTTGTCACAAAAGATCTCAAGAGGGTCCTGAATGGAAGGGACCACTCCTAAGTCGTCGATGAATTTCTTCATCCATGCAGCTTCCTGAGCTGCCAGTGAGGCGGCAATGTACTCCGACTCTGTAGTGGATAACGCAACAACCTCCTGTTTCAAACTCTTCCAAGAGACCGCACCTCCATTTAATGTAAAGACATAACCGGATTGTGATCGAGAATCGTCTCGATCAGTTTGGAAACTCGCGTCCACATAACCTTTTACAGCGAGTTCCTCCTCACCAGACCCATATATTAGAAACATATCCTTAGTCCTCCTAAGGTATTTCAATATGCTTTTAACAGCAATCCAATGACTATTTCCTGGGTTATTCTGGTATCTACTTGTCAAGCTTAGAGCGCATGACACATCCGGTCTAGTACATATCATTGCATACATGATAGACCCAATAGCAGATGCGTATGGGACTTTCTTCATTCTCTCTTGTTCATCTTTCATGGCAGGACACTGAGATGAACTGAGAACGGTTCCTTTTTGAATAGGTACCAAACCTCTCTTAGAGTTTTCCATCTTGAACCTTTTCAAGATTTTATCAATGTATGTACTTTGACTTAAACCTATCAATCTCTTGGATCTATTCCTATAGATCCCTATCCCCAATATGTATTGTGCATCTCCAAGATCCTTAATGGAGTAGCAACTCTTTAGCCAAGTTTTGACTCCTTGCATTGTGGTAATATCATTCCCAAATAATAATATATCATCCACATATAGTACAAGGAACATGATAGTGCTCCCACTAGCTTTCTTATATACACAAGCTTCATCACCATTTTTAATGAAGCCAAATTTCTCGGCTTCCTCATTAAAACGATGATTCCACATTCTAGATGCTTGTTTCAATCCGTAGATTGACTTCTTTAACTTGCATACCCTTTTAGGATATTTTGGATCAACAAAACCTTCAGGCTGGACCATATAGACATCTTCCATAAGATATCCATTTAGGAAAGCGGTTTTGACATCCATTTGCCATATTTCATAGTCGTAGTGAGCAGCAATGGCAAATAATATCCTAATAGACTTTAGCATTGCCACTGGCGAGAAAGTTTCATCATAATCAACCCCTTGAGTTTGAGTGAAACCTTTTGCTACAAGTCTAGCTTTATATGTATCCAAGTTTCCATGTATGTCGGTTTTCTTCTTGAAAAGCCATTTGCAATCAACTAGCTTAGAGCTAGGAGGTTGCTCAACAAGTTCCCACACTTGGTTTTCATACATGGATTGCATCTCGGCGTTCATGGCATCCTGCCATTTATCTTTATCAATCCTTGATAAAGCATCTTCGTAGTTTGTCGGTTCATCCAAATCAACCGTATAGCAACCATCCACGAGAAATCCATATCTCTTGGGAGGATTACTAATCCTAATAGATCTTCGAACGTCTTGTGTACCTTGATCATCCACTTGATCATTTTCAACATCCTCATGTTGAGTACTAGTGCCAACCAATTGTGTATCATCGGCTTGATCTTGTACCTCTACAAGATCTATCTTCCTTTCACCATCACCTTCCATAAGGAACTTGGTTTCTAGGAATTCCGCTTTCCGAGCAACAAATACCGTTTGCTCGGATGGACCATAGAAGTAATATCCCATGTCATCTTTGGGATATCCTATGAAGATACACTTTGTGGATCGAGCATGTAGCTTATTTGCTACATATCGCTTAGGATAAGCTTCACATCCCCATACTTTCAAGTATGAAAGAGAAGGAGGTTTTCCAAACCACATCTCATGAGGAGTTCGTTCCACTTTCTTGGTTGGGGCCATATTTAAAATACGAGCCGCAGAGCTCAGACAATAACCCCAAAATGATAGAGGTAACGAGCTTCTTGCCATCATAGATTGAACCATATCCATTAGGGTTCGGTTTCTCCTTTCGGAAACTCCATTAAGTTGGGGTGTTCCGGGTGGAGTAAGTTGTGAGATAATCCCACAACTCCTAAGATGATCTTGGAAGGCATCGCTTAGGTATTCACCTCCTCTATCGGTACGAAGTACCTTGATTGTCCTATTGAGTTGATTTTGTACTTCGTTTTGATATTCTTTGAATGCTTCAAACGTTCTGTCCTTGTGTCTTAATAAGTAGACATATCCGAAACTACTAAAGTCATCAATGAAAGTAACAAAGTATCTTTCACCATTCCTGGTCATGGGTTTAAAGGGTCCACATACATCCGAATGTATTAATCCCAATAAATCTTTAGCCCTTTCATAAGTCCCTTTGAAAGGTGCTTTAGTCATCTTGCCTTGTAAACAAGATTCGCATACATCAAACGAATCCATTTCATTTGATTTCAAAAGTCCATTCCTTTGAAGTGTATGCACTCGGTTCTTGTTTATGTGACCAAGGCGACAATGCCATAAATAGGAATCACTCAAATCCCTTTTGAGTTTCTTGGTGCTAGTGTGGTATATAGAGCTCGATGATGCGTCATCATGAACCAATTCATAAATTCCATTTGAAGGCGAAGCCTTGAAATAGAATACATTATCTTTAGAAATATGAATATCATCATCAATAAAATTAACAACGTAACCACATTGTTTTAAGCGAGAAATAGAAATAATGTTTCGACATAAATCCGGTGCATACAAAACATTTTCTAAAATAAGCTCCAATCCACTTGGAAGCTTCAAAACAAATTCTCCTTGAGCTTTAACATGCACCTTTGCACCATTGCCCATATAGAGACTTGATGTTCCCGCCTTATGATCACTTCTTTTGAACCCCTGCAAAGAATTGCAAATATGAGTTCCACATCCCGTGTCTAATACCCATGTATTAGAAGAAGTAATACTAAGCTCTATATATACCATATATATATTACCTGAGGTTTGCCCTGCATCCCTCTTGTCCTTCAACTCTTTAAGATAGATCGGACAGTTTCGTTTCCAATGACCCATTTCACCGCAACCGAAACATGGGTCTTCCTTGGGGTTTGCCTTCTCGGCTACCTTTTGCTTCTTAGCCTTGTTCTTGGTTGGGGTAATCATCTTCCCCTTCCCTTTGCCTTGATGGGCGGGTCCTTTCTTCTTAGCCACCTTTGGCTTAGAGGTGTTACCTTTGGATCCACCTTGATCGATTGCTAACACGGGTAAAGCCCTTTTACCCATGCTAGTTTCTGCCGTTCTAAGCATACCGTGAAGCTCACCTATGCTCTTATCCATCCCATTCATATTGTAATTAATTACAAATTGATCAAACCTTTTTGATAGGGAGTTGAGGATAAGATCGGTGGATAACTCATTTGATATGTTTAGGTTAAGTCGGTTAGCACGATCGATAAGGCTTTTCATCTTGAGTACATAAGATGAAACCGATTGGGTATCGTCCATACGACAAGCATGTAGCGCCCGAACCGTTTCGAAGCGCTCGACACGCGCTTGTTGGAGGAACATCTCCTTCAATTGCGTTATCATGTCGTATGCACTATGGTGCTCGAAATCCTTTTGGAGTTCGGGTATCATAGTCCCAAGCATTAAGCATGAGACTTGAAGGGAGTCGTGGCAATACTTATCGTAAGAGGCCATTGCCTCCACATCATTCTCATCCGGTTGATCGGGAATGGGGTCCTCAAGCACATACATTTTATCCTCTTGTTTGAGGACAATCCGAAGATTGCGGAACCAATCCATAAAGTTTGTATGGTTGAGTTTGTCTTTCTCTAAGAGAGACCTTAATGATAGGTGGTTCAGGTTAAGTGGTGCGTTAGGAATGTTGTTGTTGTTATTGGCGGCCATCTACAAAATTACCAAAGTTCGTTTAAGTATCGATTTTAATTTAACATTCAATACCCTTTTAAATTTTAATTGACTTATTAAATATTAGAATCCAACGGTAAATCAAATTTCGGTTAGGTGACCTTTATCCCGTTATTTGATTTAGCTAGGTAGTCATTATATGACAATTGCAATCCTTTTGCAACTTCTAAGTTATGGGATCATGCAATCCTTTTGCATGGCATATTTATCCCATCAATGCCTATTTGTTCATCATGCTTCGGTGACCCTAAGTTCATGATTCCCAAATCAAGTCGTCCTACTTGTGTAAACATGTAGACTTAACATACAAGTGGTTAGGTGACCTTTATCCCACATGTATGCGAAGTGTACTTTATTCATATTAGTTCGCTCATGACGGTTAGGTGACCTTTATCCCATCAAGAGTTTCCTAATACGTCTAAGTGTTTCCACAAAAGGATGGCGTTTAACTTGTTTGCCTTGTTAATAAGGGATTTTAAGTTTTCATTAATTCTAGTTTGAGAAAACTTTTGCACCATACACCAACATGCATTTAGTGTATGGTTTATATGAAAATCCATTTTCATGTTATGTAATAAAGCCAATTTTATTACTTTGATATAAACCATTTTATATGTATGATCCTTATCATGTTCTTAATAACCGATTATTAATGTCCTTTTAGCCGTTTTTAATTTAACCATTTAAATTGACGTTTTGCATGTCGTTAATAATGTCAATTTTAACCAATTTAAATTGCCATTTTAGTTTGTTGTTAACTTGTGTGATTAACTTGTAGCATACAAACATACAATCCACATAATCATACAAAACAACCACGCATGCAAAATCATATGTTCACAATCAAGCCATTTTTGGTAGACATTTGTTTAGCCGAAAACAAATGCCACCGGTTAAGGGGTTATAACACAAAGTAGGAGGTTTTAACCTCCCACTTAATCTTGCATCCAAATGCTTCTTCATGTGTTCTTCAAGTCTTCATCATCTTCATCATTTTACAAAATATATCCTAATACATTTTGTCTAGAAAATGAAAATACAACCTAATCTATTTTACATACCAAATATAAAATAAATTACATAACCAAATGAATAATATTACAAACCAAATTGCATGAATATTACAACCACATGAATGAATTAATATTACATACCAAATGAATGAATTAATTCAACCAAACATGCAACCATTCAAACAAAAGGCCAAGGCTTGATTGTGAACTTCAACATACAACAAAATGACCAAAATGGAAGAACCAAACCCAATTTTTGGAGCTTCCAAATTCGGCCAAGACATCAAACCACCCAAAACCAATAATTTTTGCATTTTATTATCATGCATGTACATAAAATGCAAAGTTATGGTGAGTTCAAAAACCATCTCGAAGCATATTTCAACAACTTCGGCTCTAGATACCATTGTTGGGATTTAACAAGTTTCATAATACTTAAAACCTTTTAAGAATCAAATATAAGCGGAAGCATGAAATCATTACCAATTGAACTTGTTAATCTTTAACCAATTAAAGTTAAATCCCAATTAGGATCAAGTTGTGAAACATACTTACAAACTACAAGTAAGAAAAGTGTTTATACCTTCTCCTAGCTTGTTGATAGATGATGATGTAGATGATGATGAATGGAGCTTCAAAACAATGAAACCTCAAGTAGATATACCCCAAACTTGTGCACCAACACCCTAGCTTTGGTTAGGATTTAATTTACACTTGATATGAACTTGCAAAAAAAAGAAAGAGCTCTCCCTTGCCCTTGAAAGGTCACGGCAGCAGCAGCAATGAAAGGGGCAAGGCAGAATTTTTTTTGCTTTACTTGAAATGTAGTTGCATGTGTGTATTTTCTCAAAGAGTCTTGGTCTTGTATATGGAATTGGAATGTCTCTTTTTCAAGAAGGAATCCTAGCATGTGAACATAAGTCCCAATGCCACTTCCACTTCCATCTTGTTTAAAAAATTAGTTTTATAAAAGTATTAATTTTTATAAAACCATTTTTATAAACTTCCACATACAAATATATATACATTTTATATAAAACCAATTTATAATAAAATGCAATATAACATTATTAATTATTTACCTATAAATAATTAAATCCATATTATATAAATTATTCCATAATTTATATAAATACACATCAAGTAATATTTAAGAAAACCATTTTTCTTAAAGTTCAAGTGTCATGTATTTGATCAACGATCCATTCGCTAAGATCAAATACTAATAAGGTGTCAGTAAGTTTGTTATTGGGTATGACCCGACTTGGATCATAACACATTAGCCACATTAATTTAATATGTCTCTCGGGCATACGAAATACCTTCACAAAGTAGCTAATTTTGTCACAGCTCCAGCAAGTTAACTTCGATTTCTCAGTAAAACCAATCTTAATATAACCTCGATATATATATACGTCGTCCTTTCGCCATCGTTACCGGAGTACCTTTTATATTCCACCATACTACCATCAGCGTTTAATCATCTAAAAACACAATTCTCTTGAAATCACCTCTGTTTGAAAACCAATGACCCATATTCGTTAACTTTGAAAATGCTGACGAAGCAGCATGTTATAGATGGTCATAATGACCAAAAGTTGATGATAAAAGAAGGAAGTGCTAGAAACGCTCGATAGAAAATTTGGTACTGAAAACCAGATTGAGCAAACCATGAAGGAGACTCCGAACAAAATACAAGGACTAAACTTGTACATAAAAGAATCATGATGACTCTGTAGCAAACACCTTGCTTCTGAATCTAAACCTTTACGGGTAAAACTTCATCATCATCCTTCGACACTAGAAATTCCAAGATATTATCATAACTTTCATTATAAATATCCTCAATAATTCTGAAGATGTTTTCACATCTATTCTTATTTGAAATCATTTATTCCTCCGTAATATCTGCGTTACAATATAAAAGAAACTGTGTTAGTTTCTAAGTTCTAAAACCTTCAAGTTTAAAATAGGAATGTTCTGAAGCAGTGTTGGGAACTGATGCATGAATTAGTATAATATAATGAAACTTGATCAACTTCATTATATTACAGTAAGTCATGTTAAGTTTCTAATGGAATATGATGATTCACAGTACCATCATCATGTGCCATGTTACACGACTCTTACATTCTACCCAATCTTCAAACATATAAAGAACATATCACCTTGATAGTTCTATCTTTTCGGATATTCTGGTAATTTGACAAATCAAGATCGTGCCAATACCATTTCTTTCTCAGAACCTTAACAATGTTCATTTCGAAATCTATATGTGTGAATTCTGGACCATTACAACAGATGCATAGTTGAAGAAGAGGAAAAGAAAAAGAATGAAGCTCCGAAATAAAAAGTGTAGTAAAAATCGCAGCAATTAGGAGAGAGCATTAACTATGGATGACAGTGATTATAGAAGACAGAAGCAGGGACATCGAAATATAAGGGAGGATATAAAATTCAACAACCACCCAGAAATTACAAACAGTGTATATTAGTGCAGATAGCAATATAGAGACACGGGAGAACTAGAAACACTATAAACACAAGAGTATAGTAAAAGTAAATAGATTCTTCTGGTGGTAGATGAAACAGAAGAATGACCAATGAAAAAAAAAAAATTAAGAGTATATCAAGGATCAGAATTGGATGGAGCATATTGACGAATGTCTTAAAGAAGGAATTAAGGAGAAAGAGTATAAGATGTGAGTGGTGGAAAATAAGGAAACGAAGGGGGTGGATTTATAGTGAAGTATCCGACAGAGATCAAAACAGATTGCCGCATTAGATCAAAGAAGATCCTGATCGCCGAAAAACCAAATCTTATTACATAAGATTTTCTTTAAATCCCTTAAATCCCGGAAATCAATAGTAACTACGTCATCGGTTGAAACGAATATATTTATTTACTCATTTCACTCTTTTGTGATAGCTTCACTCGTGCGCTTCACATGATCGAAACGTTTTATCTATATCTCTCAATACTGATAAAACTCCATTATTACCTCATATTCGTCATGAAAACATTCCTATTGTTATCTATGACAACCCCTACCAAATTTCGGGGACGAAATTTCTTTAACGGGTAGGTACTGTAATGACCCGGAAATTTCCGATCAAATTTAAACTTTAAACTTTACATGTTTCCGATACGATAAGCAAAATCTGTAATGTTGAGACTAGAAAGCTTGAAATCTATGTTTAGGTAATCAATTACTTTTTTTTTCTATTACCGACGATTCACGAATAACCTTATTCTCAATAAATATGTATATATATATATAGATATATTTATAAACATGTGTATGTATATGATAAATTAAAAACATTAACAAAACATTTAATGTGTAATATTACATATTAAGTTTATGAATCTCAATATA
Source organism: Rutidosis leptorrhynchoides (assembly GCF_046630445.1). Classification (NCBI taxonomy): domain Eukaryota; kingdom Viridiplantae; phylum Streptophyta; class Magnoliopsida; order Asterales; family Asteraceae; genus Rutidosis; species Rutidosis leptorrhynchoides. The sequence goes on along the minus strand of NC_092333.1, from coordinate 592,177,980 downwards.
TAGGTATATTTAATTCATATATCTATGTAATAAAAATTTATTATGTAACGGGTACATTTATGGTATTTTAGAAATTTTGATTACATTATTTAGAAAATACTTGTTTTATATGAATATCGAAATAGAAGTAATTTATAAAAGTTATATATATATATATATATATATATATATATATATATATATATATATATATATATATATATTTATTTATATATATATATATATATATATAAATTTAAATTATTATTTTTTTTTGAAATAATTATGTATAATTGTAATCTATTAGTATTATTGTTATTATTATTATTATTATTATTATAAGTACCTTTAATAATAATAAAATTTATTATATTATTGTTATTTTTATCAGAATTTATAAAATTAAAAGTATTAATATTATTAATTAATATAGTTATTAACTATTAAGATTAATATCTATAATGTAGTTATATAAAATATATATAAAATATAAAAATAAAATACAGATAAATAGGATGCAAATACTGATAAAATAAGCATAACAGATAATAATCCATCACTATCAGCATATTAAATTTTTCTTTTATTCACTGTGAACCCGTGAGAGTATGTCGAAATATTTTCTTTATATAACTCAGCAGATTAACCACGACATCTGTTACAATTATCCTAAGCCAACGAATTAATCAAAAAAAAAAAAAAAAAGAAACCGTCTGGTGTTCATGAACTTGTATTACCATAAACCCGATTTCTTATTGTTCTTTGAAATCTATAAATGCAATTAGGTTAGTAATCACGTAGTCAATCTTTCTGTAAAATCCCACTTCCCAAATCTTTCTATCGAGATTGAATTCTTGAGTCAAAGGGTTGGTTTTTCAAAAGTCAAAACTTTGTTCTAAGATTAAATTGAAAGTTTATGAAATGTTTTTGTTACAAATAATGTTCTCAGAAGTTTTTATGAACCAGTTGAAACATATTTCGTGTATTAATCTTGGACTAAAACGATATCAAACTCTAAATCAATTTTTTTTTTCTTTCCAAACCGTAACTGCAGTAGCAGCTCTTCGGTTCTATTTTTTTTTTTTTTATTGATTTAAACATTGATATTGTTTAATAAATATTATTTTGAAGTATAGAAATCAATTAGTAAAGGATTAGATGGGATTCTGATTCTGAGCCGATTCAATTCTTGAAGAAGATGAGATGAAACAGAAAAATTAGTAAGATATAGATGGGTATGGTTATAATCAGGAAATCAAAGTCAGAGGAATGGTTAACAGGGTGTTATGGTGAACTAGAGATCCCTGGTTCGAAACTCAGCATGGATGTTTGTATTTTTTTTGTTTTTGGAAACTGGGTTGTTGTCAAATCTTAGTTGGGCCGTATATGATTTCAGAATTTGGGCCGAGTATTCGGGTTAAATGAAATTAATATGAATAATTAATAAGAAAAACTGAATGGATTCAATGGTCAAGAGTGTTAGTGTGTAGCGAGTAGTCGTGGGTTCGAGTCTTGGGAGTGGCAGTTTTCTTTTTAGGCCGAATTTCTTTGAAGGTAGCTTTATTTTTACTATTTTTATTATTATTATTATTATTATTACAAGTAATATAATTATTATTAGTGATGATAAAATAAGTAATTAGTATCATTCCTTATTATTATTATCACTATCAGTATTATTATTATTAAAATCTATTATCATTTTTAACAATTTATCTAAAGTTATCATTTAAACAAAAAGTATTATGATTACTACTTTTATATTAACAATATTATTATAACAAATAAATATTTTTTTTTATATAAGTGTATATATATTACAATTACCATAATATTACATACACTTAAATATATTATTTATATAACTATTTACATATAACAAACTATTGATTTTAAATATAATATTAAACTATATAAATATTAACTACTTTAAATATATACAAATTAAATATATAAGAATATAATTTAAGATATATATGGATTTATTTGATGACAATTATATGTGTTAATAAATATATAAATGATATAGGTTCGTGAATCGAAGGCCAACCATATAAGTTACCAATGGTGTTATATGTATTTTTACTACAAAATACATTAGGTGAGTATATAGTTCCCTTTTAAACTTTAAATATTTTTGGGCTGAGAATACATGCGCTGTTTTTATAAATGATTTACGTTATGGACACAAGTGATCAAAAATAAAATCTACGTTGAGTTGTACCATGGCATATCTCTTTATACTTGGTAGCTAATATTTACGTGAGGAGTGTAAACGCGAATCCTGTTGATAGATCTATCGGGCCTGACAACCCCAACCGGGCTGGACGACCAGTTTTAAACGGTTGCACAGTACTTCGTTTCGTTACTACACTTGGTACGGTGTAGGGTTTATTTAAGAATATGCTGCTGTGATTTAAATGTTAAGTATGGTTACCAAGTGCTCAACGACTTTTCCATACACTTGCGAGTGTATTATGTATGTATATAAAATCTTGTGGTCCATAGTTATAACGCTGCTAGCATCAAATCTATATATCTCACCAACATTATGTTGACTTTTTAAAGCATGTTATTCTCAGGTATAAATTAAGTCTTCCGCTGTGCATTTGCTCATGTTAAGGACATTACTTGGAGTCGATCATCGCAATGGGACCAACTGTTGATGACTCCGTCCAGGAGGATTAGGACCGGTTGTTAAAGTTTCATTCCGGGGGTTAGCATTTGTATCACTAGGTAGACTTCCCGGTTTTCTTTCACCTATTAACCTTGCTAGGTTACTTACTTCTTGTTCCAAGTTTTGAATAGAAGCTTGTTGATTTCTAAATGCTTGAGCATTTTGTTCATTGGTTTGTTTTTGAGATGTGAAAAACTGCGTTTGAGTTTCAACTAGCTTCGTCATCATATCTTCTAAATTCGGCTTTTTATCATCAGTTTGTGGTGGTTTGTTTTCAAAATTAGGTCTTTGCTGATTGTAAGTATTATTGGATACTTGTTGATTGCTAGGACCTTGTTGGTTGTTGTATGAAATATTTCGGTTATAATTCTGGTTTTGATTATAGATCGGTCTTGGTGGTTGATAATTATTCTGATAATTATTTCCAGGCCTTTGGTATAGATATGAAACATTCTCTCTTTGTTCCATTGTTAATTCAATACTGAGACAATCTTTTGTCAAATGTGGTCCTCCACACTGCTCACAACTAATCCGTATTGAGTGGATATCTTTAGTCATCTTTTCCATTCGTCTCTCAACAGCATCTATCTTTGCGGAAATGGAATCTAAGTCATGGCTAGAATCGGCTCTAGCTGCTTTAGATGATCTAACGATATCTTTTCCTTGGTGCCACTCATGTGAGTGGGAAGCAGTGTTATCAATAATTTTGTAAGCATCAGTTTCGGTTTTCTTCATAATAGAACCACCAGCTGCTATATCGATGTCTTTTCTTGTAGTGATGTTGCATCTTTGGTAGAATATTTGTACTATTTGACAGGTGTCTAAATCATGTTGCGGACACCCTCTTAATAACTTTCCAAATCTTGTCCATGCCTCATATAGAGTTTCATTTGGTTTCTGTGTGAACGTAACAATTTCTCCTTGAAGTCTTACGGCTTTAGATGCCGGAAAGAATTGTTTAATAAATTTTTCAACTAAAACGTCCCATGTATCAATCGCCCCTTCAGGTAACGATTCCAACCAATCTTTGGCTTCTCCCTTTAAAGTCCAGGGAAATAACATGAGATATATCTGTTCATCCTCCACTTCTCGGATTTTAAATAGTGTGCATATCCTATTAAAGGTACGAAGATGTTCGTTTGGATCTTCCTTTGGCGCACCACTAAATTGGCATTGATTAGTCACCATGTGTAGAATTTGTCATTTGATTTTATAATTTGGCGCATTAATGTCTGGATGAGTAATTGCGTGACCTTGGCCAGTGCGTTTAGCTCTCATTCGGTCTTCCATACTTAAAGGTTTCAGATTTTCCATAATTGAATTTGTTGAATCTGAATCACTAGAAGATTCTGATTTAATGGTCCGTTCCTCAACAATCTCTGTTTGAATGATTGGTGGTTCCGGAGAAAAAATTAATGGTTCAGGATCTATGAATTGTCCCTGAATATTCTCCGGATTCTCAATTGTGAGGTCGGGTTCAAAAAATGGATTATCGGAAATTTGAATTGGAGTACTTGATTGACTGGATGACGATTCTAAGGAAAAATCAACGGCGGTAATATTAGCTAAATGTCTTGATCTAGTTACAGGTGGTGAACGTACAAAAGGTGATGAACGTCTTGCTCGGTGCATTCACTGAATATCCTATTAGTTTTTAAAAGGAAAGAAAAATTATATAAGTTATCCAATTAATAGACTTTTCTGATTTTGCCCACGTTTCGAATAGCCAAAAGATGCAGCAGAGGGGCAGGATTCGTTTGGTCTCAATATAATTGAGGACTGTTTGGCTCCAATAACCCGGTCCACGTACAAATCCAACTATTACTACGAACCAGAAAATTTTGATGTCCATCAATTTAACCACTTAAAATAAATTTTCGTAATTTTAAGAAGTATAGATAAGAAGTAGAAAAAAAATCTATGTCCTAAAACTAGAATAGCGAGAAATAAGAAAGAAAAAGAGCGCATCGAAAAAGGTCGAAAAAGAAAAGATCGAAAAAATAAAAGGCGTCGAAAAATAAGAAATAATAAAAAAAATGACTTATAGAACTTAAAAACACTCGACTAACCCAACCTTATTACTATCACTAACTTAAAATTATAATCGCAAATTGAGATTACTAATTGGAATGATAATTGATACATAGGTAAAAGGCGTCTAAAATTATTAAAGCTTACAAGTAAAACTATATCCCAAATGGCAATATCTTAAAAAGGTACTAAAACTTAAAAAGGCGTCGCAAAATTCTAAATCACCTAAATCTTAGTCTAAAGAAAAAGCACTTAAGGGATTTTACAGCAAAGCCTAAAAATCTAGAAATAAAAATAACTATGGCAAAAACTATGAATTAAAACTAAATACGAGCGAAAAATACAAAAAATTACGCTAAAACAATTAAAAAGGGACAAAATATAAAAATATACTAAAAGTTGTAAAAAGGACAATTTTTATAAAAATATTATTTTTATATTATTTATTTTATAAAACTATTAATTTTATAAACTAGTTAAACTAATTAAACTAAATAATACAAATAATAAAATAACTAAACTAAATAATATAATATATATAACCTAATTAGGGTTTTAAATTAATAATAATAAATAATACCCGTAATAAATGCTGAATTAGGGTAAACTGTGGCGTGTCAGACGATCTCATGCGATCGCATGAGTTTATGCCTTCGGGCTCATGCGATCGCATGAGCCAGGATTTTGGGTCAGGTTACGGGCTGCTACAGTAGCAGGCCGAATGTTTTATTTTTTTTTATTTTGTTGTGTTTATTTTTCTATTTTAAATATTTATATAATATATTTTTATAAATTAAATAAAACTTATATTTTTATAAAATAAATATAAAGAAACTTTTATAGAACTTAAATATTTAACAAACTCTTAAAAATATTTATATTTTTTTTTCTTTTTATATTTTCGAATATATTAAAACGTATTTTTTACAAAAGCGTATTTTAATAAAAGTAAACTAAAAATAAAAAGCTTTTTATTTTTTATTTTTAGCGTTGCGCTTCCGGCTTTTAAGCAAGAAAGTTCCCCGGCAGCGGCGCCAAAAATACTTGATAGTTAAAGCTAAGGGGAATAAAATACTATTAAATTTTACAAGGAAATACTATTAAATACGATACAATTTTACTCAAGATATTTATTTATTTATTGAATGGATATACTTAACCTTGCTACAACAATTATAGGCAGTGTACCTAATCATACAGTAGTGTAGTTTTTAGTAAGTCCGGTTCGTTCCACAGGGAAAATCTTTAAACAAAGCTTAACGCTATATTAGTTTAATTTTATAAAAAATACAATATATATATATATATATATATATATATATATATATATATATATATATATATATATATAAGTAATATTATTATTATAAAGGGGGATTTTTACCGTTTAATGACCGGTTTGTCGATTTTAAAACTTTAGTCGCAGTTAAAACCAAATGTAAAATATTAAATAAATAAAAGACTTAATTTAAAGCGTAAAGTAAATAACGATAATGAAATTGCGATAAATAAAAGTGCGATAAAATAAACTTGCGATAATTAAAAATACGATAATTAAAAGTACAATTAAATATAATAACAATAAATAAAAGTGTGATAATTAGAAGTGCAATTAAATATAATAACAATAAATAAAAGTGCGATAATTAGAAGTGCAATTAAATATAAAATAAAGGAAATTAAATATGAAATAAAAGAATTATGCTTATTTAAACTTCCGTAATTCATGATGTTTGACGTGTTGATTTTAGTTTTATGCCCATGGGTTAATTGTCCTTTGTCCTGGATTATTTAATATGTCCATCTGGTTTTTGTCCATAACAGTCCATCAGTCATAAATATAAAGTGCGAGTGTCCTCGTCAAATTATCCTTATACCCGAAGTTAAATATTCTAACTAATTGGGGACTTAAACTGTAACAAGGTTTTATTACTTTGTTTATTAATTACACCAGGATATCAACTGCGTGTAACCCAATGTTTTAATACTTTGTTAACAATTACGCCAAGTGTCCTTGTACATTATTTCACCCCTGTTTTAATAATTCCATAGACTATTAATCTATTCCCGTATCCGGTTAAATGAACGATTATTCGTACATATAAATACCCCGCCCATCGTATCCGATTGAGTGTATATGGTTATTTATAGGGACGTTCAATTGTAAATCTTTATATTAAAATTAACAAACTATCATTTAGTCAAACAAATATAAAGCTCATTAATAGCCCATAGTCTAATTTCCACAAGTGTCGTTCTTTTGTCCAAACCCCAATTATGGTACAAAGCCCAATTACCCAATTTTAGTAATTAGCCCAACATCATGATTACTTCGTTTTAAATAAGCATAATAATAACTTAGCTACGAGACATTAATGTAAAAAGGTTGAACATAACTTACAATGATTAAAAATAGCGTAGCGTTACACGGACAGAATTTCGACTTACACCCTTACAACATTCACTAACATACCCTTATTATTAGAATTAAAATTAAAATTAAAATATAAATATAAATATATACTACGTATGAACGAGGAGAAGGAAAAGATGATTTTTGTGTTACACCAAAGCTCGATTTTTATAGGCCTGTGATCTGGAAAAGATGCTCATGCGATCGCATGAGCTTTACCCTTCAAGGCCATGCGATCGCATGGCCAGCTGGGGAGACTCAAAAGTCTTTGTTTTTTTATGCCGACGATTTTTAAATATAATATAATATATATATTAATTTTAAGAATTAATTATATATTATATTATATTCATGTGCATAGTTGACTTGAAATTTTTAGTCCGTTGCGTCGAGCGTTGAGAGTTGACTCTGGTCCCAGTTCCTGATTTTCGAACGTCCTTGCGTACAATTTAATATCTTGTACTTTGCGTTTTGAATCTTGTACTCTTGTAATTTCGAGACGTTTCTTATCAATAATTGGAACCTTATTGATTGTATTTTGTACTTTTGAGCTTTTTGGTCGTTTGCGTCTTCAATTCGTCGAATCTGTCTTTTGTCTTCACCTTTTATTATTTAAACGAATATCACTTGTAAATAGAACAATTACAACTAAAAGCTTGTCTTTCTTGAGGAATAATGCTATAAAATATATGTTCGTTTTTAGCATTATCAAAATAGTTAAAGCTATAATACTTGATAATTTATTTAATATTAATATTGATATTTAAACAATATTAAATATTTTTGTTTAATATATTTAAAAATTATTGTAATTTATTATTGACAAAAACCAGACGGACATATTAAATAATCCAGGACAAAGGACAATTAACCCATGGGCATAAAACTAAAATCAACACGTCAAACATCATGATTACGGATGTTTAAATAAGCATAATTCTTTTATTTCATATTTAATTTCCTTTATTTTATATTTAATTGCACTTCTAATTATAGCACTTTTATTTATTGTTATTGTATTTAATTGCACTTTTAATTATCGTACTTTTTAATTATCGCAAGTTTATTTTATCGCACTTTTATTTTATACAGAAAAAGTATAGGTTTATAGTCGGAAAAATAAGTTACAAGTCGTTTTTGTAAAGGTAGTCATTTCAGTCGAAAGAACGACGTCTAGATGACCATTTTAGAAAACATACTTCCACTTTGAGTTTAACCATAATTTTTGGATATAGTTTCATGTTCATAATTAAAATCATTTTCCCAGAATAACAACTTTTAAATCAAAGTTTATCATAGTTTTTAATTAACTAACCCAAAACAGCCCGCGGTGTTACTACGACGGCGTAAATCCGGTTTTACGGTGTTTTTCGTGTTTCCAGGTTTTAAATCATTAAGTTAGCATATCATATAGATATAGAACATGTGTTTAGTTGATTTTAAAAGTTAAGTTAGAAGGATTAACTTTTATTTGCGAACAAGTTTAGAATTAACTAAACTATGTTCCAGTGATTACAAGTTTAAACCTTCGAATAAGATAGCTTTATATGTATGAATCGAATGATGTTATGAACATCATTACTACCTCAAGTTCCTTGGATAAACCTACTGGAAATGAGAAAAATAGATCTAGCTTCAAAGGATCCTTGGATGGCTTGAAAGTTCTTGAAGCAGAATCATGACACGAAAACAATTTCAAGTAAGATTTCCACTCGAAATAAGATTGTTATAGTTATAGAAATTGAATTAAAGTTTGAATATGATTATTACCTTGTATTAGAAAGATAACCTACTGTAAGTAACAAAGGTTTCTTGATCTTGGATGATTACTTGGAATGGATTAAGTATATAAGTAAAGTTAGCGTATAGTTAAACAAATATATATTAATAATTGGATGTCGTTTTTATAATTGTTATACAAATATAAAATATACAAGAAGATATGATACAATTTTTATATTAAAATTAACAAATTATCATTTAGTTAAATAAATATAAAGCCCATATATTTTTCACATTTATATATTATACTTATTGGCGATAGGATGTACAGAATGTGCATGCTGGACATGGCCAGGGCCTTACAGATATATACTCCTGGTGAGTTGCTATTACCCGATTGTACAAATTTGATTCATTATGGTGAAAGTATGACATAGGTTCGTGATGAGATACTAAATTAAATGCTTAAATCTGGTGTTTACATTAGGTGTTTTAAATAATTTAGCTTTAAAATAAAACATTTACATTAGGTGTTTTAATACTATATTTAAACTCAAAGTGGAAGTATGTTTTCTAAAATGGTCATCTAGACGTCGTTCTTTCGACTGAAATGACTACCTTTACAAAAACGACTTGTAACTTATTTTTTTGACTATAAACCTATACTTTTTCTGTTTAGATTCATAAAATAGAGTTCAATATGAAACCATAGCAATTTGATTCACTCAAAACGGATTTAAAATGAAGAAGTTATGGGTAAAACAAAATTGGATAATTTTTTCTCATTTTAGCTACGTGAAAATTGGTAACAAATCTATTCCAACCATAACTTAATCAACTTGTATTGTATATTATGTAATCTTGAGATACCATAGACAAGTATACAATGTTTCAACCTATCATGTCGACACATCTATATATATTTCGGAACAACCATAGACACTCTATATGTGAATGTTGGAGTTAGCTATACAGGGTTGAGGTTGATTCCAAAATATATATAGTTTGAGTTGTGATCAATGCTGAGATACGTATACACTGGGTCGTGGATTGATTCAAGATAATATTTATCGATTTATTTCTGTACATCTAACTGTGGACAACTAGTTGTAGGTTACTAACGAGGACAGCTGACTTAATAAACTTAAAACATCAAAATATATTAAAAGTGTTGTAAATATATTTTGAACATACTTTGATATATATGTATATATTGTTATAGGTTCGTGAATCAACCAGTGGCCAAGTCTTACTTCCCGACGAAGTAAAAATCTGTGAAAGTGAGTTATAGTCCCACTTTTAAAATCTAATATTTTTGGGATGAGAATACATGCAGGTTTTATAAATGTTTTACGAAATAGACACAAGTACGTGAAACTACATTCTATGGTTGAATTATCGAAATCGAATATGCCCTTTTTTATTAAGTCTGGTAATCTAAGAATTAGGGAACAGACACCCTAATTGATGCGAATCCTAAAGATAGATCTATTGGGCCTAACAAACCCCATCCAAAGTACCGGATGCTTTAGTACTTCGAAATTTATATCATATCCGAAGGGTGTCCCGGAATGATGGGGATATTCTTATATATGCATCTTGTTAATGTCGGTTACCAGGTGTTCACCATATGAATGATTTTTATCTCTATGTATGGGATGTGTATTGAAATATGAAATCTTGTGGTCTATTGTTACGATTTGATATATATAGGTTAAACCTATAACTCACCAATATTTTTGTTGACGTTTAAGTTAAAAATTATTAAAACAGGGGTGAAATTATGTACAAGGACACTTGGCATAATTGATAACAAAGTATTAAAACCTTGGGTTACACTCAGTCGACATCCTGGTGTAATTATTAAACTAAGTATTAAAATCTTGTTACAGTTTAAGTCCCCAATTAGTTAGAATATTTAACTTCGGGTATAAGGATAATTTGACGAGGACACTCGCACTTTATATTTATGACTGATGGACTGTTATGGACCATAAATATTCCCAAGGTTTTAAATATATTAATTCAACAAACAAATAAATAATCCAATTTTTGTCCATATATATGTCATCATATAGTTTTTATAAGTTTTAACGTTCGTGAATCACCGATCAACTTGGGTGGTCAATTGTCTATATGAAACATATTTCAATTAATCAAGTCTTAACAAGTTTGATTGCTTAACATGTTGGAAACATTTAATCATGTAAATATCAATCTCAATTAATATATATAAACATGGAAAAGTTCGGGTCACTACACATTTAGCTAATATTACCCCCGTTGATTTTTCTTTAGAATCGTCATCCAGTCAATCAAGTACTCCAATTCAAATTTCCGATAATCCATTTTTTGAACCCGACCTCACAATTGAGAATCCGGAGAATATTCAGGGACAATTCATAGATCCTGAACCATTAATTTTTCCTCCGGAACCACCAATCATTCAAACAGAGATTGTTGAGGAACGGACCATTAAATCAGAATCTTCTAGTGATTCAGATTCAACAAATTCAATTATGGAAAATCTGGAACCTTTAAGTATGGAAGACCGAATGAGAGCTAAACGCACTGGCCAAGGTCACGCAATTACTCATCCAGACATTAATGCGCCAGATTATGAAATCAAAGGACAAATTCTACACATGGTGACTAATCAATGCCAATTTAGTGGTGCGCCGAAGGAAGATCCAAACGAACATCTTCGTACCTTTAATAGGATCTGCACACTATTTAAAATCCGAGAAGTGGAGGATGAATAGATATATCTCATGTTATTTCTCTGGACTTTAAAGGGAGAAGCCAAAGATTGGTTGGAATCGTTACCTGAAGGGGCGATTGATACATGGGACGTTTTAGTTGAAAAATTTCTTAAACAATTCTTTCCAGCATCTAAAGCCGTAAGACTTCAAGGATAAATTGTTACGTTCACACAGAAACCAAATGAAACTCTATATGAGGCATGGACAAGATTTGGAAAGTTATTAAGAGGATGTCCGCAACATGGTTTAGACACCTGTCAAATAGTACAAATATTCTACCAAGGATGCAACATCACTACAAGAAAAGACATCGATATAGCAGCTGGTGGTTCTATTATGAAGAAAACTGAAACTGATGCTTACAAAATTATTGATAACACTGCTTTCCACTCACATGAGTGGCACCAAGAAAAAGATATCGTTAGATCATCTAAAGCAGCTAGAGCCGATTCTAGCCATGACTTAGATTCCATTTCCGCAAAGATAGATGCTGTCGAGAGACGAATGGAAAAGATGACTAAAGATATCCACTCAATACGAATTAGTTGTGAGCAGTGTGGAGGACCACATTTGACAAAAGATTGTCTCAGTATTGAATTAACAATGGAACAAAGAGAGAATGTTTCATATCTATACCAAAGGCCTGGAAATAATTATCAGAATAATTATCAACCGCCAAGACCGATCTACAATCAAAACCAGAATTATAATCGAAATATTCCATACAACAACCAACAAGATCCTAGCAATCAACAAGTATCCAACAATACCTACAACCAGCAAAGACCTAATTTTCAAAACAAACCACCACAAACCGATGATAAAAAGCCGAATTTAGAAGATATGTTGACGAAGCTAGTTGAAACTCAAACGCAGTTTTTAACATCTCAGAAACAAACCAATGAACAAAATGCTCAAGCATTTAGAAATCAACAAGCTTCTATTCAAAATCTGGAACAAGAAGTAAGTAACCTAGCAAGGTTAATAGGTGAAAGAAAACCGGAAAGTTTACCTAGTGATACAAATGCTAACCCCCGGAATGAAACAGCTAAAGCCATTACCACAAGAAGTGGTACAACACTTAAACCACCTGAAATACCTGTAACTTCTGATGAAACTATTCCTACTCCACAAGAACCACAACCTGATCAATATAAGGAAAAAGAACCGGTAGTTGAAAAGGTTAATGAAGATAACACAGTTAAGGCTAAACCTTATGTTAAACCATACCAACCACCACTTCCTTACCCGAGTAAAATGAAAAAGAGAAACTTGAAGCCGAGCAATCCAAATTCTTGGATATGTTTAAACAAATAAATGTCAATCTTCCTTTCATTGATGTGATTTCAGGAATGCCTAGATATGCTAAATTCTTGAAAGATCTAATCTCAAATAGAAAGAAAATGGAAAAACTCTCGGCTGTTACTATGAATGCTAATTGTTCAGCAGTGCTGTTGAATAAGATATCAGAAAAACTATCTGATCCAGGAAGTTTCACAATTCCATGTTTTTTGGGTAGTCTTAGTTCAATAGAAGCATTAGCAGACTTAGGTGCTAGTATAAATTTAATGCCGTATTCACTATACACTAAACTAGACCTTGGAGAATTGAAACCAACCAGAATAAGTATACAACTAGCCGATAGATCAATAAAATATCCTAGAGGGATAATGGAGAACATGCTAGTTAAAGTTGGTACTTTAGTATTTCCAGTAGATTTTGTTGTTCTGGACATGGAAGAAGATTCTCAAGTTCCTCTCATATTAGGAAGACCATTCTTAAACACGGCTAAAGCAATGGTAGACTTGTTTGGTAAAAAATTGACCCTAAGTATAGAGGACGAGAGTGTTACCTTTTCAGTTGATAGAGCAATGCAACAACCGCAATCTGTAGATGATACATGCTATTATATTCAAACTATAGACTCACATGCAGAATTGTTAGAAGAATTTCCAGAATTACAAGGAACAGGAGAATGTTCTTTAGGAGAAGGTAATGAACCAATTGATGAAGCTGAAATGTTAGCTACACTAATAGCTAATGGATATGAACCAACAACAGAAGAAATTCAAATGCTAAAAGAAGAAGACAGATATCGATATAAATCATCGATAGAAGAACCTCCGAAATTAGAGTTAAAGCCACTTCCAAACCATTTGGAATACGCTTATTTACATGGTGAATCTGAATTACCTGTAATAATATCGTCTTCTCTTACTAAAAATGAAAAATCACAACTCATTTCTGTGTTGAAAGCTCATAAACCAGCCATTGCATGGAAAATTCATGATATTAAAGGAATAAGTCCTTCGTATTGCACACATAAAATCCTTATGGAAGAAGGTCATAAAACGTATGTGCAACACCAACGAAGACTAAATCCTAATATGCAAGATGTAGTTAAAAAAGAAATTATTAAACTGCTAGATGCAGGTTTAATTTATCCAATCTCTGATAGTCCATGGGTAAGCCCAGTTCAATGCGTGCCTAAGAAGGGTGGCATGACTGTCATTACAAATGAGAAAAATGAGCTTATTCCTACTAGAACTGTAACATGATGGCGTGTATGTATTGATTATAGAAAATTAAATGACGCCACCAGAAAAGATCACTTTCCCTTACCTTTTATTGATCAAATATTGGAAAGATTAGCCGGAAATAGTTACTATTGTTTTCTAGATGGTTTTTCCGGATACTTTCAAATCCCAATAGCACCCGAAGATCAAGAGAAAACCACGTTCACGTGCCCTTATGGTACTTTTGCTTACAAACGCATGCCATTTGGACTTTGCAACGCCCCTGCAACCTTTCAAAGGTGCATGATGGCGATTTTTCACGACATGATAGAAGAATGCATGGAAGTTTTCATGGATGACTTTTCAGTCTTCGGTGATACTTTTGAATCATGTCTAGTTAATCTGGAACGAATGCTTATTAGATGCGAACAATCAAATCTAGTACTTAATTGGGAGAAATGCCATTTCATGGTTAAAGAAGGCATCGTTCTTGGTCATAAAATTTCAAAGAAAGTAATTGAAGTGGATAGAGCTAAAGTAGATGTAATTGCTAAACTTCCACATCCCACCAATGTTAGAGGAGTTAGGAGTTTTCTAGGGCATGCCGGTTTTTACCGACGTTTCATAAAAGATTTTTCTAAAATAGCCACTCCTATGAATAAACTCCTAGAAAAGGATGCTCCATTCATCTTTTCAGATGAATGTATCAAATCTTTTAATATTCTTAAAGAGAAACTTACTAATGCGCCGATCATGATAACACCAAATTGGAATCTACCGTTTGAACTAATGTGCGATGCAAGTGATTTTGCAATGGGAGCCGTTTTAGGACAAAGGATTGAAAAACGATTTCAACCTATATATTATGCTAGTAAGACGTTACAAGGAGCACAAACGAATTACACAACTACTGAAAAAGAACTCCTTGCTATTGTCTTTGCTTTTGACAAATTTTGTTCATATCTCGTTCTAGCAAAAACGGTGGTCTATACCGACCATTCTGCTCTTAGATACCTATTTTCGAAACAAGATGCCAAACCAAGATTAATCCGTTGGATCTTACTCTTACAAGAGTTTGATATTGAAATCCAAGATAAAGAAGGAGCAGAAAATCTCGCCGCTGATCATCTTTCTCGTCTTGAAAATCCCGAATTAGAAGTTCTAAATGAATCAGCCATACAAGACAACTTTCCTGATGAATATGTATTGAAGATAGATTATAATGAAATTCCATGGTTTGCAGACTATGCAAACTACTTAGTATGTGGATTCCTTGAAAAAGGATTATCGTACCAAAAACGAAAGAAATTCTTTAGTGATATAAAACACTATTTCTGGAAAGATCCATATCTGTTTAAAAGTTGTCCAGATGGAATAATACGCCGATGTGTATTCGGAGATGAAGCTAGTAAAATTTTAAACCATTGTCACACATGACCAACAGAAGGGCATTATGGGCCTCAACTAACAGCAAGAAAAGTTTATGATGCTGGATTCTATTGGCCTACAATTTACAAAGACGCACACCTTCTTTGCAAATCCTGTGATGCTTGTCAAAGGGTCGGAAAAATAAGTCAACGTGATGAAATGCCACAAAATGTCATTCAAGTATGCGAAGTATTTGACATTTGGGGTATTGACTTTATGGGTCCATTTCCAAAATCTCATAATAATCTCTATATTCTCGTAGCCATTGATTATGTATCTAAATGGGCGGAAGCACAAGCTTTCCCAACTAACGATGCACGAGTTGTAGTCAACTTTTTAAAACGTCTTTTTGCAAGGTATGGAACACCGAAAGCTTTAATAAGTGATCGGGGTACTCATTTCTGTAATAATCAACTTGAAAAAGTTCTCAAAAGATATGGAGTAACTCATAAAATCTCCACCGCATATCATCCACAAACAAGTGGACAAGTTGAAAATACCAACCGAGCTTTAAAACGTATTCTAGAAAAAACCGTAGGATCAAATCCGAAGGAATGGTCCATTAAATTGGAGGATGCACTCTGGGCTTTTAGAACAGGCTACAAAACTCCAATTGGAACCACACCTTTTAAACTCGTCTACGGAAAAGCATGTCATATTCCAGTAGAAATTGAACACAAAGCATTTTGAGCTTTGAAGACATGTAATCTTGATTTACATGAAGTTGGACGTCTACGGTTAAGTCAATTAAACGAATTAGAAGAATTAAGACATGAAGCATACGAAAATTCGTTAATCTATAAGGAAAGAACGAAGAAATGGCATGATAAAAGAATCAGAAGTTTAAAAGAATTTAAAGAAGGAGACAAAGTTCTTCTTTTCAATTCACGATTCAAGCTATTTCCTGGAAAATTAAAATCAAGATGGTCTGGACCATTCATAGTCAAAAGAGTTTTCCCATATGGAACAATAGAGTTAATAAATTCAAATGGGATTGAATTTAAAGTTAATGGTCACAGAGTTAAACACTACATAGATAGTCCAATGGAAATCGACAATGAAGTTAATCACAATTTCGATACCACAGCTAACTAAGTGTGGGGAGAATCAAGTCTTTAAAGGATAATATGTATTTCTGTTAGAGTTAGATTTTCTGTTTTCGTGTAGTTCTCGAAAATGGAACCCGAATGGTCTTTCCCTAGCAGACCCTAAAGAACTAGTCTTCTCCCCCCATTCTGATTTTTTTTTTTTTTTAGGTTTTTATGAAATGAAGACTCCCTGTGAACTAAACCATGGTCTAATGCTACACGCTTTGATCACTAAACGTAATAATGACACACTTTCGAGTGATCTAGTATCAGTAATCAGAGAAAGATTGGACGGAGTAAGAAAAGAATCCAGATGCGAAGATAATAAGTTACAATTTGGTAAATGAAAATCAAAATCCGCAGCGAAAAGAAGAGCACGACACCTTGAAAGATGTCACAAATGCGGAAAATGGTCACATGGAGGTAAATGTTCAAATAATCAAACCTATTCAAACACCGAATTTGTTACTTTATGCAGAGACGGACCGTTCATATGTTTAGAAGAAAAAACACTGAATGCTCGAGGTTACGCCTATGTAGCTATGGAAAACCAATTAAACCGACTATCTTATGAATGTGATAGATCATATAACTAAGAATACTATCTCACAGGTAAGTCTGTACAGTTTTTATTTTTTATTTTTATTTTTAACCTTTTGATAATAAACGCTAATTTGTTCGCTATAAAGTATTAAATTGGTATTGAATAAAATTAGGTTTGGCTACCGAAATTATTGATATCATACAAAAATTTATTGCATCACTGCGAAATTTAACGTTTATTCTTAAGGTATAAATATCTTTAATCAATCAACCCAAAATATTTCAAAAATTCGTCATGAGTTAAATTAGGTCATGGAACCGAAATTACTTTACCGAAAAGAGGGGCGTATATTTTTGATAATATTTGATTGATTAAAGTGGGATAAAAGTCAAAAAGATTTTTAATTTTATTTTTACCATGTTTTAAAATTAATATATAAATCTTAAATTAATATTGTAAACTTTTTAAATTAATTGTAAATATTTGAACAATTGATATTTTTAAGTTTGTATGTATAAAAACAAAAATATAATATAAGTTTAATATGAATTTTTAATTTTATGCATTTTAAATTTAAGTTTGGTGTGAATTTAAAAACAAAAATTTACTTTATTTCGCTAAGTTAAAAAAATATGATTTTTAAAATTCGTCGTGAGTTGAAGACTAGGTCGTTGAACCGAAATTGCTTTACCCGAGGGAGGGACGAGAACTTTTATTATCATTATTTTTAATCTTATTGAATTAAAGTATGCCAAAAACATTAAAAAATCCAAAAATCTTTACTTTTAAAACCGCGCTTTGATTTGACAAATTTTAAAAATTTTGTTGAGGGACAGACTAGGACATCGATCCGAAACGCCCTCATCCTAAAAAGAAACAAATTTTTAAAATTTTATTAATTTTATGTTTTATAAAGTATAACCTTTAAAAAAAAAAAGCCAAATCACTGTAGCCGGCACCCCATGCGATCGCATGGGGTTTGCACTTGGAACCCATGCGATCGCATGGGGACCAAATGCAGGCCAGACTCAAAACAGACAGCAGGTCTGTCTTCTCCACACAACACACACACAAATACGAAACTCTCTCAAATCTTCACCAAATTTCGCCAATTTTTCACCGTAATTCGTCATTTTTCTTGCTCTAATCATGCCTAGATTCTCATTCTTCAGCAAAATGGTAAAAATTACACCCCTAAACTCTATAAATTCCTAGTTTTTGTGATAATTACCAATTTTTTACCTAATGCAATTTTGTTAATTTCTAGTGTAATTAGTGTTAAATTGTTAGTATTTTATGCATGTATAACCTAGATTGATGCTATTTAACATGATTTGAAGCCAAAAACTTCAAAATTTTTAGAAATCTAGGGTTTGTGTTCTTGAGCAATTTGGAACTTTTTGATATAAACAGGTTATGGCCGATTTTTGTCATGAATTATTGCTAAATTGAGTAGTGTAACATGTTTAGATAGTTAAATGATCCAAACATTGATCATAAACATGATTTTTGGAGATTAAAGTGGACTTTTAAGTCCAAAATTCATGAACTTGATTAATTTGATGTAATTGCCATTTGAGACTTGTTTAATTATTAGTAATGACTATTTTGACATGTTATTTGAGTTAAAGCTTATGAACTTTGTATACATTTTCATATGTGCTTATTTGAAAAGTGTAGAATTGTGAAAAATTGTGAAAATGTGTATAAGTTTAATTTTGATTTAACATGTTATAGTGATTGTTTTAAGTTGTTATTTTGCTAACACTAATGCATATTTGGATGCACAAATTTTGTGTTTAATGTGTTTTTCAGAAAGCCGATACTGGAGGTTCAGGAGCATCATCATCTAGACAACCAGCACCAGCACTAGAACCAGAACCAGAACCAGAAATGCAACACGAACAAGAACCACAACAAGAACCACAACAACAGCCTGATCAGCACATACCTTATTATGATCCGGTACAGTTTGTTGATGAATTCATAGTATTCCCAATGAGGCCGCCAGTAGAATTCCCAACGATTCCTGAGCACACTCTGCATCCTAATCTAAGATTTGATAGGAGATGGAGAGATTACGAGACATATCAAAGGAACAAATTCAAATTGGTAACAAAAAATGTAGAGGTGCCAAGGGTAATCGATTGGGCCCCTTTGGAAACGGTCCATCTAGCTGACCGTGTTAGACAGCTTTTGGTACAAAGGTATGGCAGTTCTTCTTTTACAGATTGGGAACGCCTTTTCACCATTCGTAGGCCTGTATATAAGGAATGGTGTGTTGAGTTGATGAGTACTGTATCACTTGATACAAATATAGTTAGAATAGATGATAGAAGATTTCTTAGGTTTATCCTTGGCGGTAGGATGTACAGAATGTCCATGCTGGACATGGCCAGGGCCTTACAGATATATACTCCTGGTGAGTTGCTATTACCCGATTGTACAAATTTGATTCATTATGGTGAAAGGGTAGATAGTAACTTTGACGCTGACGTCATTTGGAGGCGTATGTCACATTTTGATGTTTTTACACGAGCAGGAGGACACTCCTATACACATATTGACAGAGCCGAGCTTCGTATTATTCATAGATTTTTGGCTAACTCAATTACACAGAGAGGTCACAATAAAGAAAAAATTACCTTACATGATTTATTCTACCTAAAGTGTATTCGGGATCCTAGAAGCTTTGTCAATATCCTTTACTGTGTTGCTTTTTATTTATCTAAAATGGTAGAGGGAATGCAGGACGGGAGTATAATAGGAGGAGGTATTTTTGTTACTCTCATTGGAGAGTATTTAGGTGTTGATAGGAACCAAGGGGGTCCATTACAGCTTTGTAGAGAACAGGTTGAGCCCTTAGGATTGAAAGTTTATGTGGGTGCTAAGGTATTGAAAAGTAGACGTAACCAGGCAGTACCCTATGAGGGATCTCATCCTCAGGTAGAGAGAGGCTCAGACGAGGAAATGGAGGAGGCGGAAGACATTAGGGATGTCTTTCGAGATGCTATTCTTGACGTTCACGTTCGTATAGATGAGGAAGCAATGACGAACGCGGCCAGACATAGTATGTACGAGCAGTGGAACTCCGAGCGAGTATACGAGGATTATAGGCGACGCCAACACGATAGCTGGGTAGTTCATCAGCACCAAATCATGAGCCAGCTATCATATCAGGTACCAAATAACTATGTACCTACTCGACCTGCTCATTTTCCGCCACACAGCCCCGATATCCGACCACCCTTTAACCGGTATGACTATAACCAAGCCT
Organism: Rutidosis leptorrhynchoides; assembly: GCF_046630445.1. NCBI lineage: Eukaryota > Viridiplantae > Streptophyta > Magnoliopsida > Asterales > Asteraceae > Rutidosis > Rutidosis leptorrhynchoides. Next base: position 592,157,543 of record NC_092333.1, on the reverse strand, counting down.
ATCAGAACACCTATAACCAACAATGGAACCCACCTGATGAGATGAACTGGAACCCCTATCCAGACTGATTTGGTTCCATTTGATAATTTATATGATTTTTATGTTTTTATCTTTTTACTTATTCATATTTAAACTTATGTTATTGAATATACTTATGTAATCTTTATCATTTTTATTATTATTGTGTACTAATATTTCACATTTAGGATTTGAAAGTGGGATATTAAGTTCCATTTCAAATTGCTATGCATGTTTATATTTGTATGTATGTATATTGTAAATTGTACAAAACAGGGTAAAACAGCGCATTTTCAAAGACTGGCATTAAGTTCAGCAAAAGCTACTAATTTTGACGACAAGATGACAAATAAATGTGATGTAACAACAGACGGAATGAACAAATGATATGCACCATTTATCATTCAGCAAACAAACGCCAATATGTTTGGAAACTTTGGTAAAATTTAATCATTTTTCTACGCTAATCACCCTCAATAATTTAAATTGTTACTGATTTCTTGTTTGTATTCGACGTGTGCAATGAATTTTCCAGACTTACAGATATTGTAAAATGAGAGTGATGTCTTGGTGACCTTGTGCACACGAAGGTTACGTCGGCCGCCTTTGCATAGCTAGCAGAAACAGACTATAAAACAAACTGATGCAACTTAGCCTTTCACAAACACAACATACTCTTGTTACACCAGTTTTGACACTTTCGATTGACCCTAATAAAACCTGGGATCTTGCATCCAACGTACATCGGTAGTGGTAGCTTAGAAGGTCAACTCAAATAACACAAAACCAGGCACATGAATTTTGTTGTAATGTCATTTCCATATGCGTTGGTACTAACTACATTAGAGGTAAGCATCTACATACCAACATCAGATTTATGACAAGTGATTGAGTCTATGTGAAATATATGAACATGACATTTAGTTACAATCACACATAATCAACCAACCAACATGTGTAAAATTTACCTTCCACTTCATTACCATTAACGGGACTTTCATACCCATCCACTTTCTTCTTGTTCTTTTTCTTCAACCCTTTTATCCAATCTCCTTTCTTATTTATCCCAATCTCCTCTTCGCCAACGATATCATCTTCATTTCTTCTTCACCGCTCTCGTTGAATTTTTCAGCTGTCACGATCTCAAATTCATCATCCATTTATTCATGCTAGCTGCAAACAATAAAAAGTATAGTAAAAAGCGATAAAAAATAAATCAAGTAACAACGCTTAGGGTAGAAGGGAAAAAAAGCGATAGAAAACTATTAAAATATAGTCTGTTATGACCCGAAGCCCAAGACTATAGTTTGATTAAACACCCTCTTACAGAGACCCGTAGCAAGTTTAGAAGGTGCGTTTTTCTTATCGTTTCCAAGTAGAGCCTTAACCTTGTGATGTAATCTTTTAGTTGACTAATGTAATCTTTAGGCGTTGTTCTTTCTGTATTGAAACTGGCTTCACTTGAATTATGTCAATATCAGACGGGCTCAAAAGATAGATCCCACAACATGGAAGGTTCGTCTACCTAATCTTCAACTTGCCACGTTTCCTCCATAACCACAACACCTTATTTTGAAGGTTCATCCACCTAATCCTTTAATTCCCTAAAAACCCATCAACAACATTAATGAATTTTGTAGAGAATGATGTAAAACCGATTACTTAACAAAAGTAACTACAAAATTATAGCTTGGTCACCATTATGTAAGCTTCACCACCATGAGATTTGTGGAATGTGATCCTTTGTTTTAGTGGATATTCACAGACAGCATGACTTTAAGAACAAAAAAGGCTGTCCAAAATAATCAATGAGCTTGTATTTTGATAGGGCCAGCAGGTCTGTGTTCCCATACGGCTCAGTCTCTTCTTCTGAGCATGTGACCCGAGCTATGCCTCAAAATCCTTTAAGAAGTTGAGCATTCGCTGCATCACAAGAAAAATATAAATATTTATTAAAAACTTACTAAATTAAATGTATCAGTTGCTACTAAATCCAAGCCAAATTCTAGAATGAACAACTGATCACAAATACACATCACAAATGCATAACATGTTGCAAAATCCACAATTAGTTACCACATAATAGAAAACAAAACAAAAGAGAGGAAAGAACACAAAACAGAGTGGAATGCAGTAGACATGTATCCAATCACCATAAAAACGCAAAAAAATAAGAAAAGATAGTTACTTAAATCTCTAGAAAGAAACTATAAATAACCTGAGCAAAAATCAAGCAACCGAAACTTCACTAATTCACCACAAACAAATGACTTTTAGACTACAGAATGATAAAATATGCTACAAAAATTTCTAATACCATAAGTCTCAGCCAAAAAATGCAAGCAACCTGAGTAAACATCGACAAACCAATATTACGTTATTCAAGCCTGCTGTTCTGCACAGCAAATTTCAGCCCCCAGACTCCCTTTTGATGACTATTTAAAACCTGCCTAAACGCGACTAAACCATATATATCCTATACCTTTTTGAAGCTTTCTAGGGATACTTTCTAACAAAAATATTAGTTTTCATCAGATACTACCCATTCTCAACTTACGAACCCACAAAGAGGCCCGAGAGTCATTTTTCACACTTTTACTAAAATGGTAAAAATTTCCCATCGACGACATGGGCAAACCCATCTTATACGATAAGTCTAAAATGGCTTTTATGGACATGTTGATGGCTCCCGTTTTACCAAATTACATATATGGGTCAAAATAGGCCCTTATGATCTAAATGGGTCAAAATAGTCATATATGAAACTTACGGATTGGAATCAAATGGAGAATACTAACTAATTTCATTAACCAAATATGGATATTCGCAAACATAATCATCATTTTGATCATCAAAATATATCAATAATAAAAATTAACATATACAATAGTGATCTTTAACAAGTGCGCATATCATACATATAACATTGGATAATATTAACTAAATATAAACATAAATTATGAATGAAAGGTTACTTACACATATTCATATTCATATTTATAACGTGTTCGATGAAGAAACATGAATAGGAGGAGGATCTCAACAGCAATAATCTGCCACAAATCGTAACCTTCAAAAAATTATCGTGAAAAGTTAAATTTAACATAGAATCGTGATCTTTACAAGAGTTCGACGATATAATGCATATTCACGTGACTATTAAAAAAGGAACACCTAGGTTTTGAAGAAAAAAATATACACTGAATATGTACATATGTATGAACGTATTGGTATCCTAATAACTTAAAACGTTAAAAAAAAAAAAAAAAAAAGAGTAGTAGTAGGGTTTTAACAAAAAGATAATAAAACCTGTCCTTTTCAGCAATCAGATAAACATCTGGCGAATTTTGAGGACTCAAATCGATTGCACCAAAATAAACCCTAATTTGATTTTGCATGTTGACAGAGCGTTTGTGATTGACGATTGCAACCTACGAACCCTAATGTTTCGTGAACCCTAATTATACAGATTCCTGATTGAATAAAAGTTAGAACTAATTGCATGGTGAATTTTGTGGTTGCGTATGAATTTTACAGAGAGAGTTTAGTGTGTTTTTTTTTTTTGCTTTGAATGATTTTTGTGATAATTGAAAAAGTACCAGACCGCAGACCCCTGTATTTACATTTGGTACGGGATATTTCGAGGGTATTTTTGACAATAAATATTAGAAAGAGATGAAAGAGACAATTGTTAATTGTTGAGTGATCGATATATTCAATATTCAATGGCTCATATTGAAAATGAGAAATTAATAATCCAATGGACCCTTTTTTGCCATATAGATTTTTTGAAAGTTGATTACCTAAAATCAACTTTGTTATCTATATCTATATCTATATCTATATCTATATTATATATAATAACAAAGTCAACTTTTGCTAATCAACTAGATTTGTGGTCCGCGCTTCGCGGCGGATTTGTTTCATTTTAACGTTACTATATCGTTAGACAGTTTTCTGCCTGAAAGTCATCAAAACGTTGTCCACTCTTTCCAGACCATTTACGCAATGACTGACAACTATTTTGGTAATATTCTACTATATAAATGAAAAATACATAAACAACTAGATATATGTTACAGTCTGGGTTGCAATGCTTAAGTTTTGAGGCTTCTAAACAAATTACTTATTTGTCAAAACCTTATGGTCCATATAATTTTAGCAGGTTTTTTAAAAGTTAAAAAATCAAATAATATGTAGTATATTGAAAAAGGTGATGAAAAAATAAAAATATAACCCTTTTTACCTATATTTTTTTAGACTTCTATTGCGATAGGGTTGTATTAGTATATCACTTTCGAATACATCCAATTATTTTTTAAATGTTCAATCAACCGACCGTTAACCTTTTTATAAACATTCAATTAACTTACCGTTAACTATTTTTTAAAAAGTTCAATTAACCGATGCTAACCTTTTTTTTAAAAACGGCCAACTAACCGATGTTAACCATTTTTTAAAAAGTTAAATTAACCGATGCTAACATTTTTTTTAAAAACGGCCAACTAACCGATTATTAACTATTTTTTAAAAAGTTTAATTAACCGACCATTAACCTTTTTTTAAATGCCGGTTTGTTTATTGACATTTGTAGTTGAGTACCATCAAGAGAGGATTGTATTATGGTTCCGGAAATATGTTGCAAATCAAATTTGAGTCTATTTTTCCCAAGAAAAGGAAAAAAAAAAAAAAAAATGATACAGTAGTGCTACAGTACTGCTATAGTGATGATACAGTATGATAGTGAAATTGATGACGTGGCAGGTAGTAATTGGTTGTTGTTTGTCCATGATCAGTATAATTTTCAAAAATTTTAAATAAAGAAAAAGTAACCATTGGATTAAAAACAATCTTTCAATATCAACCTTTAGATGATGTGATCACTCATCATTTTTCTCCCTCCTCCATTTCAACTGTTGATTGACAAACATATCCTTCAAACTCTTCGGATTAAAAAAATATACAGGCCAGTTCTTTTCATTTAATTATTCAATTCAATATTTCAATAAAGGTTTTCAATTAGGGTTTCCATTATAACGTTTCATTATTGGCTCAATTCAAGGGTTAATCGATTCACAAAGATCATTCTTCACGAATTCTTAACAAACGGCAAAGCGAAATACAATAATCTGCACCTCATCTCCCACCAACCCACCAATTCTAATGGATAAACAAAATCGAATGAAGATATCAAGAATAATAATCAATTGTGAGGTAATATTTGGTGTTTTGTTCGATTTAAATAGTTAAGGTTTTCCGATTATTTGATTTATATCAACGTTTAAGTATATGTTGATCGACGAAAATCTTGAGCAATGTTAATCTGGGTATGTTTAATGTATTGATTATGTTCCTTGTATGGGCCGTATTTAGTTTTTTTGGATTTATTTGGAATTTGATTAGGGTTTTTGTATAGATTATAAACTGTAAAATTCAGTTTTTGAATTTATTAGGGTTTTTAAAAATCTGTGATTGATGATTGATTTACAACACTCTTCATTCAAAGATTCAGAGATGTATTAGGATATATTATGGTTATTATTATAATAAATTTATACAATTTAATTAAAATTCAGACAAATCCTATGCAAGATTTTGAGTGCGGTTTGAGTATTATGGTTCTCTTGGTTGTGGGATTGGGGTTTCTAAAAAGTTATTGAATCTTGATTCATTTGTACAGGTTATTTCGAGATACTGGCTCTGGCTTGTGTTGTTATATTGATGTCGAGCATCATCTTGAATATAGAGATTAGGTATTTGTTATTTTCAGCTATTTTTTTAATAGATAGGTTAATTCGATTCTTAGTTTAATGATAGAGTGCAGTAGGGATAAATCCCATTGAAAAGCCACTTTTGCGAACTGTAGTTATTTATGACAAAGTATCCGAGATCAATATTTTAATTTCTTTCAAAATAGAATTTCCAAACAGGTATTGAATACAGGCAGAGGAAGGAGATTTCACACTGCTGAACCAACTCAACAATTCGAGAAGAGACTGTCGAGTTCGTATCAAGGTGTTTGTCAATGGAAAAATACATACTTTAACAATCCGCATTTGTCTGTTCTTTGAGATGATCTTAATTGACTTCGAGGTATGATTTAATTTACGTTTTTTGTATTTCACATTGAGTAGTATAGAGAATATATTTTGATTTGTGAATTCATATTTTGATGTGTAAATTCATATTTCATATTTATAGTGACTAAAGTCTTGCTGCAACTTTTAACCGGAAATAATTATTGTATTATTTTTAGATCTAGAGGATGATCAGGAGCCGTTTGGATTGGCACACGAGACTAAAGATTGCAGTTGGTGCAGCTTGTGGGCTCGAGTATCTTCATTGCAAATCAAATCCACCAGTATTTTACCGTGATTTAAAATCTTCAAATATATTGTTGGAACATGACTATAATCCCAATCATTCAGACTTTGGACAACACTCATGTGTCAACTAGAGTCGTGGGTACATATGGTTATTGTGCCCCTGAATATGCAATGAGTGGAAAACTAACTTTAAAGTCCGATATATATAGCTCTGGTGTGGTATTATTGGAGCTGATCACTGGACGTAACGCAATCGAATCAACAAAAAAACCTGGAGAGCAGAATTTAGTCGCTTGGGTATGTTTAGAATTTTTATCTTCCATTTCATCAGTATTTATTTTATTTATCGTAGTCCACGACATCTAGAGATTAAGTATGGACGGTTTGTGTGTGTTGGATAATGGGTCATAACGCGTTTAAATTTCTACCGCCTGAAAAGGGTTGACATTGACCCCAAACATCTTTTGCTCCAAAAACTTCATCTTTTGCTCCAAAAGCTATACTTTAATTCCATATTTATATGTATTGTTTCATATCAGAAGAGATCTAAACATTTAGCTTTGAATTTGTCTTCATGTGTATAGGAACGATGTTCACGAAGGATATATGAATCTAACAAAATAAAGTTGTTCTATTTTGAAATCTTAGCAGTAAACAAATCTATTGTTTACTTTTATGGTGTTACTATATTTGCAAGTGCACTATACGTTTCAATGGGTGAGAACGAGTTGCAGAGAAAATGAGTGCTTTTTTGTTACATGTCAAAGTGGATCGGGTCAGCCCGAATTACTCGAAGAACATCTTAACAGTGTAACTTTTGTTTATTAATTGATGTCAGAAGCACGCATTGCAGTTACGGCTCGCATCCTACTAGGAAGTTCAGTAGCTAATACAAAGTGGCACGACTCAGCTTGGGTGTTCCTGAACCTCTCGGGTGTTGATTTCATTGTTATCTTTCAGATGTTTCCAAAACGCAGATGATGAGGTATTTGTAATATCTTTTAAATGCGTTGTAGTATTTATTAGTTGGTGGTTTAGTTCTAATATTATATGTTCTATTATGATCATGTATGTCATCTCAGTGTCCGAAAATGAACATTAAATCAACTCTTTGGGCAACTCTTGAAAGGTATTCAACTCATGAGCATCTATCTCAGGTTTAATTTTCATTGGTAATTTCAACTTTAAAATTGCCAACCTGTAGTCGAAAGATCTTTCAGGTCACAAGTGAAAGTTTTAAAATGGTTCTTTTCTTTTGTAGGTTAATGGATCAGGTGCCGGGCCCAATGATTGTGGAAGTTGGATTAGAAATGTTGAAAGCTTGGATAGTTGGCTTGATTAGATGAATTCTACATAGTATATTTTTGGTGTTTTCTCATATTTGAAACTTGTTTTTGATTCTCCGTTAAACACCTTTTTGGGGGTATATGTTAAAAATGTGTTTATGTTGTGTTAGAAACTTGGTGTGATTTAAGTGTACATGTTTTGAGCTATATGCTAACTTTATTTTGAAAATGTTGTACCCATTTTTTGTAGTTCTAACTTTTTTGAAAGTTGTAATGAGAACAAGTTTAGTAGCAACTGTAAGTGATAAACTTGATGAAGGCTTATATCTTATCTTATACATTCTTTTAAGTGTAATGTGAGTTTATTCAGAAAATAACATAAGAAACATTATCACAGTTATGCTCTTTTGTAGTTTGTAAATGAGTTTTAAACCATTTATATGCATTAAATGAGTTTTAAACCATTATATGCATTGTCATATACATAAGGTCAAAATGGTAATTTTATATCATTATCAATGTTGATTCAAAAATTTTATAATGAATTTTCATTCATAACCATATTGATTGAGAGTTCTTGAACCACTTAAAACTCTAAATCATTCAATGATAAATCATTCAATTTTATTAAATACAGTTTAGTACGTGTGCGTAGGCCTGTTCCACCTCAATTGTTAAGGGGATCCATAAAATTTCAAGAACCTAAGGACCATTAGTATAATTACGCATAAATTACATGAACCAACCGTATAATTTATTCCTTTTGATTCTAATTTTGATCCTACTGAATAGAATCACTTGTCACCAATACAATCATACTGATCTAACTATTATTCATCTCTAATCTCTAACATTAGTTAATCCTTTTGATTCTAATTTTGATCCTACTGAATAGAATCACTTGTCACCAATACAATCATACTGATCTAACTATTATTCATCTCTAATCTCTAATATTAGTTAAAGTATGTACACATTAACGAACTAATTTAACTTTAAGTTTTTAATAAAATTTCCAATAATAACATCAATACTACAACTATAGTTTTCAACACATAACATCTTTTGACACATTACAGGCCGATGAGTTGTTTGACTAACCTTCAGCAAAAGCTCACAATTACAAGATCTCAACTAAACAGTGTGCGGGTCAGTTAATTGCTTGGCAATCGTGTTCTCAAACATGAAATGTCCGTATTTATATTCTACTCCGTGTTATTACCATTGTTTAATTTACTGGGAAAGTGATTTTAAAATATTATAAATTATATTCCACCATATTTGATATTCATTCAAATACATATTTGATATGGTCTCAAAAGAAGTTTCATAATCTCTTATTTAAAAACCCGCAAAATCGCGGGTTATAAACTAGTTATAATAATATAATATAGATAGATAGATAGATCGACTAATTAAGTTCTCAAAAGTTATCTAAGTTGTTCGACGTAAATCCTTTCGTTGACATAAGATAGTCATCCTTACTCATTCACTAATAATAATAACTAGAAATGTTTAGGACCGCGCATTGCGGCGGAACATTTTAATGTCTTTTATAAAACTAACGTTGAGCGAAAACTAAGAAAAAAATGGGCCAGGAGGACTCGAATCTAAGACTTTTCCCTTACCAACTCATGAACTTACCATTTGATTTAGACATTCACACCATAAGTAGAGTTTATTTATTATATATATATTTTACTTTAAATAAAAAGAAGCTTCGTTTCAAATATAATTAGTTGTGTTTTGTTCGTAAAATTATTTCGAATTGAACGACGATGACAGAAAAACCGAAATCGCAGCGGAAAGAAAGATAAATCCCGTCAAAAAATCGGGTGAGTTTTATTTAATAATAATAATAATAATATTAAATTTCAAAGTTACATTTTAACCCATCAAAATACAATTTATACTTAAGTTTTATCCTTAAATACTTACAAAATTTACCCCCTAAGTAAGTCTCATCTTGCAGTAATCTTCCCCAGTAAATACGGCAACCATGAGTATGTAATACGATCAAATTTTTGGTGACATTTATTTAGTAGATATGGATAATAATCACTCGGATTTAATGAAAAGTATAAATTCAACACCATATAGCTTCTAAAAAAAAAAGAAAAATTATACCTACCCATGTCGTAATGCAATCAATTCCCGCTTATGTAAATTCTTCGTAAACTTATTGTATTCATTATTTCTTTACTAAGATAACGGTATCGTTAAACTTATATGCTCTCAAATTCACCTTTCTTTATTTCCACTTATCCCACTAAACTAGTGAAACCCGTGAAACCACGGGTTTGTTTAAACGAAACGGTTTAATAATATGTTTTAGGTATTAAATGAACGTAAATGTTAAAGATATTAAATTTAATGACCCGTGGAACCACAGTGTCCGACTAAGAAACTCGTCAGCTGAACATTTCATCAAACACCTAAAATGCAAATTAAACAATCCACATCCAATCATAAGAGATAATATTGGTTGTCATTTTATTTTAAAAGTGTAAATTAAAATATAAATTTAGAATTGGTTTCCTTCTGCTTAACTTTTATACTTGTCGTACTCAATTCAAAATCATTAATTAAAATAATTCAAAATTATTAAATTTTAATAATTAAAATAATTATTAATAAGATTTAATAATAATAAATAATTAATAAAATTTAATTTTAATTCAAAATTATTTAGATTAATGAAATCACCCACCATGCTTAGATTTTTTTCTTTTTCTTTTTAATTTTTTCTTAACAAAGGAATTAGCCTAATAATGATATTATTATTGTAAAATTTTAATATTAACTATAGATTTGTTTTTATGAGTGACTATATATGCAAGTATGCAACCAAACGCATTTTTAAATAGTTAATTTAATTTATATTCTCATAGTCAAGTTAAAGAAAAGACATTTTACTTCTTGGATGAGTTTTGTGTTTTTAATTAGGTATCAAAATATCAAAAATTAAAATGTATTACTCTAAGCTTTGATCATCATTCACGACAATGTAATAATACTCGTAATCTCACTCTATAAGGATAAATAACGGTCCGTTCAGTTGATAAATGAATGATTATTAACATGATTAAGGGCACTAGTTAAGAGTGGTTAATAAATTCAAAGTTTTCATGTATGTTATAAAATGTAATTAATGTAAATGTAAATTTAACATTGACTTGCAGCTCAGCTGGTAATGGTCTGCCTCTCTTAGCGAGAGGTCAGGAGTTCGACTCCGTTGGGGTGCAACATTGCACTCAATGTTATTCCTTGACCTGAAATATCCACCCAGATCGTTTTTCGCTTCATACGGGGATAGCGGGGAGGGGAGTGTTACCGGCCATGCTCTTAGATTGGTCTGAGTTTCCTCCAGGGCAGTAGATAGGGGCGGGTTATGCAACTACGTGAGATGAACGCGTGAGTGGTTAAGTCCCCCTGGGTGATCCTGATGTCCAAAAAAAATATAAAAGTAAATTTAGAAATTTTTGAGTTTAATAATTTAATTTTCTAATATATTTGAAAAGTTTTAGTGAAATAAATGAAGCTTAACTTCTGCTGTAAAGCATAAATTAACCAAACCCCTTAGCCAAACCCTTATTAAAATTAATTTAATCAATTGTGGTTGGGTATTTACTTCGTAATTTAACTTAAGTTAGTGATTTACACATCACATAATATTATCTTCCTAAAAGTATGCAATTTAACTTTGTTGTTATAATATATCCAACATAGAAAGATTTCGTTTCCAAAATCAAAAAAATTAATTCCACCTTCAGAGAGTCTTGCTCATTGTTCTCTTTTAGGGTGATCTTAGGATTTTCAGTACAATCAGAAACCGAAATTATGCACCGTCAAATGTTACTCCATTTGGCGGCGCATATTAATGAGTTAAAGTTTGTATTTAGTGAAATGATTTTAGTTTTTAAAATTATATGCGTTATATGTAACAACCCGAACTTTTCCGTTAAAACTTCAGTTAAATACTAGACGATCGTTAGTTAAATCATACGATTTTTCTGCGCTGATTTTTTTTTTTGATTATTTAACAGTGATTACTTGAACTCTACGTGTTGAATTACGTAAATTCATACTCAGTCTTTAGAGGATTACTAGAATTAATATGAATAATATATTAATTGAATAACATGTTTCAGATGATGAAATCCAAAGAAAACGGGACGGTTATGTTAACTGCAGAAGATGTCTTCCGAGACTGCGAATCACACGGCTAATAAATGAATGATTATATTAATAAATATTTGCTTTCGAAAGATGATATTTTTTTTATTAATTGGTTAATTAATAAATAAATTGTGTAGTTTTCATTTAAACGTTTCGGTTTATACGTACTTTTAAATACGAACGGTTAGTGAAAATCTGGAAAACGTCTTCGTGACAACGAAACGAATAATAACTTACTTATAATAAATATTTTATATAATTATTATGTTTTTTAAAATATAATAAATTTATTAGTTGTTTTAATAAATTAAACCTTGTGGATTTGTTTGAACGATCGGTTAACGTTCTAAAAATTCAGTTTCGATTAACGACAACTAGAATCGAACCACACTTAGTAAACTAGCAAGCAAAACAACTCATGGACACCACTACTTGGGCCATTCGGCCGATTGCACAAGGGGGAGTCCCTTTTGTTTTATTTTGGGCCATAACATGTTACTAGTGTAACGACCCTGAATTTTCCAACGTTTAATTATTAATAATTTATTATTAATGCTTGCGTTTTAATAAACGTGTTCTTATACGTGTTACTTGTTACCGTATTTAACTTTACATGCCCGATTTGTCTTTGTGACACACGTACTTTACACGAATAATATTTTCGAATATTATTTACATTCATGATTAATTAATATTAATCATTTTTAATTAACTAGTGTAAGTAGTTAATTACTTGGGCTTATTTATTTAATTTGTTACATACTTGGACTTGGGCTTTTATTGTTTGAACATGGACTTGGAAGCCCACCCTACTCTCTTAATGGACTAGTTAGCCCATGATCATGCAAGTATTACATTAATATAAAACTAGATTAGTTAGTTCATGAGGAATCTTGTTACTTGCATATTTACACCTTGTTCCCATAACCATTTAACTTTAATACTAATTTGAGCTCTCACCACCTCCCCATGTTTGAAAGATTAGCTTGTGACTTTCCCCTTTGGTGCTTGGAAAGCCGTCGGCCATCAATGGGTAAAAGGGGGATTCAATTTTTTTTGTGTGATACATATCTACTAGTATTCTCTCATTTCACTTCATCCTTCATACACACAACTTACTTGCATTCTTTTTCTCTCCTTTTTCTCTCAAATATTGTAAGTAACAAGGCTTTATTTCCTCTTCTTCTTCTTGTCTAAAACCGAAATATAAACATACCTAATCATCATCATTACTTGTTCTTTGTTGTTGTTTAATTACTTGTAGTTGTTTGTTGTTGTTAAGAATCAAACTTTCTAGTTTATTCTTCATGTCATCTTGTTTATACAAGAACATACAAGAACCAAGGAGAATCAAGTTTATATTTTGATTCTTCCGTAAAACTTGTTAAAAAGAAAGTTCATGAGTTTTAAAATCATACGTGTGTTCATGTTTGTAAACTTAAGGTTTACTTTCCTAAAGATCAAAGCCTTGGCTTGAATCTTTAAAGTATGAACAACCATGAACTTATTACTTGTAGATTTAGTTTATTTCTTCATTTCATTTATTTAAAGTTGTGATGTTGTTAATTTGGTCAAGTATTACTAGTTAATCTTGATCTCATATTTCTTGAAACTAAAAGTTTACTTTATAAGTTCAAGAACATGAAAGTATAACTTTCTAGTTATAACTTCGTATACTTATGTTGGATCTAAGTTTCTATAGCTTATGGTCTTCTAATTTTGTTATAAATAAGAGCTTACAAGCTTACATACATTTTTCAAGTTGAAAATCTAAGTTTTATAACTTATGGTTTCATTAAAGTGTAGATCCAAGTTTTGTAACTTAGGATCTAACTTAAGAATACTAGATCTAGACTTTTTAGTCTAGGATCTTTAAGATCTAGATAAGATCTAAGTTCTACAACTTAAGATCTTGATTATTTAGTTTACTTTCAAGTTTGTAGCTTAATATTACTTTTGTAACTCATGTATGTGTTGGATCTAAGATCTTGATGTAACTTTGGTTCATCAAACTACATACAACTCTTAAATGAGTTGTGCAACTTATCTTAGACCTACACAAGTGTTATGATGGTCAAAACTTGGCTAAGATGATGCAAACACATCAACAAGTTGTACACTTGAAGCTATACGCATCAAGGATGAGAATCGTGATGAGCATCAAGCACCAAGAACCCACCGGAACACCCTTACTTACTGTTTCTGGAACTGATTAGACTACCTGGGCTACTGTAAAGTTATTTTTCAGTTAGTTCGGTTTGAGTATATGATTTTCCATTTAGACCTCTTCTTAATCCGAGTTACGGTTTAGGATCTATGGCCTCCCGAAAGTCACTACACCCTATTAACGTTGTGATGAAATTTCTGACCTACTCGCACTTAAACCGTCACCACGGTCAAACAAAGACGAGTTTGCTTCTGGAAATTGGTCAGCCTCTAGGGGACTCATATACAGAGCCATGGCCACTGGTCTCACTTCATTTCAGTTTGTATAGAGGTCGTGGTGACAGAACGAATTCAGCCTTTATTTCAAACCCTAGTCTTGACTTAAAACCTACTTTACACTTTTTGTTTAATGATGAATGATGATGGTACTTAAGACCTAATTTACATACTTTTAAACCTTTGGGAATGATTTACTGACTTAGTAACTTTTGACTTAGGTTGAGGACCTTCCGGACCAACCATTTGCTTACTATTCCCGCGTATCGACTTTTACTACTTTCCATTGTGAGTTATAGCATCCCCTTTTACTTTAATTATTTTAGGAACTGAGAATACATGCGCATTTTACGTTTCACATACTAGGCACGAGTACTTAAACTTTATATATGTGTGGGTTATACAACGATATAAACTTCCCCCTTAGCTCGGTAACGTTTAGTCATTGGTCTTTGAACCGGTGAACGCGAATCTTAGATATGGATCCATAGGGTTTGACATCCCCACTCGGGCTAGTAGCGCTAACATTTAACGGGTGTTTAATACTTTGTAAACATACGCACTCGCCAAGTGTACTTTTAGGGAGTGATAAACGTTAAGTTAGTTACCAAGTGCCCACGGTTATACATATACTTTTCATATTGTTTTGAAACGCTGTTGAAGCACTGAAATCTCGTGGCCTACCTTACATTACTGTTATACTTAAACTATAGCTCACCAACCTTTGTGTTGACGTTTTTAAGCATGTTTTTCTCAGGTGCTTAAGGTTTGCTTGCTTCCGATGTACTAGTCATGCTTTGTAGACACCCGCTGCGCTTACTAGAGATGTCACCGCATGAAACGTTTATTTTGGATTCAAACAATATTACTTTTGAAACGATGTATTTGTAACGACCTATGGGTCACGTACTGTTATTGCTTGCTATTCGTAGAAGCATACTTTTGGTTGTTAAACATTTGACGTTGATTAAAACGTCACTTCATTTTATGAATGAAAACTTTTTGAAACAGCATATAGTATTTGACCTTGTAATGATCCTGTTGTTGATGATTCGTACATGATGGTTTTGTATGGGGCATCACATTTGGTATCAGAGCATTGGTTGTAGGGAATTAGGTTGCATTAGTGAGTCTGGACCGACCCGAGTAGGATTCACTAATAGGACTAATCTACAACTTGCTAGTTTACTTGTTTCTGCGGAACTTGCTGCTTGCTGCTGCTTACTTTTACTGCTATATGTCGTATGCAACTACATGATTTCACTACTGCATGCTATTATCTGCTTTCGATTGCATGAAACTCGTCGTTATTGCCATGCTACTTATTGCTATAGATGATCTAGAATGTCGTAGTTACTTTGCCTAATACATGCTTGCTTTATGACTTACTGACATGGAAAAAGTTATTTTTCCTTGTTCAGATGTCGGATATTCCACCTATTATCATTTTGGAGAGCGACTCGGACTCATCCGCCACCTCGCCTGCCATTGTTGCCAATTCTCAGATCCCATCGTCGACGCCCTCCAGTGACTCTGGCGCTTCATCCTCTGGAGCCAGTAGCCATGCACCCGACCCAGTGGTCACCTCTGACGGAGCCGAGGACCTACAGGAGATTCTAGCTCCACTTGCCCCAGGACCCTCGGTGAAATGTCCCGTTCTTATTGATTAAAAACGTTCCATATTAATTGATTTCGTTGCGAGGTTTTGACCTCTATATGAGACGTTTTTCAAAGACTGCATTCATTTTTAAAACAAACCATAATCTTTATTTCATAAATAAAGGTTTAAAAAGCTTTACGTAGATTATCAAATAATGATAATCTAAAATATCCTGTTTACACACGACCATTACATAATGGTTTACAATACAAATATGTTACATCGAAATCAGTTTTTTGAATGCAGTTTTTACACAATATCATACAAACATGGACTCCAAATCTTGTCCTTATTTTAGTATGCAACAGCGGAAGCTCTTAGTATTCACCTGAGAATAAACATGCTTTAAACATCAACAAAAATGTTGGTGAGTTATAGGTTTAACCTATATATATCAAATAGTAACAATAGACCACAAGATTTCATATTTCAATACACATCCCATACATAGAGATAAAAATCATTCATATGGTGAACACCTGGTAACCGACATTAACAAGATGCATATATAAGAATATCCCCATCATTCCGGGACACCCTTCGGATATGATATAAATTTCGAAGTACTAAAGCGTCCGGTACTTTGGATGGGGTTTGTTAGGCCCAATAGATCTATCTTTAGGATTCGCGTCAATTAGGGTGTCTGTTCCCTAATTCTTAGATTACCAGACTTAATAAAAAGGGGCATATTCGATTTCGATAATTCAACCGTAGAATGTAGTTTCACGTACTTGTGTCTATTTTGTAAATCATTTATAAAACCTACATGTATTCTCATCCCAAAAATATTAGATTTTAAAAGTGGGAGTATAACTCACTTTCACAAATTTTTACTTCGTCGGGAAGTAAGATTTGGCCACTGATTGATTCACGAACCTATAACAATATATACATATATATCAAAGTATGTTCAAAATATATTTACAACATTTTAATATATTTTGATGTTTTAAGTTTATTAAGTCAGCTGTCCTCGTTAGTAACCTACAACTAGTTGTCCACAGTTAGATGTACAGAAATAAATCGATAAATATTATCTTGAATCAATCCACGACCCAGTGTATACGTATCTCAGTATTGATCACAACTCAAACTATATATATTTTGGAATCAACCTCAACCCTGTATAGCTAACTTCAACATTCACATATAGAGTGTCTATGGTTGTTCCAAAATATATATAGATGTGTCGACATGATAGGTCAAAACATTGTATACGTGTCTATGGTATCTCAAGATTACATAATATACAATACAAGTTGATTAAGTTATGGTTGGAATAGATTTGTTACCAATTTTCACGTAGCTAAAATGAGAAAAATTATCCAATCTTGTTTTACCCATAACTTCTTCATTTTAAATCCGTTTTGAGTGAATCAAATTGCTATGGTTTCATATTGAACTCTATTTTATGAATCTAAACAGAAAAAGTATAGGTTTATAGTCGGAAAAATAAGTTACAAGTCGTTTTTGTAAAGGTAGTCATTTCAACGACGTCTAGATGACCATTTTAGAAAACATACTTCCACTTTGAGTTTAACCATAATTTTTGGATATAGTTTCATGTTCATAATAAAAATCATTTTCTCAGAATAACAACTTTTAAATCGAAGTTTATCATAGTTTTTAATTAACTAACCCAAAACAGCCCGCGGTGTTACTACGACGGCGTAAATCCAGTTTTACGGTGTTTTTCGTGTTTTCAGGTTTTAAATCATTAAGTTATCATATCATATAGATATAGAACATGTGTTTAGTTGATTTTAAAAGTCAAGTTAGAAGGATTAACTTTTGTTTGCGAACAAGTTTAGAATTAACTAAACTATGTTCTGGTGATTACAAGTTTAAACCTTCGAATAAGATAGCTTTATATGTATGAATTGAATGATGTTATGAACATCATTACTACCTTAAGTTCCTTGGATAAACCTACTGGAAAAGAAAAAAATGGATCTAGCTTCAACGGATCCTTGGATGGCTCGAAGTTCTTGAAGCAGAATCATGACACGAAAACAAGTTCAAGTAAGATCATCACTTGAAATAAGATTGTTATAGTTATAGAAATTGAACCAAAGTTTGAATATGATTATTACCTTGTATTATAATGATAACCTACGGTAAGAAACAAAGATTTCTTGAGGTTGGATGATCACCTTACAAGATTGGAAGTGAGCTAGCAAACTTGAAAGTATTCTTGATTTTATGTAACTAGAACTTGTAGAATTTATGAAGAACACTTAGAACTTGAAGATAGAACTTGAGAGAGATCAATTAGATGAATAAAATTGAAGAATAAAAGTATTTGTAGGTGTTTTTGGTCGTTGGTGTATGGATTAGATATAAAGGATATGTAATTTTGTTTTCATGTAAATAAGTCATGAATGATTACTCATATTTTTGTAATTTTATGAGATATTTCATGCTAGTTGCCAAATGATGGTTCCCACATGTATTAGGTGACTCACATGGGCTGCTAAGAGCTGATCATTGGAGTGTATATACCAATAGTACATACATCTAAAAGCTGTGTATTGTACGAGTACGAATACGGGTGCATACGAGTAGAATTGTTGATGAAACTGAACGAGGATGTAATTGTAAGCATTTTTGTTAAGTAGAATTATTTTGATAAGTGTATTGAAGTCTTTCAAAAGTGTATAAATACATATTAAAACACTACATGTATATACATTTTAACTGAGTCGTTAAGTCATCGTTAGTCGTTACATGTAAGTGTTGTTTTGAAACCTTTAGGTTAACGATCTTGTTAAATGTTGTTAACCCAATGTTTATAATATCAAATGAGATTTTAAATTATTATATTATCATGATATTATCATGTATGAATATCTCTTAATATGATATATATACATTAAATGTCTTTACAACGATAATCGTTACATATATGTCTCGTTTAAAAATCATTAAGTTAGTAGTCTTGTTTTTACATATGTAGTTCATTGTTAATATACTTAATGATATGTTTAATTATCATAGTATCATGTTAACTATATATATATCCATATATATGTCATCATATAGTTTTTACAAGTTTTAACGTTCGTGAATCACTGGTCAACTTGGGTGGTCAATTGTCTATATGAAACATATTTCAATTAATCAAGTCTTAACAAGTTTGATTGCTTAACATGTTGGAAACATTTAATCATGTAAATATCAATCTCAATTAATATATATAAACATGGAAAATTTCGGGTCACTACAGTACCTACCCGTTAAATAAATTTCGTCCCGAAATTTTAAGCTGTTGAAGGTGTTGACGAATCTTCTGGAAATAGATGCGGGTATTTCTTCTTCATCTGATCTTCACGATCCCAGGTGAACTCGGGTCCTCTACGAGCATTCCATCGAACCTTAACAATTGGTATCTTGTTTTGCTTAAGTCTTTTAACCTCACGATCCATTATTTCGACGGGTTCTTCGATGAATTGGAGTTTTTCGTTGATTTGGATTTCATCTAACGGAATAGTGAGATCTTCTTTAGCAAAATATTTCTTCAAATTCGAGACGTGGAAAGTGTTATGTACAGCCACGAGTTGTTGAGGTAATTCAAGTCGGTAAGTGAAATGTCCCGTTCTTATTGATTAAAAACGTTCCATATTAATTGATTTCGTTGCGAGGTTTTGACCTCTATATGAGACGTTTTTCAAAGACTGCATTCATTTTTAAAACAAACCATAACCTTTATTTCATAGATAAAGGTTTTAAAAAGCTTTACGTAGATTATCAAATAATGATAATCTAAAATATCCTGTTTACACACGACCATTACATAATAGTTTACAATACAAATATGTTACAACAAAATAAGTTTCTTGAATGCAGTTTTTACACAATATCATACACGTATGGACTCCAAATCTTGTCCTTATTTAAGTATGCGACAGCGGAAGCTCTTAATAATCACCTGAGAATAAACATGCTTAAAACGTCAACAAAAATGTTGGTGAGTTATAGGTTTAACCTATATATATCAAATCATAATAATAGACCACAAGATTTCATATTTCAATACACATCCCATACATAGAGATAAAAATCATTCATATGGTGAACACCTGGTAACCGACATTAACAAGATGCATATATAAGAATATCCCCATCATTCCGGGACACCCTTCGGATATGATATAAATTTCGAAGTACTAAAGCATCCGGTAATTTGGATGGGGCTTGTTGGGCCCAATAGATCTATCTTTAGGATTCGCGTCAATTAGGGTGTCTGTTCCCTAATTCTTAGATTACCAGACTTAATAAAAAGGGCATATTCGATTTCGATAATTCAACCATAGAATGTAGTTTCACGTACTTGTGTCTATTTTGTAAATCATTTATAAAACCTGCATGTATTCTCATCCCAAAAATATTAGATTTAAAAAGTGGGACTATAACTCACTTTCACAGATTTTTACTTCGTCGGGAAGTAAGACTTGGCCACTGGTTGATTCACGAACCTATAACAATATATACATATATATCAAAGTATGTTCAAAATATATTTACAACACTTTTAATATATTTTGATGTTTTAAGTTTATTAAGTCAGCTGTCCTCGTTAGTAACCTACAACTAGTTGTCCACAGTTAGATGTACAGAAATAAATCGATAAATATTATCTTGAATCAATCCACGACCCAGTGTATACGTATCTCAGTATTGATCACAACTCAAACTATATATATTTTGGAATCAACCTCAACCCTGTATAGCTAACTCCAACATTCACATATAGAGTGTCTATGGTTGTTCCGAAATATATATAGATGTGTCGACATGATAGGTCGAAACATTGTATACGTGTCTATGGTATCTCAAGATTACATAATATACAATACAAGTTGATTAAGTTATGGTTGGAATAGATTTGTTACCAATTTTCACGTAGCTAAAATGAGAAAAATTATCCAATCTTGTTTTACCCATAACTTCTTCATTTTAAATCCGTTTTGAGTGAATCAAATTGCTATGGTTTCATATTGAACTATATTTTATGAATCTAAAAAGAAAATTATAGGTTTATAGTCGGAAAAATAAGTTACAAGTCGTTTTTGTAAAGGTAGTCATTTCAGTTGAAAGAACGACGTCTAGATGACCATTTTAGAAAACATACTTCCACTTTGAGTTTAATCATAATTTTTGGATATAGTTTCATGTTCATAATAAAAATCATTTTCTCAGAATAACAACTTTAAAATCAAAGTTTATCATAGTTTTTAATTAACTAACCCAAAACAGCCCGCGGTGTTACTACGACGGCGTAAATCCGGTTTTACGGTGTTTTTCGTGTTTCCAGGTTTTAAATCATTAAGTTAGCATATCATATAGATATAGAACATGTGTGTAGTTAATTTTAAAAGTCAAGTTAGAAGGATTAACTTTTGTTTGCGAACCAGTTTAGAATTAACTAAACTATGTTCTAGTGATTACGAGTTTAAACCTTCGAATAAGATAGTTTTATATGTATGAATCGAATGATGTTATGAACATCATTACTACCTTAAGTTCCTTGGATAAACCTACTGGAAAAGAGAAAAATGGATCTAGCTTTAACGGATCCTTGGATGGCTCGAAGTTCTTGAAGCAGAATCATGACACGAAAACAAGTTCAAGTAAGATCATCACTTGAAATAAGATTGTTATAGTTATAGAAATTGAACCAAAGTTTGAATATGATTATTACCTTATATTAGAATGATAACCTACTGTAAGAAACAAAGATTTCTTGAGGTTGGATGATCACCTTACAAGATTGGAAGTGAGCTAGCAAACTTGAAAGTATTCTTGATTTTATGTAACTAGAACTTGTAAAATATATGAAGAACACTTAGAACTTGAAGATAGAACTTGAGAGAGATCAATTAGATGAAGAAAATTGAAGAATGAAAGTGTTTGTAGGTGTTTTTGGTCGTTGGTGTATGGATTAGATATAAAGGATATGTAATTTTGTTTTCATGTAAATAAGTCATGAATGATTACTCATATTTTTGTAATTTTATGAGATATTTCATGCTAGTTGCCAAATGATGGTTCCCACATGTGTTAGGTGACTCACATGGGCTGCTAAGAGCTGATCATTGGAGTGTATATACCAATAGTACATACATCTAAAAGCTGTGTATTGTACGAGTACGAATACGGGTGCATACGAGTAGAATTGTTGATGAAACTGAACGAGGATGTAATTGTAAGCCTTTTTGTTAAGTAGAAGTATTTTGATAAGTGTCTTGAAGTCTTTCAAAAGTTTATGAATACATATTAAAACACTACATGTATATACATTTTAACTGAGTCGTTAAGTCATCGTTAGTCGTTACATGTAAATGTTGTTTTGAAACCTTTAGGTTAATGATCTTGTTGAATGTTGTTAACCCATTGTTTATTATAATAAATGAGATGTTAAATTGTTATATTATCATGATATTATGATATATAATATATCTCAGTATGATGTATATACAGTTAAATGTCGTTACAACGATAATCGTTACATATATGTCTCGTTTCGAAATCATTAAGTTAGTAGTCTTATTTTTACATATGTATTTCATTGTTAATACACTTAATAATATATTTACTTATCATTTAACATAATTAACCAAGTGTATCAATATCTTAATATGATTCATATGTACCTAGTAAGACGTTGTTATAACGATAATCGTTATATATATCGTTTTCGAGTTTCTTAAATTAATAGTCTCATTTTTATGTATATAACTCATTGTTAAAATACCTAATGAGATACATACTTATAATAAAAACATGTTAACTATATATATAACCATATATATGTCATCGTATAGTTTTTACAAGTTTTAACGTTCGTGAATCACCGGTCAACTTGGGTGGTCAATTGTCTATATGAAACATATTTCAATTAATCAAGTCTTAACAAGTTTGATTGCTTAACATGTTGGAAACATTTAATCATGTAAATATCAATCTCCATTAATATATATAAACATGGAAAAGTTCGGGTCACTACAGTACCTACCCGTTAAATAAATTTCGTCCCGAAATTTTAAGCTGTTGAAGGTGTTGACGAATCTTCTGGAAATAGATGCGGGTATTTCTTCTTCAACTAATCTTCACGCTCCCAGGTGAACTTGGGTCCTCTACGAGCATTCCATCGAACCTTAACAATTGGTATCTTGTTTTGCTTAAGTCTTTTAACCTCACGATCCATTATTTCGACGGGTTCTTCGATGAATTGAAGTTTTTCGTTGATTTGGATTTCATCTAACGGAATAGTGAGATCTTCTTTAGCAAAACATTTCTTCAAATTCGAGACGTGGAAAGTGTTATGTACAGCCGCAAGTTGTTGAGGTAACTCAAGTCGGTAAACTACTGGTCCGACACGATCAATAATCTTGAATGGTCCAATATACCTTGGATTTAATTTCCCTCGTTTACCAAATCGAACAACGCCTTTCCAAGGTGCAACTTTAAGCATGACCATCTCTTCAATTTCAAATTCTATATCTTTTCTTTTAATGTCAGCGTAGCTCTTTTGTCGACTTTGGGCGGTTTTCAACCGTTGTTGAATTTGGATGATCTTCTCGGTAGTTTCTTGTATAATCTCCGGACCCGTAATCTGTCTATCCCCCACTTCACTCCAACAAATCGGAGACCTGCACTTTCTACCATAAAGTGCTTCAAACGGTGCCATCTCAATGCTTGAATGGTAGCTGTTGTTGTAGGAAAATTCTGCTAACGGTAGATGTCGATCCCAACTGTTTCCGAAATCAATAACACATGCTCGTAGCATGTCTTCAAGCGTTTGTATCGTCCTTTTGCTCTGCCCATCAGTTTGTGGATGATAGGCAGTACTCATGTCTAGACGAGTTCCTAATGCTTGCTGTAATGTCTGCCAGAATCTTGAAATAAATCTGCCATCCCTATCAGAGATAATAGAGATTGGTATTCCATGTCTGGATACGACTTCCTTCAAATACAGTCGTGCTAACTTCTCCATCTTGTCATCTTCTCTTATTGGCAGGAAGTGTGCTGATTTGGTGAGACGATCAACTATTACCCAAATAGTATCAAAACCACTTGCAGTCCTTGGCAATTTAGTGATGAAATCCATGGTAATGTTTTCCCATTTCCATTCTGGGATTTCGGGTTGTTGAAGTAGACCTGATGGTTTCTGATGCTCAGCTTTGACCTTAGAACACGTCAAACATTCTCCTACGTATTTAGCAACATCGGCTTTCATACCCGGCCACCAAAAATATTTCCTGAGATCCTTGTACATCTTCCCCGTTCCAGGATGTATTGAGTATCTGGTTTTATGAGCTTCTCTAAGTACCATTTCTCTCATATCTCCAAATTTTGGTACCCAAATCCTTTCAGCCCTATACCGGGTTCCGTCTTCCCGAATATTAAGATGCTTCTCCGATCCTTTGGGTATTTCATCCTTTAAATTTCCCTCTTTTAAAACTCCTTGTTGCGCCTCCTTTATTTGAGTAGTAAGGTTATTATGAATCATTATATTCATAGATTTTACTCGAATGGGTTCTCTGTCCTTCCTGCTCAAGGCATCGGCTACCACATTTGCCTTCCCCGGGTGGTAACGAATCTCAAAGTCGTAATCATTCAACAATTCAATCCACCTACGCTGCCTCATATTCAGTTGTTTCTGATTAAATATGTGTTGAAGACTTTTGTGGTCGGTATATATAATACTTTTTACCCCATATAAGTAGTGCCTCCAAGTCTTTAATGCAAAAACAACCGCGCCTAATTCCAAATCATGCGTCGTATAATTTTGTTCGTGAATCTTCTATTGTCTAGACGCATAAGCAATCACCTTCGTTCGTTGCATTAATACACAACCGAGACCTTGCTTTGATGCGTCACAATAAATCACAAAATCATCATTCCCTTCAGGCAATGACAATATAGGTGCCATAGTTAGCTTTTTCTTCAATAACTGAAACGCTTTCTCTTGTTCATCATTCCATTCAAATTTCTTCCCTTTATGCGTTAATGCAGTCAAGGGTTTTGCTATTCTGGAAAAGTCTTGGATGAACCTTCTGTAGTAACCAGCTAGTCCTAAAAACTGGCGTATGTGTTTCGGAGTTTTCGGGGTTTCCCACTTTTCAACAGTTTCTATCTTTGCCGGATCCACCTTAATACCTTCTTTGTTCACTATGTGACCGAGGAATTGAACTTCTTTCAACCAAAATGCACACTTTGAAAACTTAGCGTACAATTCTTCTTTCCTCAATACTTCTAACACCTTTCTCAAATGTTCACCGTGTTCTTGGTCATTCTTTGAGTAAATAAGTATGTCATCAATGAAAACAATGACAAACTTGTCAAGGTATGGTCCACACACTCGGTTCATAAGGTCCATGAACACAGCTGGTGCATTAGTTAAACCAAACGGCATGACCATAAACTCGTAATGACCGTAACGTGTTCTGAAAGCAGTCTTTGGAATATCATCTTCTTTCACCCGCATTTGATGGTACCCGGAACGTAAGTCAATCTTTGAATAAACAGACGAGCCTTGTAGTTGATCAAATAAGTCGTCGATTCTCGGTAGTGGGTAGCGGTTCTTGATGGTAAGTTTGTTCAACTCTCGGTAGTCGATACACAACCTGAATGTACCATCTTTCTTCTTGACAAACAAAACAGGAGCTCCCCACGGTGATGTGCTTGGTCGAATGAAACCACGCTCTAAAAGTTCTTGTAATTGGCTTTGCAGTTCTTTTATCTCGCTGGGTGCGAGTCTGTAAGGAGCACGAGCTATTGGTGCAGCTCCTGGTACAAGATCTATTTGAAATTCAACGGATCGATGTGGGGGTAATCCCGGTAATTCTTTCGGAAATACATCGGGAAATTCTTTTGCAATGGGAACATCATTGATGCTCTTTTCTTCAGTTTGTACTTTCTCGACGTGTGCTAGAACAGCATAGCAACCTTTTCTTATTAGTTTTTGTGCCTTCAAATTACTAATAAGATGTAGCTTCGTGTTGCCCTTTTCTCCGTACACCATTAAGGGTTTTCCTTTTTCTCGTATAATGCGAATTGCATTTTTGTAACAAACGATCTCTGCTTTCACTTCTTTCAACCAGTCCATACCGATTATCACATCAAAACTCCCTAACTCTACTGGTATCAAATCAATCTTAAATGTTTCGCTAACCAGTTTAATTTCTCGATTTCGACATATATTATCTGCTGAAATTAATTTACCATTTGCTAATTCGAGTAAAAATTTACTATCCAAAGGCGTCAATGGACAACTTAATTTAGCACAAAAATCTCTACTCATATAGCTTCTATCCGCACCCGAATCAAATAAAATGTAAGCAGATTTATTGTCAATAAGAAACGTACCCATAACAAGCTCTGGGTCTT
Source organism: Rutidosis leptorrhynchoides (assembly GCF_046630445.1). NCBI lineage: Eukaryota > Viridiplantae > Streptophyta > Magnoliopsida > Asterales > Asteraceae > Rutidosis > Rutidosis leptorrhynchoides. Next base: position 592,131,240 of record NC_092333.1, on the reverse strand, counting down.
CCTGTGCCTCTGCCGCATTAATATTGAAAACTCTTCCGCGGCCTTGTCCATTCGTGTTCTCCTGGTTCAGGCAATTTCTAATAATGTGGCCCGGTTTTCCACATTTATAACAAACTACATTGGCATAACTTGCTCCGACACTACTTGCTCCGCCATTACTCGTTCCGACACCATTTGTTCCTTTCGTTCTATTAACCCCTGGTCCGTAGACCTCACACTTCGCCGCGATATGACCATTTCTTTTACACTTGTTGCAAAATTTGGTGCAGAACCCCGAGTGATACTTTTCACACCTTTGGCATAGCTGCTTCTGATTGTTGTTGTTGTTGCGGTTATTATTGTTGTTGGGATGATTGTTGTAGTTGCTGTTGTTGTTGTTGTTGTTGTTGTTGTTGTTGTTGTTGTTGTTGTTGTTGTTGTTGTTGTTGTTGTTGGGCCGTTTGTTGTAGTTGCGATTGATGTTGCGATTGTTGGGATAATTGTTGCGATTGCTGTTGTTGTTGTATTGGTGATTCTTATCACCGTTTTCCTCCCACTTTCTTTTGACTTGCTTCACATTGGCCTCTTCAGCAGTCTGTTCTTTAATTCTTTCTTCAATCTGGTTCACGAGTTTGTGAGCCATTCTACATGCCTGTTGTATGGAGGCGGGCTCGTGTGAACTTATATCTTCTTGGATTCTTTCCGGTAATCCTTTCACAAACGCGTCGATCTTCTCTTCCTCATCTTCGAATGCTCCCAGACACAATAGGCACAATTCTGTGAATCGTCTTTCGTACGTGGTAATATCAAATCCTTGGGTTCGTAACCCTCTAAGTTCTGTCTTGAGCTTATTGACCTCGGTTCTGGGACGGTACTTCTCGTTCATCAAGTGCTTGAATGCTGACCACGATAGTGCGTACGCATCGTCTTGTCCCACTTGCTCTAGATAGGTATTCCACCATGTTAACGCAGAACCTGTGAAGGTATGCGTAGCGTACTTCACTTTGTCCTCTTCAGTACACTTACTTATGGCAAATACCGATTCGACCTTCTCGGTCCACCGTTTCAATCCGATCGGTCCTTCGGTTCCATCAAATTTCAAAGGTTTGCAGGCAGTGAATTCTTTGTAGGTGCATCCTACACGATTTCCTGTACTGCTAGATCCAAGGTTATTGTTGGTATGTAGCGCAGCCTGTACTGCGGCTATGTTTGAAGCTAGAAAAGTACGGAATTCCTCTTCATTCATATTCACGGTGTGTCGAGTAGTCGGTGCCATTTCCTTCAAAATAGTCAAATGGAACAAGTTAATCATACAGAATATTAAGAGTAGTTAATAGTATTTCGTAGCATAATATGAACTCATTTATAAAAGCTTTTTCTTCATATTAGCGTTTTATAAGTTTAAATTCGGGTAGTACCTACCCGTTAAGTTCATACTTAGTAGCTAATATACAATTCAACTACTACAATTCTATATGAAAAACTGATTATAATAATATTTCGCGTTCAAACTTTTATACAATATTTTACAAACTTACAATACCGCTTATTTTACATAAAGCATGAAATATAGCACACAATAACTTTGATACAAGATAGTTGTGAAGATGATAATGCTAAAAACGAACATATATTTCATAGCATTATTCCTCAAGAAAGACAAGCTTTTAGTTGCAATTGTTCTATTTACAAGAGATATTCGTTTAAATAATAAAAGGTGAAGACAAAAGACAGATTCGACGAATTGAAGACGCAAACGACCAAAAAGCTCAAAAGTACAAAAGACAATAAAAAAAAAAGGTTCCAATTATTGATAAGAAACGTCTCGAAATCACAAGAGTACAAGATTCAAAACGCAAAGTACAAGATATTAAATTGTACGCGAGGACGTTCGAAAATCCGGAACCGGGACTAGAGTCAACTCTTAACGCTCGACGCAACGGACTAAAAATTACAAGTTAACTATGTATATAAATATAATATAATATATAATTAATTATATTAATTATATATATATTATATATATATAATAAAAACCGTCGGCAGCAAGAAACTCCAAGGGTGTGAGCTGTAAATACCTCTCCGCGACTCGCGGAGTTTTAAGGGCATTTTGCCGCGAGTCGCGGAGCCCCAAAAATCAAGTCTGGCTATAAAGCCAACCGAATTCTGATCAAATTTAATCATCTTTTTTCTCTTCCTCTTCATACGTAAATATATTTATATTTATAATTTATATTTTAATTTTAATTATAATTCTAATAATAAGGGTATGTTAGCGAATGTTGTAAGGGTGTAAGTCGAAATTCTGTCCGTGTAACGCTACGCTATTTTTAATCATTGTAAGTTATGTTCAACCTTTTTATATTAATGTCTCGTAGCTAAGTTATTATTATGCTTATTTAAAACGAAGTAATCATGATGTTGGGCTAATTACTAAAATTGGGTAATTGGGCTTTGTACCATAATTGGGGTTTGGATAAAAGAACGACACTTGTGGAAACTAGGCTATGGGCTATTAATGGGCTTTATATTTGTTTAACTAAATGAAAGTTTGTTAATGTTAATATAAAGATTTACAATTGGGCGTCCCTATAAATTACCATATACACTCGATCGGACACGATGGGCGGGGTATTTATATGTACGAATAATCGTTCATTTAACCGGATACGGGAATGGATTAATAGCCACTAGAATAATTAAAACAGGGGTGAAATTACATTCAAGGGTAATTGGTGTAATTGTTAACAAAGTAGTAAAACCTTGGTTTACACGCAGTCGATAACCTGGTGTATTCATTAAACAAAGTATTAAAACCTTGTTACAATTCGAATCCCCAATTAGTTGGAATATTTATCTTCGGGTATAATAATAATAATTTGACGAGGACACTCGCAATTTATATTTATGACTGATGGACTGTTATGGACAAAAACCAGACGGACATATTGAATAATCCAGGACAAAGGACAATTAACCCATGGGCATAAAACTAAAATCAACACGTCAAACATCATGATTACGGAAGTTTAAATAAGCATAATTCTTTTATTTCATATTTAATTTCCTTTATTTTATATTTAATTGCACTTCTAATTATCGCACTTTTATTTATTGTTATTTAATCGCACTTTTAATTATCGTACTTTTTAATTATCGCAATTTTATTTTATCGCATTTTTATTATTCGCAATTTCATTATCGTTATTTACTTTACGCTTTAATTTAAGTCTTGTATTTATTTTATATTTTACATTAGGTTTTAACTGCGACTAAAATCTTAAAATCGACAAACCGGTCATTAAACGGTAAAAACCCCCCTTTATAACAATAATATTACTTATATATATATTTGTATTTTTATAAAAGTAAACTAATATAGCGTTGAGCTTTGTTCAAAGATTTCCCTGTGGAACGAACCGGACTTACTAAAAACTACACTACTGTACGATTAGGTACACTGCCTATAAGTGTTGTAGCAAGGTTTAAGTATATCCATTCTATAAATAAATAAATATCTTGTGTAAAATTGTATCGTATTTAATAGTGTTTTCCTAGTAAAATAATAACTATTTTATATACACCTCGCTCGACATCAAGTATATTTTTGGCGCCGCTGCCGGGGAAACAACTCTTAAACGCCGGAAGCGCAACGCTAATATAATAAAAAAAAAAAAAAAAAGATTTTTTAGTTACTTTTATTAAAAATTCGTTTTTGTAAAAATACGTTTTAAATATTCGAAAATATAAATATAAAAAAAAAAAAAAACAAAAATATTAGTATTTTTAAGATTTTGTTAAATATTTAAGTTTTATAAAGTTTCTTTATTTCTATTTTAGTTTATAAAAATATAAGTTTTATTTTAAAATATTTTATTTATTTAAAAAACAGAAAACAGAAAATAAAAAAAAAAAAAAAAATAAAGAAAAACGCGTAAAAAGTGAAAGCTGTCAACTGAATTCCTGAACCCCGCGACTCGCGGGGATTTCTTCTTTATTTGCCGCGACTCGCGGAGACCTTCTGACAGGCGACAAGGAAGCCCTAAACCTGCATTAATTACGGGTTTTAATTTATTATTATTATTATTTAATCTTAATTATTATTATTATTATTATTATTATTAGTTTTAGTTTTAATTTTACTTTTTATTTAATTTGTTGTATTTAGTTTTAATTAGTTTTTATTAAAATTGTAAAATTAGTAGTTTTATTAAAAAAAAAATAAATAATATAAAAATAATATTTTTATAAAAAAATTGTACTTTTTACAACTTTTTATATATTTTGTTATTTTGTACCTTTTTAATCGTTGTAGCGTAATATTTGTATTTTTTAGCTCATATTTAATTTTAAACTTAGTTTTAGCTATAGTTATTTTTACTCCTAGATTTTTAGGCTTTGCCGTAGAATTCCTTAAGTGCTTTTTCTTTAGACTAAGATTTAGGTGCTTTAGAATTTTGCGACGCCTTTTTAAGTTTTAGTTTCTTTTTAAGTTATTTTCATTTGGGATTTAGTTTTTCCTTGTAAGCTTTAATATTTTTAGACCTTTTACTATGTATCAATTATCATTCCAATTAGTAATATCAATTTGCGATTATAATTTTAAGTTAGTTGTAGTAATAAGGTTAAATTAGTTAAGTATTTTTAAGTTTTTATAAGTTTCTTTTATTTTTCCGTCACCTTTTATTTTTCAATTTTTTTTCTTTTTCAACCTTTTGCGACGAACTCTTTTTCTCTCTTATTTCTCGCCATTCTAGTTTTTAGGACTTAAAATTTTTCTACTTCTTATCTAAATTTCTTAAAATTACGAAAACTTATTTTAAGTGGTTAAATTAATAGACATCAAAATTTTCTGGTTCGTAGTAATAGTTGGATTTGTACGTGGACCGGGTTATTGGAGCCAAACAGTCCTCAATTATATTGAGACCAAACGAATCCTGCCCCTCTGCTGCATCTTTTGGCTATTCGAAACGTGGGCAAAATCAGAAAAATCTATTGATTGGATAACTTATTATAATTTTTCTTTCCTTTTAAAAACTAATAGGATATTCTGTGAATGCACCGAGCAAGACGTTCATCACCTTTTGTACGTTCACCACCTGTAACTCGATCAAGACATCGTTTAACAAATATAACCGCCGTTGATTTTTCTTTAGAATCGTCATCCAGTCGACCAAGTACTTCAGTTCAAATTTCCGATAATCCATTTTTTGAACCCAACCTCACAATTGAGAATCCAGAGAATATTCAGGAACGGTTCGTAGATCCTGAACCATTAAACTTTCCTCCGGAACCACCAATCATTCAAACAGAGATTGTTGAGGAACGAACTATTAAATCAGAATCATCTAGTGATACCGATTCAACAAATTCAATTATGGAGAATCTGGAACCTTTAAGTATGGAAGACCGAATGAGAGCTAAACGCACTGGCCAAGGTCACGCAATTACTCATCCAGACATTAATGCGCCAGATTATGAAATCAAAGGACAAATTCTACACATGGTAACTAATCAATGCCAATTTAGTGGTGCGCCGAAGGAAGATCCAAATGAACATCTACGTACCTTTAATAGGATCTGCACACTATTTAAAATCCGAGAAGTGGAGGATGAACAGATATATCTCATGTTATTTCCCTGGACTTTAAAGGGAGAAGCCAAAGATTGGTTGGAATCGTTACCTGAAGGGGCGATTGATACATGGGATGTTTTAATTGACAAATTTCTTAAACAATTCTTTCCTGCATCTAAAGCCGTAAGACTTCAAGCAGAAATTGTTACGTTCACACAAAAGCCAAATGAAACTCTATATGAGGCGTGGACAAGATATGGAAAGTTATTAAGAGGATGTCCGCAACATGGTTTAGACACCTGTCAAATAGTACAAATATTCTACCGAGGATGCGACATCACTACAAGGAAAGACATAGATATAGCAGCTGGTGGCTCTATTATGAAGAAAACCGAAACTGATGCTTACAAAATTATTGATAACACTGCTTCCCACTCGCATGAGTGGCACCAAGAAAAAGATATCATTAGATCATCTAAAGCAGCTAGAGCCGATTCTAGCCATGACTTAGATTCCATTTCCGCAAAGATAGATGCTTTCGAGAGACGAATGGAAAAGATGACTAAGGATATACACTCAATACGAATTAGTTGTGAGCAGTGTGGAGGATCACATTTGACAAAAGATTGTCTCAGTATTGAATTAACAATGGAACAAAGAGAGAATATTTCATACATAAACCAAAGGCCTGGAAATAATTATCAGAATAATTATCAACCGCCAAGACCGATTTACAATCAAAACCAGAATTATAACCGAAATATTCCATACAACAACCAACAAGGTCCTAGCAATCAACAAGTATCCAATAATACTTACAATCAGCAAAGACCAAATTTTCAAAACAAACCACCACAACAAACCGATGATAAAAAGCCGAATTTAGAAGATATGATGACGAAGCTAGTTGAAACTCAAACGCAGTTTTTCACATCTCAGAAACAAACCAATGAACAAAATGCTCAAGCATTTAGAAATCAACAAGCTTCTATTCAAAATCTGGAACAAGAAGTAAGTAACCTAGCAAGGTTAATAGGTGAAAGAAAACCGGGAAGTTTACCTAGTGATACAAATGCTAACCCCCGGAATGAAACAGCTAAAGCTATTACCACAAGAAGTGGTACAACACTTAAACCACCTGAAATACCTGTAACTTCTGATGAAACTATTCCTACTCCACAAGAACCACAACCTGATCAAGATAAGGAAAAAGAACCGGTAGTTGAAAAGGTTAATGAAGATAACACAGTTAAGGATAAACCTTATGTTAAACCATACCAACCACCACTTCCTTATCCGAGTAAAATGAAGAAAGAAAAACTTGAAGCCGAGCAATCCAAATTCTTGGATATGTTTAAACAGATAAATGTAAATCTTCCTTTCATTGATGTGATTTCAGGAATGCCTAGATATGCTAAATTCTTGAAAGATCTAATCACGAATAGAAAGAAAATGGAAGAACTCTCGGCTGTTACTATGAATGCTAATTGTTCAGCAGTGCTGTTGAATAAGATACCAGAAAAACTATCTGATCCAGGAAGTTTCACAATTCCATGTTTTCTGGGTAGTCTTAGTTCAATAGAAGCATTGGCAGACTTAGGTGCTAGTATAAATCTAATGCCGTATTCACTATACGCTAAACTAGACCTTGGAGAATTGAAACCAACCAGAATAAGCATACAACTAGCCGATAGATCAATAAAATATCCTAGAGGGATAATGGAAAACATGCTAGTTAAAGTTGGTACTTTAGTATTTCCAGTAGATTTTGTTGTTCTGGACATGGAAGAAGATTCTCAAGTTCCTCTCATATTAGGAAGACCATTCTTAAACACGGCTAAAGCAATGATAGACGTGTTCGGTAAGAAACTGACCCTAAGTATAGAGGATGAGAGTGTTACCTTTTCAGTTGATAGAGCAATGCAACAACCACAATCTGCAGATGATACATGTTATTATATTCAAACTATAGATGCACATGCAGAATTATTAGAAGAATTTCCAGAATTACAAGGAACAGGAGAATGTTCTTTAGGAGAAGGTAATGAACCAATTGATGAAGCTGAAATGTTAGCTACACTTATAGCTAATGGATATGAACCAACAACAGAAGAAATTAAAATGCTAAAAGAAGAAGACAGATATCGATATAAATCATCGATAGAAGAACCTCCGAAATTAGAGTTAAAGCCACTTCCAAACCATTTGGAATACGCTTATTTACATGGTGAATCTGAATTACCTGTAATAATATCGTCTTCTCTTACTGAAAATGAGAAATCACAACTCATTTCTGTGTTGAAAGCTCATAAACCAGCCATTGCATGGAAGATTCATGATATTAAAGGAATAAGTCCTTCGTATTGCACACATAAAATCCTTATGGAAGAAGGTCATAAAACGTATGTGCAACGCCAACGAAGACTAAATCCTAATATGCAAGATGTAGTTAAGAAAGAGATTATTAAACTGCTAGATGCAGGTTTAATTTATCCAATCTCTGATAGTCCATGGGTAAGCCCAGTTCAATGCGTGCCTAAGAAGGGTGGCATGACTGTCATCACAAATGAGAAAAATGAGCTTATTCCTACTAGGACTGTAACAGGATGGCGTGTATGTATTGATTATAGAAAATTAAATGACGCCACCAGAAAAGATCACTTTCCCTTACCTTTCATAGATCAAATGTTGGAAAGATTAGCCGGAAATAGTTACTATTGTTTTCTAGATGGATTTTCCGGATATTTTCAAATTCCAATAGCACCCGAGGACCAAGAGAAAACCACATTCACGTGCCCTTATGGTACTTTTGCTTACAAACGCATGCCATTTGGACTTTGTAACGCCCCTGCAACCTTTCAAAGGTGTATGATGGCGATTTTTCACGACATGATAGAAGAATGCATGGAAGTATTCATGGATGACTTTTCAGTCTTCGGTGATACATTTAAATCATGTCTAGTTAATCTGGAACGAATGCTAATTAGATGCGAAAAATCAAATCTAGTACTTAATTGGGAGAAATGCCATTTCATGGTTAAAGAAGTCATCGTTCTTGGACATAAAATTTCAAAAGAAGGAATTGAAGTGGATAGAGCTAAAGTAGATGTAATTGCTAAACTTCCACATCCCACCAATGTTAAAGGAGTTAGGAGTTTTCTAGGGCATGCCGGTTTTTACCGACGTTTCATAAAAGATTTTTCAAAAATTGCCACTCCTATGAATAAACTCCTAGAAAAGGATGCGCCATTCATCTTTTCAGATGAGTGTATCAAATCTTTTAATATTCTTAAAGAAAAACTCACTAATGCGCCGATCATGATAACACCAAATTGGAATCTACCATTTGAACTAATGTGCGATGCAAGTGATTTTGCAATGGGAGCCGTTTTAGGACAAAGGATTGAAAAACGATTTCAACCTATATATTATGCTAGTAAGACATTACAAGGAGCACAAACGAACTATACAACTACTGAAAAAGAACTCCTTGCTATTGTCTTTGCTTTTGACAAATTTCGATCATATCTCGTTCTAGCAAAAACGGTGGTCTATACCGACCATTCTGCTCTTAGATACCTATTTTCAAAACAAGATGCTAAACCAAGATTAATCCGTTGGATCTTACTCTTACAAGAGTTTGATATTGAAATCCGAGATAAAAAAGGAGCAGAAAATCTCGCCGCTGATCATCTTTCTCGTCTTGAAAATCCCGAATTAGAAGTTCTGAATGAATCGGCCATACAAGACAACTTTCCTGATGAATATCTATTGAAGATAGATTATAAAGAAATCCCATGGTTTGCAGACTATGCAAACTACTTAGTTTGTGGATTCCTTGAAAAAGGATTATCGTACCAAAGACGAAAGAAATTCTTCAGTGATATAAAACACTATTTCTGGGAAGATCCACATCTGTTTAAAAGTTATCCCGATGGAATAATACGCCGATGTGTATTTGGAGATGAAGCTAGTAAAATTTTAAACCATTGTCACACAGGACCAACAGGAGGGCATTATGGGCCTCAACTAACAGCAAGAAAAGTTTATGAAGCTGGATTCTATTGGCCTACAATTTACAAAGACGCACACCTTCTTTGCAAATCCTGTGATGCATGTCAAAGGACCGGAAAAATAAGTCAACGTGATGAAATGCCACAAAATGTCATCCAAGTATGTGAAGTATTTGACATTTGGGGTATTGACTTTATGGGTCCATTTCCAAAATCTCATAATAATCTATATATACTCGTAGCCATTGATTATGTATCTAAATGGGCAGAAGCACAAGCTCTCCCAACTAACGATGCACGAGTTGTAGTCAACTTTTTAAAACGTCTTTTTGCAATGTTTGGAACACCGAAAGCTTTAATAAGTGATCGGGGTACTCATTTCTGTAATAATCAACTTGAGAAAGTTCTTAAAAGATATGGAGTAACTCATAAAATCTCCACCGCATATCATCCACAAACAAGTGGACAAGTTGAAAATACCAACCGAGCTTTAAAACGTATTCTAGAGAAAACCGTAGGATCAAATCCGAAGGAATGGTCCATTAAATTGGAGGATGCACTCTGGGCTTTTAGAACAGCCTACAAAACTCCAATTGGAACCACACCTTTTAGACTTGTTTATGGAAAAGCATGTCATCTTCCAGTAGAAATTGAACACAAAGCATTTTGGGCTTTGAAGACATGTAATCTTGATTTACATGAAGCTGGACGTCTACGATTAAGTCAACTAAACGAATTAGAAGAATTAAGACATGAAGCATACGAAAATTCGTTAATCTATAAAGAAAGAACGAAGAAATGGCATGATAAAAGAATCAGAAGTTCAAAAGAATTCAAAGAAGGAGACAGAGTTCTTCTTTTCAATTCACGATTCAAGCTATTTCCTGGAAAATTGAAATCAAGATGGTCTGGACCATTCATAGTCAAAAGAGTTTTCCCATACGGAACGATAGAATTAATAAATTCAAATGGGATTGAATTTAAAGTTAATGGTCACAGAGTTAAACATTACATACATGGTCCGATGGAAGTCGACAACGAAGTTAATCACAATTTCGACACCACAGCTAACTAAGTGTGGGGAGAATCAAGTCTTTAAAGGATAATATATATTTCTGTTAGAGTTAGATTGTCTGTTTTCGTGTAGTTCTCGAAAATGGAACACGTATGGTCTTTCCCTAGCAGACCCTAAAGAACTAGTCTTCTCCCCCCATTCTGAATTTTTATTTTTTTTAGGTTTTTACGAAATGAAGACTGCCTGTGAACTAAACCATGGTCTAATGCTACACGCTTTGATCACTAAAAGAAATAATGATATACTACCGAGTGAATTAGTATCAGTAATCAGAGAAAGAATGGACGGAGTTAGAAAAGGATCCAGATGCGAAGATAATAAGTTACAATTTGGTAAAGGAAAATCAAAATCCGCAGCGAAAAGAAGAGCACGACACCTAGAAAGATGTCACAAATGCGGAAAATGGTCACATGGAGGTAAATGTTCAAATAATCAAACCTATTCAAATACCGAATTTGTTACTTTATGCAGAGACGGACCGTTCATATGTTTAGAAGAAAAGACAATGAATGCTCGAGGTTACGCTTATGCAGCCATGGAAAATCAATTAAACCGACTATCTTATGAATATAATAGATCATATAACTAAGAAATCTATTTCACAGGTATGTCTGTATAGTTTTTATTTTTATTTTTATTTTTAACCTTTTGATAATAAACGCTAATTTGTTCGCTAAAAAGTATTAAATTGGTATTGAATAAAATTAGGTTTGGCGACCGAAATTATTGATATCATTCAACAATTTATTACATCACTGCGAAATTTAACGTTTATTCTTAAGGTATAAATATCTTTAATCAATCAACCCAAAATATTTCAAAAATTCGTCATGAGTTAAATTAGGTCTTGGAACCGAAATTACTTTACCGAAAAGAGGGGCGCATATTTTTGATAATATTTGATTGATTAAAGTGGGATAAAAAGACAAAAAGATTTTTAATTTATTTTTTTTACCATGTTTTTAAAATTAATATTTAAATCTTAAATTAATATTGTAAACTTTGTAAAAACAATATATTTAAAATTGTAAATATTTGAAAAATTAATATAAGTTTGGTATGAATTTATAAATTTTTAAATTAAGTTTGGTGTGAATTTATAATATGAATTTTTAAATTAAGTTTGGTGTGAATTTTTAATTTTTAAAATATGAATTTTTAATTTTATGCATTTCAAATTTTAAGTTTGGTGTGAATTTTTAATTTTTAATTTTTAATTTTTAATTTTGAATTTTATATTTAAGTTGTGTGAATTTAAAAACAAAAATTTACTTTATCTCATTAAGTTAAGAATATGATTTTTAAAATTCGTCGTAAGCTGAAGACTAGGTCTTTGAACCGAAATTGCTTTACCCGAGGGAGGGACGAGAACTTTTATTATCATTATTTTTAATCTTATTGATTTAAAGTATGCCAAAAACATTGAAAAAACCCAAAAATCTTAGCTTTTAAAACAATCGCTACAAAAAGACAAATTTTAAAATTTTGTCGAAGGACGGACTAGGACATCGATCCGAAACGACCTCGTCCTAAATAACAAGGGAAACAAAATTTTAAAATTAATTTCTTAATTGTTTTATAAGTTAAAGATTATAAAAAAAAAAAAAAAAAAAGGTAAACTCCGCGACTCGCGGAGTTTGCAGTGCAAAACCTCCGCGACTCGCGGAGGGATCAAAAATCAGAAAAAAAAATAAAAGAGCTGAACGATCAGTTCACTCTCCCACACACATAAACACCCAAATACTGCGAAAAAAGAACCCGAAAACCACCGAAAATCACCTCCAAAAATCTCAATTTTTAACCGTTAATCACCAAATTTTTTGCTAAAATCATGTTGAGAAGGATGATATCTAAGAACTACTCAAGAAAAACGGTATATTTCTACACCTAAACACCATTTAATTCGAATTTTAGTGTTCTTGAGCTATTTTTCCCCAATTTGATTTTGATGCTTTTTAGTGTAATTAGACTTAAATTGTTTATGTATTATGCTTGTATAACCTAGATTGATGCTGTTTAACATGATTAGAAGCCTTAAACTTCAAATTTTGAATAATCTAGGGTTTGTGTTCTTGAGCAATTTGGGGCTTTTTGATATAAACAGGTTATCGCCGATTTTTGTCATGAATTGTTGCTAAATTGAGTAGTGTAACATGTCTAGGTAGTTAAATGATCCAAACTTTGAGCCTAAACATGATTTTGAGAATTAAAGTGGACTTTTTCAAGTCCAAAATTCATGAACTTGATTTTTGAAAGATAATGCCATTTGAGACTTGTTTATTTGCTAGTAATGATTATTTTGACATGTTATTTGAGTTGAATGCTTATGAACTTGGCGAAAATTTTCGTATATGCTTATTTGAAAAAGTGTAGATTTGATAAAAATGTGAAAATAAGCTTAAAGTTTGATATAAATTGATAATGTCATTGTAATTATTTTGATTGATGATTTTGCTGACACTAATGCATATTTGGATGCACAAAATTTGTGTTTGATGTGTTTTGCAGAATGAAAGGGGTGAATCTTCATCCCAAGCCCGCCATGCTCCTGCTGAGAACTTGGAACAACAGGAGGTAGATAACTACTACAAGCAGGATGTACCTCATCCAGTCATGACCTTTTCAGATATGCACTTGGAACAGTTGCACCCGAACCTGAGATTTGACAGACTTTGGATAGATTATCCAAAATATCAACGGGGTTTGCATACTCTTCATTCCAAGGTTGTTGAGGTACCGAGGGTCATAGAATGGGGACCCTTAGAAGCTGTAGAATTGGCCGGGCCAATTAGGGAATTACTGGTACAGAGGTATGGTAATTCTTCTTTTAATGACTGGATATGTTTATTCACCATACGCAGACCTGTATATAAAGTATGGTGTGAAGAGTTGTTATGTAGTATAGAGTTGAATGATCGGGTAGCTAGTTTAATCGATCGTTCTTTTATTAGATTTTTGTTAGGCGGTTCGATGCGCCACATGTCTTTACTGGACATGGCTCAGGCTTTACGTATATATACGCCTGAGGAGTTAGCGTCTGCCGATTGTAGAGGATTGATACTAAACGGTAGAAAAATAGATGAGAATTTTGATACACACGGTGTGTGGAGTCAAATGACAAGCCATCACCGTTTCAAAGGGGGAAACTACTCTTATTTGGATATAGATAGAGCCGAATTAAGAGTAATACATAGGTTTTTAGCTAATTCGATTACACAAAGGGGTAAAAACAAAGAAAAGGTAAATGAACAAGATTTGTTTTACCATATGTGTATTCGAGACCCACACAGCGCTGTAAGTATACCATATTGTGTGGGTTATTATTTATCAGCTATGGTTCGGGGGATGCGTCCACATAGCATAATAGGAGGTGGTATTTTTATTACTTTGATTGGTGAATATCTCGGTGTGGATATAAGTCGGGGGGGATTATTAGTAGAAGAGCTGGAACCCCGCGACACTATAGGTTTAAATGTATACCATGGTGCGAAAGTTTTGAAGCGGCGAAATAACGCCGCAGTACGATACAATGGTAGACATCCACAGGTAGAGAGAAACCAGGAACAAGGTAATGTAGGAGGGGGGAATGAGATGCAAGAAATGCATAGGTTTATAGCTTCTCAGGAATACGAAAATGCTAGACAGAGAGCATTTGAAGATTGGCAAGTTCATCAGAACCAGATCATAGCGCATTGCCAACATATAGGTAGAAACTATATTCCTACACCAAAACCCGTCTTCCCTCCTTGGTCGATAGAGATGCAGCCACCATATCCTACGTATGACCCTGCCGAAGCATTCTATAGCACTTATGGTTATGCGTGGAACCCCTATTGGTACCAATATCATCCTTAGTTTACTTATTTTTTTTTTTTTTTTTTTTTGTAATTTGTATTTATTAATACATTTAATATTTTTGTTAATATTGTAATCATTTTTATAATTATCTAACTTTTATTCTTAGATTTTAATAATTTTTGAATGTGGGGTAATAAACCAAACTTCAAAAATATGTATATATGTTGCAGTTTATCTTATTTACACAACAGGGTAAAACAAAGAATTTTCAAAGACTGGCATTAAGTTCAGCAAAAGCAACTAATTTTGACGACAAGATGCAAAATATATGTGAAATAACAACAAGACGGGATGAACAAATGATGTGCACCATTTATCATTCAGCAAACAAACGCCAATATATTTGGAAACTTTGGTAAAAATTTAATCATTTTCACACAAATCACCCTCAATAATTTAAATTGTTACTGATTTCTTGCAAATGAGGGCATTGCAAGATCTTAAGTGTGGGAAGGGATTAAATTCTTTCGGATTTTAAAATTTTTATATTAAACACTTGGTTACCATTAAAAATACTAGTAAAGCAGTAGTTGTATTAGAATCTAGTGCTCTCTGATAAAAAAGAACAGCCCTAGTCTTATATACTGACTACCCAATTCTAGTAAAATTTTTTCAAAATTTTCAATTAAATGAATTAAAATCATGTTTATACATATTTATGAACGATAAAACTAGGTTTTAACACCGAAATTATTGTTACCTCGGAAAGGACATAAATTGAGAAACAAACTAAAATGTTAAAATTCATTTAAAATGGAATAGAGGACGATAAAAAGGAAAATAAAAGCCAAGTGTGGGAAAATTTACCAAATTATTTTAAACATATGTCACATATATCTGTAACAAATAACTGAAAATACTTTTGCTTTGGACTAAACTAAACTGTTTTACCCGATGAAAGAAAAGAAGAGATGGATCTACACGATGAATCAATTCCATCATTAAAAGGAAGTAAAGTCTTCCGAAAAAGAAACGCGCTTCTTGATTTAGGTCATGAAGTTGTCGTCCAGACCAGCTGTAGGTTGACGAAAAATCTAGAAAAGTCATCACTAAAATCAGCATGAAATCCACGGACCTCAGCATAAAACAGGGTCGCCAAGTGGTCAGATTTATCCTAACCATGAGAAGGATTTATCTCGTACAATGGGGAGGCACCGTGCAAATTAGCTGGATAAGACTAATGAATCAGATCCCCAGAAAGGATAATCTCCTTAAAGATTAAAAATCAGCTTTTAAGACTGATATTACTCAATCCTAGAGATTGACCTTAAAGATTGAGAATTACAAACTCATGGAATTCGATGATATCTAAACTCGAGCTTGAACGAGAAAATATTTTGATCAAAATTACAAACCGATTTGTTTTCTGAAAACCCTATTTTCAATGCGTTCATTACCATTGAACGTAAAATCCTAGGAATTCACCTGGAATTCATTAGGTCACCTGAACTAAATCGGGTGTCAACCGTAAGAACGGTGGTTGCATAGCATGGTCAAAGACAGGACCTTGTGCCAGACCGAAAAATTATAAGGATGAGCTTTACTATTGCTCCTACCAAGGATAGTAATTGCGTCCGACACGTTATAGACCATAATCAAAAGCATGTCACGGGACATTGCCTTAACAGTTGCTTGTTCAACGCTTTCCTTTACAACCGGACGGTAGTTTGCCGAAAGGTAATATACGGAACAAGTAAACTGGACGTGTTGCTTTCCAAATACAAGGTTAGCAAGTGGGTGACACAAAACCGCAAGTTTTGAGCTAAAATTTTCAAATCTGAAACCCACCAAACCCACAAAAATATTTTGCAAACACCGGTAAAGGGTTATTCCGGAAAACTTATCTAGGGTAAAAACTAGATTTAATTTTCAAAAGATCAAATGTTTTCATAAAGATCCAATTTCCTTAATGGATCTAAATTTTTATAGTCATGTGGGACTGTAAACCATATCATTACTACCATTGTTTATACCGCCGTATAGAAATCACTGATGTACAAAGTGTGAAGAATAAAGAAGTGATTCTAGTATTTCAAGACGATATTGCTTGAGGACAAGCAACGCTCAAGTGTGCGAATATTTGATAATGCTAAAAACGAACATATATTTCATAGCATTATTCCTCAAGAAAGACAAGCTTTTAGTTGCAATTGTTCTATTTACAAGAGATATTCGTTTAAATAATAAAAGGTGAAGACAAAAGACAGATTCGACGAATTGAAGATGCAAACGACCAAAAAGCTCAAAAGTACAAAAGACAATAAAAAAAAAGGTTCCAATTATTGATAAGAAACGTCTCGAAATCACAAGAGTACAAGATTCAAAACGCAAAGTACAAGATATTAAATTGTACGCGAGGACGTTCGAAAATCCGGAACCGGGACTAGAGTCAACTCTTAACGCTCGACGCAACGGACTAAAAATTACAAGTTAACTATGTATATAAATATAATATAATATATAATTAATTATATTAATTATATATATATTATATATATATAATAAAAACCGTCGGCAGCAAGAAACTCCAAGGGTGTGAGCTGTAAATACCTCTCCGCGACTCGCGGAGTTTTAAGGGCATTTTGCCGCGAGTCGCGGAGCCCCAAAAATCAAGTCTGGCTATAAAGCCAACCGAATTCTGATCAAATTTAATCATCTTTTTTCTCTTCCTCTTCATACGTAAATATATTTATATTTATAATTTATATTTTAATTTTAATTATAATTCTAATAATAAGGGTATGTTAGCGAATGTTGTAAGGGTGTAAGTCGAAATTCTGTCCGTGTAACGCTACGCTATTTTTAATCATTGTAAGTTATGTTCAACCTTTTTATATTAATGTCTCGTAGCTAAGTTATTATTATGCTTATTTAAAACGAAGTAATCATGATGTTGGGCTAATTACTAAAATTGGGTAATTGGGCTTTGTACCATAATTGGGGTTTGGATAAAAGAACGACACTTGTGGAAACTAGGCTATGGGCTATTAATGGGCTTTATATTTGTTTAACTAAATGAAAGTTTGTTAATGTTAATATAAAGATTTACAATTGGGCGTCCCTATAAATTACCATATACACTCGATCGGACACGATGGGCGGGGTATTTATATGTACGAATAATCGTTCATTTAACCGGACACGGGAATGGATTAATAGCCACTAGAATAATTAAAACAGGGGTGAAATTACATTCAAGGGTAATTGGTGTAATTGTTAACAAAGTAGTAAAACCTTGGTTTACACGCAGTCGATAACCTGGTGTATTCATTAAACAAAGTATTAAAACCTTGTTACAATTCGAATCCCCAATTAGTTGGAATATTTATCTTCGGGTATAATAATAATTTGACGAGGACACTCGCAATTTATATTTATGACTGATGGACTGTTATGGACAAAAACCAGACGGACATATTGAATAATCCAGGACAAAGGACAATTAACCCATGGGCATAAAACTAAAATCAACACGTCAAACATCATGATTACGGAAGTTTAAATAAGCATAATTCTTTTATTTCATATTTAATTTCCTTTATTTTATATTTAATTGCACTTCTAATTATCGCACTTTTATTTATTGTTATTTAATCGCACTTTTAATTATCGTACTTTTTAATTATCGCAATTTTATTTTATCGCATTTTTATTATTCGCAATTTCATTATCGTTATTTACTTTACGCTTTAATTTAAGTCTTGTATTTATTTTATATTTTACATTAGGTTTTAACTGCGACTAAAATCTTAAAATCGACAAACCGGTCATTAAACGGTAAAAACCCCCCTTTATAACAATAATATTACTTATATATATATTTGTATTTTTATAAAAGTAAACTAATATAGCGTTGAGCTTTGTTCAAAGATTTCCCTGTGGAACGAACCG
Organism: Rutidosis leptorrhynchoides; assembly: GCF_046630445.1. Taxonomy (NCBI): domain Eukaryota; kingdom Viridiplantae; phylum Streptophyta; class Magnoliopsida; order Asterales; family Asteraceae; genus Rutidosis; species Rutidosis leptorrhynchoides. The sequence goes on along the minus strand of NC_092333.1, from coordinate 592,112,849 downwards.
GACTTACTAAAAACTACACTACTGTACGATTAGGTACACTGCCTATAAGTGTTGTAGCAAGGTTTAAGTATATCCATTCTATAAATAAATAAATATCTTGTGTAAAATTGTATCGTATTTAATAGTGTTTTCCTAGTAAAATAATAACTATTTTATATACACCTCGCTCGACATCAGAAGATAATTCTAGCTAGTACACAAGTCGTTTAGCAAAGGCAATAAAGACACGTAATTCATACGTCCAGAAAAAAGTCATGCATTCTGGTTTTACTAGGACTACTTCCCATCCTTGGTCTTGTGCAACATAACCGTTATGGCCGTTGATAAGACAGCGTGTTGTAACGTCATCAAAGGGACGAGGGTTACGTAATGTCCAACAGTCCCGTAATAATCTAAAAACCTCATTTCTTACCCCAATTACCGACTCCGTCACTTGTGGAAACGTTTTGTTTAATAGTTGTAGCCCGATGTTCTTGTTCTCACTTTGGTGAGAAGCGAACATTACTAATCCGTAAGCATAACATGCTTCTTTATGTTGCATGTTAGCCGCTTTTTCTAAATCACGAAGTCCAATATTCGGATATATTGAGTCAAAATAATTTCTTAACCCGTTGCGTAAAATATCATTTGGGTTCCCCGCAATATATGCGTCAAAGTAAACACATCGTAACTTATGGGTTTCCCAATGTGATATCCCCCATCTTTCAAACGAAAGTCTCTTATAAACCAAGACATTCTTGGAACGTTCTTCGAATGTCTTACAAACTGATCTCGCCTTAAATAGTTGTGCCGAGGAATTCTGGCCGACTCTAGACAAGATTTCATCAATCATGTCTCCGGGTAGGTCTCTTAAAATATTGGGTTGTCTATCCATTTTGTGTTTTTAAACTGTAAAATAGACAAGAGTTAGATTCATAAAAAAAATACTTATTAATACAAGCAATTTTTACATATATCATAAAGCATAAGAACACTATATTACATATATTACACCACACGAATACAACTATCTTATTCCGACTCGCTCGTTTCTTCTTCTTCGGTTTTGGTTCGTTTTGCCAAGTTTCTAGGGATATATGATGTTCCCCTAATACGAGCCGTCGTTGTCCACATTGGTTTAGAAAAACCTGGTGGTTTAGAGGTTCCCGGGTTATTGTTACAACTTAAGAACTTCGGGGGTTGACGATACATATAAAGTTCATCGGGGTTGGAATTAGATTTCTCTATTTTTATGCCCTTTCCCTTATTATTTTCTTTTGCCTTTTTAAATTCAGTTGGGGTAATTTCTATAACATCATTGGAATTCTCGTCGGAATCCGATTCATCGGAGAATTGGTAATCCTCCCAATATTTTGCTTCCTTGGCGGAAACACCATTGACCATAATTAACCTTGGTCGGTTGGTTGAGGATTCTCTTTTACTTAACCGTTTTATTATTTCCCCCACCGGTTCCGATTCTTCTTCCGGTTCCGATTCTTCGTCCGGTTCCGATTCTTCTTCCGGTTCCGACTCTTCTTCCGGTTCCTCTTCGGGAACTTGTGAATCAGTCCACGAATCATTCCAATTTACATTTGACTCTTCATTATTATTAGGTGAGTCAATGGGACTTGTTCTAGAGGTAGACATCTATCACATAATATCAAACGCGTTAAGAGATTAATATATCACATAATATTCACATGTTAAAAATATATAGTTTCCAACAAAATTTGTTAAGCAATCATTTTTCAAGTAAACACGGTCGAAGTCCAGACTCACTAATGCATCCTAACAAACTCGATAAGACACACTAATGCAAAATTCTGGTTCTCTAAGACCAACGCTCGGATACCAACTGAAATGTCCCGTTCTTATTGATTAAAAACGTTCCATATTAATTGATTTCGTTGCGAGGTTTTGACCTCTATATGAGACGTTTTTCAAAGACTGCATTCATTTTTAAAACAAACCATAACCTTTATTTCATAGATAAAGGTTTTAAAAAGCTTTACGTAGATTATCAAATAATGATAATCTAAAATATCCTGTTTACACACGACCATTACATAATAGTTTACAATACAAATATGTTACAACAAAATAAGTTTCTTGAATGCAGTTTTTACACAATATCATACACGTATGGACTCCAAATCTTGTCCTTATTTAAGTATGCGACAGCGGAAGCTCTTAATAATCACCTGAGAATAAACATGCTTAAAACGTCAACAAAAATGTTGGTGAGTTATAGGTTTAACCTATATATATCAAATCATAATAATAGACCACAAGATTTCATATTTCAATACACATCCCATACATAGAGATAAAAATCATTCATATGGTGAACACCTGGTAATCGACATTAACAAGATGCATATATAAGAATATCCCCATCATTCCGGGACACCCTTCGGATATGATATAAATTTCGAAGTACTAAAGCATCCGGTAATTTGGATGGGGCTTGTTGGGCCCAATAGATCTATCTTTAGGATTCGCGTCAATTAGGGTGTCTGTTACCTAATTCTTAGATTACCAGACTTAATAAAAAGGGCATATTCGATTTCGATAATTCAACCATAGAATGTAGTTTCACGTACTTGTGTCTATTTTGTAAATCATTTATAAAACCTGCATGTATTCTCATCCCAAAAATATTAGATTTAAAAAGTGGGACTATAACTCACTTTCACAGATTTTTACTTCGTCGGGAAGTAAGACTTGGCCACTGGTTGATTCACGAACCTATAACAATATATACATATATATCAAAGTATGTTCAAAATATATTTACAACACTTTTAATATATTTTGATGTTTTAAGTTTATTAAGTCAGCTGTCCTCGTTAGTAACCTACAACTAGTTGTCCACAGTTAGATGTACAGAAATAAATCGATAAATATTATCTTGAATCAATCCACGACCCAGTGTATACGTATCTCAGTATTGATCACAACTCAAACTATATATATTTTGGAATCAACCTCAACCCTGTATAGCTAACTCCAACATTCACATATAGAGTGTCTATGGTTGTTCCGAAATATATATAGATGTGTCGACATGATAGGTCGAAACATTGTATACGTGTCTATGGTATCTCAAGATTACATAATATACAATACAAGTTGATTAAGTTATGGTTGGAATAGATTTGTTACCAATTTTCACGTAGCTAAAATGAGAAAAATTATCCAATCTTGTTTTACCCATAACTTCTTCATTTTAAATCCGTTTTGAGTGAATCAAATTGCTATGGTTTCATATTGAACTCTATTTTATGAATCTAAAAAGAAAATTATAGGTTTATAGTCAGAAAAATAAGTTACAAGTCGTTTTTGTAAAGGTAGTCATTTCAGTCGAAAGAACGACGTCTAGATGACCATTTTAGAAAACATACTTCCACTTTGAGTTTAATCATAATTTTTGGATATAGTTTCATGTTCATAATAAAAATCATTTTCTCAGAATAACAACTTTAAAATCAAAGTTTATCATAGTTTTTAATTAACTAACCCAAAACAGCCCGCGGTGTTACTACGACGGCGTAAATCCGGTTTTACGGTGTTTTTCGTGTTTCCAGGTTTTAAATCATTAAGTTAGCATATCATATAGATATAGAACATGTGTGTAGTTAATTTTAAAAGTCAAGTTAGAAGGATTAACTTTTGTTTGCGAACCAGTTTAGAATTAACTAAACTATGTTCTAGTGATTACGAGCTTAAACCTTCGAATAAGATAGCTTTATATGTATGAATCGAATGATGTTATGAACATCATTACTACCTTAAGTTCCTTGGATAAACCTACTGGAAAAGAGAAAAATGGATCTAGCTTCAACGGATCCTTGGATGGCTCGAAGTTCTTGAAGCAGAATCATGACACGAAAACAAGTTCAAGTAAGATCATCACTTGAAATAAGATTGTTATAGTTATAGAAATTGAACCAAAGTTTGAATATGATTATTACCTTGTATTAGAATGATAACCTACTGTAAGAAACAAAGATTTCTTGAGGTTGGATGATCACCTTACAAGATTGGAAGTGAGCTAGCAAACTTGAAAGTATTCTTGATTTTATGTAACTAGAACTTGTAGAATTTATGAAGAACACTTAGAACTTGAAGATAGAACTTGAGAGAGATCAATTAGATGAAGAAAATTGAAGAATGAAAGTGTTTGTAGGTGTTTTTGGTCGTTGGTGTATGGATTAGATATAAAGGATATGTAATTTTGTTTTCATGTAAATAAGTCATGAATGATTACTCATATTTTTGTAATTTTATGAGATATTTCATGCTAGTTGCCAAATGATGGTTCCCACATGTGTTAGGTGACTCACATGGGCTGCTAAGAGCTGATCATTAGAGTGTATATATCAATAGTACATACATCTAAAAGCTGTGTATTGTACGAGTACGAATACGGGTGCATACGAGTAGAATTGTTGATGAAACTGAACGAGGATGTAATTGTAAGCATTTTTGTTAAGTAGAAGTATTTTGATAAGTGTATTGAAGTCTTTCAAAAGTGTATAAATACATATTAAAACACTACATGTATATACATTTTAACTGAGTCGTTAAGTCATCGTTAGTCGTTACATGTAAGTGTTGTTTTGAAACCTTTAGGTTAACGATCTTGTTAAATGTTGTTAACCCAATGTTTATAATATCAAATGAGATTTTAAATTATTATATTATCATGATATTATCATGTATGAATATCTCTTAATATGATATATATACATTAAATGTCTTTACAACGATAATCGTTACATATATGTCTCGTTTAAAAATCATTAAGTTAGTAGTCTTGTTTTTACATATGTAGTTCATTGTTAATATACTTAATGATATGTTTACTTATCATAGTATCATGTTAACTATATATATATATCCATATATATGTCATCATATAGTTTTTACAAGTTTTAACGTTCGTGAATCACCGGTCAACTTGGGTGGTCAATTGTCTATATGAAACATATTTCAATTAATCAAGTCTTAACAAGTTTGATTGCTTAACATGTTGGAAACATTTAATCATGTAAATATCAATCTCAATTAATATATATATAAACATGGAAAAGTTCGGGTCACTACACTCGGAGCCACAGCACCATTCCGGTGGTGCTGTGATTCCCGCAGAACTTGGGGAAGGTCCGTTCTGTAATGAGCATAACCATTGGTGCTGACGCCTTCCTGATGGACGTCTCGTACTGATCCCACCTTTCAGATACCGACTGATGATAGCCGGCCGAGCAGAGCCACCCGTGCAGCCACCCCCAGATGATTCCGACGACTCATCCTCTGATGACTCCAGTGATGAGGATTCCGACGAGGATCCCGAGGAAGCACCCGTGCAGCCACCCTCTACCCCACCGAAGAAGCGGTATCGTTTTGACGGTACTGTTATTCCTGGGGTTAACGGAGGGAGATCGTCCGTTAACGCACATGGACTGAGGACTAGAGTTACAGCCCGTAAGCGGCTTGTGCCGTATCCGGCTGATCCTTTCATCCGTAAGCCTTACCGTTATGCAGCATCTACTTCTGGTGCCGGACCATATGCACCACCAGCTCCACCAGCACCACCTGCACCATCAGCACCGCCTGTTCCATCAGCCTCTCCCTCTGTCGAGGAACTGACGAGGGAGGTGGATATCCTCCGTGCTCGGGTCACTGAGCTCGAGGACCAGGTGTCCCACATGATGGACATCCTTTACCCACCGTCACCATAGGGATTTTGTATTAGATTTCATTATGTAATCTCACTTGTAGTTTTATGTTTTACTTATGTATTGTACGAACCTATGCGGATGTATGCAACTTATTATTAATGAATGGAACTTTGTGTTGTTTAATTCTTGCACGGTGTTCTATTTACGTTACTGTATGATGATTCTCTGGTATTTGTACCTAGTTGCGTTACTTGATTAGCATGTGTTATGTTGATTCCATGCTGGTTACCATATACCGTATTATTATTTATTGAATACTGGATTTTGAATTGAGTCAAAATTTTTGTTTAGAACATCAATGGCCAACGGAAGATCAACGCCAACCGCAGCACAGATCGAGGAAATGATCGCTGAACGTGTGGCCGCACCTTTAGTGGAAAGGAACCCCCAAGCTCCACCAGTTAACCAGTCCATTCGTAATGGGTGCACATACAAAGAGTTTCAAAGCTGCAAGCCCCACAACTTTAGTGGTACTGAGGGGCCGGTTGGTCTCACTAGGTGGTTTGAGAAATTAGAATCTGTATTCCGTGTTAGTAACTGCTCAGAGACGGACAAAACAAAGTATGCCTCATGTACACTGTCTGACGGCGCCCTAACTTGGTAGAACACACTGGCTCAAGCCAAGGGTATTGACGAGGCGTATGCTACGCCATGGGAAGAATTCAAAGGGGCCATGATTGAAGAGTATTGCCCTAGGACAGAGATCCAGAAAATGGAGATTGAGTTTGGGCAGTTGAAGGTTGTGGGAAACGATCTCAATGGTTACAACCGTAGGTATCTAGAATTAGCCCTGATGTGTCCTACCATGGTTAACCCGGAGTTTAAGCGTATGGAAAGGTACTTGTGGGGACTTCCTAAGTCCATTAAGGAAAATGTCACCTCATCTAAGCCACCAAACGTCCCGGAAGCAATGCGCATGGCGCACACCTTAATGAACCAAATTATCAGCGATGAACCGGAGAAGGCCAAATCCAAAGCGGGTAGTAGTGATAAGCGTAAGTGGGACAACAACAAGGGGAGAGCCTATGATCAAACCCCCGCTAAGAGGCACAACAATTGTGGGAATCCCAATCCGAACACCAACTCGAACCCCAACTACAAGGGCAGTCTGCCACAGTGCAAGAGGTGCTACAAGCACCATACCGGGTACTGTAACGTTGTTTGTGAAAAGTGCAAAAGGACCGGACATATTGGCAAGGACTGCAAGATCACCACCATGACTGGGAAGCCGAACCTCAATGGACCGAGAAAGTGTTATGAATGCGGACAGACGGGCCACTTCAGAAATGAGTGTCCCAACAAGCGAAAGGACGGCGGACCACCGCGTGGAAGAGCATTCAATGTAAACGCAATGGATGCCCGTGAGAACCTCGACTTGGTCACAGGTATATCCACTCTCAACAATTTATTAGCTTCTGTCCTATTTAATACTGGTGCCGATAGAAGTTATGTATGTAGACACTTTTGCTCTAAGATAAATTGGTCATTAGTTCCTTTAAAGGAGAGTATGCTTGTAGAGGTAGCCAATGGAAAACTTGAGAAAGTTGACCAAATTAGTCGAGGAGCTATTATCAATATAGCTGGTGTGGATTTCGAGATTGACTTAATACCCATTAAATTGGGAAGCTTTGACGTTATTGTCGGTATGGACTGGTTGACCAAGATAAGGGCCGACATTATCTGTGAAGATAAAGCTCTTCGTATACCGCACAGAAATGGTGAACCACTGATTATTTACGGAGAGAGATGTAGCTCGAAACTGAATCTCATTAGTTGCATGAAAGCACAAAAGATTATGAAGAAAGGACGTCTTGCTGTTCTAGCACATGTTAAAACGTTAGAAACCGAAGTGAAGAGTGTGGATGATGTACGAATTGTGAACGAATTTTCTGATGTCTTTCCGGAAGAATTGCTTGGATTACCGCCACCGAGAGCAGTGGAGTTTCAGAACGATTTAGTGCCAGGAGCTGCACCTGTAGCTCGCGCACCTTATCGACTCACACCTTCCGAGATGCAAGAGTTGCAGAGCCAATTACAAGAACTGCTAGACCGTGGATTTATCCAACCAAGTTTCTCGCCTTGGGGTGCACCTGTTTTATTTGTGAAGAAGAAGGATGGATCCTTCCGCATGTGTATCGACTACCGTGAACTCAACAAATTGACGATCAAGAATAGGTATTCTCTTCCCCGAATTGACGATCTTTTTGATCAACTATAAGGATCGAGCATTTACTCTAAGATTAATTTGCGATCTGGTTATCACCAGTTGAGGGTGAAAGAGAGTGATGTGATGAAGACTGCATTCAGAACTCGTTATGGTCATTATGAGTTTCTCGTGATGCCATTCGGTTTAACCAACGCACCTGTCGTGTTTATGGATCTCATGAATCGCGTCTGCAAGCCATACCTGAATAAGTTCGTTATCGTCTTCATAGATGATATCCTCATCTACTCCAAAAGCGAAGAAGAACATGAACAACATCTTCGTCTAGTGTTGAAACTCTTGAGACAAGAGCAACTTTATGAAAAATTCTCCAAGTATGAGTTTTGGTTGAAGGAAGTCTAATTTCTGGGTCATGTTGTGAGCGATCAGGGTATCAAAGTCGATCCCGCAAAGATTGAAGCTATCAGCAAGTGGGAAACCCCCACTACTCCGACTCACATCCGCCAATTTCTAGGCCTCGCCGGTTACTACCGAAGATTTATTGAAGGTTTCTCTCTGATTGCGCGTCCTTTGACTGCGCTGACTCACAAAGGAAAGAAGTTCATTTGGGAACCCGAACAGGAATCTGCATTTCAAACCTTGAAAAAGAAGTTAACCACCACACCTATCTTATCACTTACTGAAGGCAGTGATGATTTCATCGTTTATTGCGATGCTTCAAAAAGTGGTTTTGGTTGTGTACTGATGCAACGAACAAAGGTTATCGCTTACGCCTCCCGACAACTGAAGATTCACGAACGAAATTACACAACGCACGATCTCGAGCTTGGAGCCGTTGTCTTTGCATTAAAACTGTGGAGACACTATCTCTATGGAACTAAGAGCACTATTTTCACTGATCATAAAAGCCTCCAACACATCTTTGATCAGAAGCAACTGAATATGAGACAACGTCGATGGATCGAGACGCTGAACGATTATGATTGTGAACTTCATTATCACCCTGGCAAGGCCAATGTTGTAGCTGACGCTTTGAGCCGAAAGGAGAGGATGGAACCTCTTCGTGTTCGGACACTGAACATCACCATTCATTCGAACCTTAATAGCCAGATCCGAGCAGCCCAAGATGTGGCCCTCTAGGAGGAGAATATATCTCAGGAACACTTGAACATTCTAATCTCACGATTCGAGATTAAGGAGACAGGACTTTGATACTTTGCTGAAAGGATTTGGGTACCTCTTTATGGAGATCTACGGAACCTTATATTAGATGAAGCCCACAAGTCAAGATATTCGATTCATCTAGGAGCCGGTAAAATGTACCACGATATCAAGGAACAGTATTGGTGGCCTAATCTTAAGAAGGACGTTGCAAATTATGTTGGGAAGTGTTTGACTTGCTCGAAGGTTAAGGCCAAGCATCAGAGGCCTTCTGGGTTACTTCAACAACCGGAAATCCCGCAATGGAAGTGGGAAAGGATAACAATGGATTTCATTATGAAGTTACCAAAGACGGTTGGCGAATACGATACCATCTGGGTTATCGTTGATCGTCTTACCAAATCTGCACACTTCTTAGCCATCTTATAATATATATATATATATATATATATATATATATATATATATATATATATATATATATATATATATATATATATATATATATATATATATATATATATATATATATATATATATATATATATATATATATATATATATATATATATATATACATGAAGGAAACGGAAACGATGGAAAGACTCGCTCAACTATACATAAAAGAGGTTGTATCTCGTTATGGTGTGCCCTTATCGATCATCTCAGATCGCGATCCCCGTTTTGCTTCCAGATTTTGGCGTTCTTTGCAAGAAGCCTTAGGAACCCGTCTCGACATGAGTACCGCGTATCATCCACAGACCGACGGGCAAAGAGAATGCACGATTTAGACTTTAGAAGACATGTTGCGTGCATGTGTCATTGATTTCAGAAAGGCTTGGGAAAGGCATTTTCCGTTAGCCGAATTCTCTTACAACAACAGTTATCATTCAAGTATTAATGCCTCACCTTTTGAAGCGTTGTATGGCCGCAAGTGCCGATCCCCTATTTGTTGGGCCGAAGTAGGTGAAACGTAACCGAACCCGAGATAGTCCATGAAACAACTGAGAAGATTGTCCAAATTCAAGCGAGACTCAAGACGGCCCGTGATCGCCAAAAGAGTTATGCCGAACTTAAACGTAAAGACTTTGAATTCAATGTGGGTGACCGTGTAATGTTAAAGGTCGCGCCTTGGAAAGGTGTGATCCGTTTTGGAAAACGTGGGAAGCTCAACCCGCGATACATTGGTCCTTTTGAAATCTTGGAGCGTGTTGGACCCGTTACTTACCGTTTGAATCTTTCAACTCCATTGAGCTCAGTTCATCCTACTTTTCATGTATCAAATTTGAAGAAGTGTCTTGCTGAACCGGAACATGTCATACCATTGGAGGAACTTACAATTGATGACAAACTCCACTTCGTGGAAGAGCCTGTCGAAATTATGGACCGTGAGGTTAAAACTTTGAAGCACAACAAGATTCCGATCGTCCGAGTACGATGGAATGCCAAACGAGGACCTGAGTTTACCTGGGAACGAGAGGATCAAATGATGCAGAAGTATCCTCACCTTTTCCAGACTCCTCCATCTACCTCAGCTTAAAATTTCGGGACGAAATTTTCTTTAACAGGTGGGTAATGTAACGACCCTGGATTTTCCAACGTTTAATTATTAATAATTTATTATTAATGCTTGCGTTTTAATAAACGTGTTCTTATACGTGTTACTTGTTACCGTATTTAACTTTACATGCTCGATTTGTCTTTGTGACACACGTACTTTACACGAATAATATTTTCGAATATTATTTATATTCATGATTAATTAATATTAAACATTTTTAATTAACTAGTGTAAGTAGTTAATTACTTGGGCTTATTTATTTAATTTGTTACATACTTGGACTTGGGCTTTTATTGTTTGAACATGGACTTGGAAGCCCACCCTACTCTCTTAATGGACTAGTTAGCCCATGATCATGCAAGTATTACATTAATATAAAACTAGATTAGTTAGTTCATGAGGAATCTTATTACTTGCATATTTACACCTTGTTCCCATAACCATTTAACTTTAATACTAATTTGAGCTCTCACCACCTCCCCATGTTTGAAAGATTAGCTTGTGACTTTCCCCTTTGGTGCTTGGAAAGCCGTCGGCCATCAATGGGTAAAAGGGGGATTCAAATTTTTTTTTTTTTGTGTGATACATATCTACTAGTATTCTCTCATTTCACTTCATCCTTCACACACACAACTTACTTGCATTCTTTTTCTCTCCTTTTTCTCTCAAATATTGTAAGTAACAAGGCTTCATTTCCTCTTCTTCTTCTTGTCTAAAACCGAAATATAAACATACCTAATCATCATCATTACTTATTCTTTGTTGTTGTTTAATTACTTGTAGTTGTTTGTTGTTGTTAAGAATCAAACTTTCTAGTTTATTATTCATGTCATCTTGTTTATACAAGAACATACAAGAACCTAGGAGAATTGATATCAGGCAAAAAGTCACGTTTTTACCCCTTAAATCAGGCCCTAAAACAATAAAGATTAAAACTTTGTCAGCAAAATTATCGTTTTTTCGGTTAATTTTGTAGATTAAGTAATTACAAAGGCGATGCAAAAAGAATCAAGTAAAACGGAGCTAAAACGAAGATTCTAGAGCGAAAACGGTGAAAGACAAGGAATCAAGTTACGATTCAGTGAATCAGGCCCTGATCAGCAAGCCATACGGCCTGCCACTATGGAAACAGCCTGCCAGATACGTGCCACCACACGAGCCACCAAACGGCTTGCCAAGCATTCGGCCTGCCAAATACGGCCTGCCATACGGCCTGCCAAACGGCCTGCCAGGCGTATTTGGCAGAATTCCAAGTCTATTTAAAGGGCCTTTCTCCATCCATTCCAACACACACTCAACTTGCAATACAATTTATATTTTCAATATTTTTAGTAGTTTTTAGTAGTAGTTAGCTTAGCTTTTATTTTCCGGAGGATATCCCGGCGAGTCCCTGCGATCCCGGGAAGATTAGTTCGGCTTTTTCAGGTTTTATTCGAAACGCTTGTCTTTTGTATTAAACACGTATTCTTACTCTTTATATTTAATAATTCATTCTGATATTGCCATGATAGCTTAATTTATCTGTATGTTTCCATGATAGAAGTTTGGGTTAGCGTAATTATGTTAATTTAGTACGATTGCTGTTATAATACTGAATTAGGAAGTCCGATAGATTTGTATGCTAGCATCTTAAGGATTGATCAACTTAGGTTGTGATCAGGATTTGTCCACCTATATAAAATTAGCTACTTCATAGGATTAAGACCCCTGGTTATACTGTATCTGAAGATTCTATGAACTCGGTATGGCCGGAGTTCCCGAGAGGCATCTAATACACTTTTAGGACACGGAACCTAGGAATTGAGACATGAATGACCTAGTATGCCTATTGATTATTCCGAAGAGACCTCTTAGGAGCTGTTAAGATCTAGTTAGTGCCTTCACTGTATGACCCAAGCCTATTGTATGTTCTTGTCTGATTGTTGCCCTAGGTCTTAGTCATATCAACTGTTTAGGTACTTATTAGGTTTCTATCTGCTTTACTATCAGTATATTAACTGTAATGCTGTATAATGTTTGATTTGTTGTGATCTCACTAGTATGATGAAATGGTTGTTAGTTTTCATTTAAGGTTTTGCCAACTTAAACCGACGGACTCCTTCCGTTTGTGATCAATGTTCAATCAACATGGCACGTTGTTATTCAGTTATCTGAACTGATAACGAGGGATAGGATTAGAGCTTAACTCACTAATAAACTTAGTACTCTACTGAGGATAACCTCCGAGGTATTGTTACACTTCAGTTATACGACCAAGTGACATACTTCTCACTGCTCAAAGAGAACTCCGAGAGTTCAGAGATAAGTAGGTCTGTGTAATTGGCTCATCCAACCAGATCAACATCAATCCAAGTATAGTCTTAACATAAGCATAATTACCTTTCCCTAACCCGATACTGATATCTTGGTCAACATTTCCTTGATCTGCATACTCCGGATATCCTCCCACTTTATTTACTTTTTCTGCATTTAGGACCTTTAGCTAAAATCAACTACTATCTTTTATCCAGGTAATTTAACTAAAAGACAATTATCCACTTGATCTTCAATTCGTTAATCAGCATAAAATTCGACACTAGGTTAACTTACACCTTCTACACCTTAGAAAGTAAAGTAAATTTAGGCCCCGCAAAATATAAATAAATGAAGACGCTGTGTGCTACAGAATCAGACACCGTGCGTCCTAACGACACCGCACAAAATAAAAACCATTCGTTAGTGGCATATCAAGAATCAAGTTTATATTTTGATTCTTCCATAAAACTTGTTAAAAAGAAAGTTCATGAGTTTTAAAATCATACTTGTGTTCATGTTTGTAAACTTAAGGTTTACTTTCCTAAAGATCAAAGCCTTGGCTTGAATCTTTAAAGTATGAACAACCATGAACTTATTACTTGTAGATTTAGTTTATTTATTCATTTCATTTATTTAAAGTTGTGATGTTGTTAATTTGGTCAAGTATTACTAGTTAATCTTGATCTCATATTTCTTGAAACTAAAAGTTTACTTTATAAGTTCAAGAACATGGAAGTATAACTTTCTAGTTATAACTTCGTATACTTATGTTAGATCTAAGTTTCTATAGCTTATGGTCTTCTAATTTTGTTGTAAATAAGAGCTTACAAGCTTACATACATTTTTCAAGTTGAAAATCTAAGTTTCATAACTTATGGTTTCATTAAAGTGTAGATCCAAGTTTTGTAACTTAGGATCTAACTTAAGAACACTAGATCTAGACTTTCTAGTCTAGGATCTTTAAGATCTAGCTAAGATCTAAGTTCTACAACTTAAGATCATGAGTATTTAGTTTACTTTCAAGTTTGTAGCTTAATATTACTTTTGTAACTCATGTATGTGTCGGATCTAAGATCTTGATGTAACTTTGGTTCATCAAACTACATACAACTCTTAAGTGAGTTTTGCAACTTATCTTAGACCTACACAAGTGTTATGATGGTCAAAACTTGGCTAAGATGATGCAAACACATCAACAAGTTGTAGACTTGAAGCTATACGCATCAAGGATGAGAACCGTGATGAGCATCAAGCACCAAGAACCCACCGGAACACCCTTACTTACTGTTTATGGAACTGATCAGACTACCTGGGATACTGTAAATTTGATTTTCAGTTACTTTGGTTCGAGTAGATGATTTTCCGTTTAGACCTCGTCTTAATCCGAGTTACGGTTTAGGATCTATGGCCTCCCGATAGTCACTACACCCTATTAACGTTGTGCTAAAATTTCTGACCTACTCGCACTTAAACCATCACCACGGTCAAACGAAGACGAGTTTGGTTCTGGAAATTGGCCAGCCTCTAGGGGACTCATATACAGAGCCATGGCTACTGGTCTCACTTCATTTCAGTTTGTATAGAGGTCGTGGCGACTGAACGAAATCAGCCTTTATTTCAAACCCTAGTCTTGACTTAAAACTTACTTTACACTTTTTGTTTAATGATGAATGATGATGGTACTTAAGACCTAATTTACATACTTTTAAACCTTTAGGAACGATTTACTGACTTAGTAACTTTTGACTTAGGTTGAGGACCTTCCGGACCAACCATTTGCTTACTATTCCCGCGTATCGACTTTTACTACTTTCCACTGTGAGTTATAGCATCCCTTTTTACTTTAATTATTTTGGGAACTGAGAATACATGCGAATTTTATGTTTCACATACTAGGCATGAGTACTTAAACTTTATATATGTGTGGGTTATACAACGGCATAAACTTTCCCCTTAGCTCGGTAACGTTTAGTCATTGGTCTTTGAACCGGTGAACGCGAATCTTAGATATGGATCCATAGGGTTTGACATCCCCACTCGGGCTAGTAGCGTTAGCATTTAACGGGTGTTTAATACTTTGTAAACATACGCACTCGCCAAGTGTACTTTTACGGGGTGATAAACGTTAAGTTAGTTACCAAGTGCCCACGGTTATACATATACTTTTCATACTGTTTTGAAACGCTATTGAAGCACTGAAATCTCGTGGCCTACCTTACATTACTGCTATACTTAAACTATAGCTCACCAACATTTGTGTTGACGTTTTTAAGTATGTTTTTCTCAGGTGCTTAAGGTTTGCTTGCTTCCGCTGTACTAGTCATGCTTTGTAGACACCCGCTGCACTTATTAGAGATGTCACCGCATGAAACGTTTATTTTGCATTCAAACAATATTACTTTTGAAATGATGTATTTGTAACGACCTATGGGTCACGTACTGTTATTGCTTGCTATTCGTAGAAGCATACTTTTGATTGTTAAACATTTGACATTGATTAAAACGTCACTTCATTTTATGAATGCAAACTTTTTGAAACAGCATATAGTATTTGACCTTGTAATGATCCTGTTGTTGATGATTCGTACACGATGGTTTTGTACGGGGCATCACAACTAGTATCCATTAAGCTTAATTAATTAACCCTTATATATTAAAAGACATGTGAAAATGTGTAGCTTTAGTTGTTTTTTATTGTAGTTTCGAGTTTGCATTCACACCACAATTGGTCCCTCACCTTTACCTCAATTTACACAACAACACCTCAAGTTTACACTTTCTTAGGGGTACAAAGTGTAAAAATATAATTTTATTAAAATAAAAGAAACTAACTCCCCCGAATTTATAACTGGCCCTATATTCTCGCTCGGTGCGAGTTAAATTTTTTCGAGACTACCGTTCAACTCGAAAAAGTCTCACGAACCCAACGGGGCTAACTATACGCAATACAGACACTTTTTAAAAAACGCTTAACACAACGACATTCCGTATCTTTCTGTTCACCGCAAGTTAAATTTTTCCGACAGCACCGTTACACTCGAAATTTTTTTATGAACAAAACGAAACTAACTACGTTCGAAATGGACACTTTTTAAAAAATTCTTAAGACAACGACAACTAAAACGACGCTTAAGACATGAGCCGTTTTTCCCTCTGTAAATACACAACGCTACGTTAAATATGAATACACAGGCCGAAAGCTCCCGCCGCATCGCGCGGGCCGGATCCGGACTTGTTAGGTCCTAAACCAATTTAATTAAAAAGACCACTGCATGTTATTTATCCTCATAACATAATTGAAAAGAAAAAAACGCAGCAGCATCTCCCTCTCCTCCCTCTCAAACTCGTAATCCATTATCATCATCATAACACCTTCAATTTTCGATTTTTAACTAGTGCTTGTTTGATAGAAATCGTTCCCCGTATCATTCTCTACGATTTGGTATAAACAATTTGATATTTGGTGATAAGTTTTTATAGACCCTAACTTTTAAATTCAGTGTTTTACATATAATCATGGTGATTGTTGTTAGAGCTCATGTCTTTGACCAATTGATTGTGTTTGGTTGCTCGATTTACTCGTATGTGTAATATTATTGAAATTCATTTTTAGGTCAGGCCATAACCGAAAGTTTAATTGAAATTTTGTAAATTCTTTTTACATATTTGAAAAGCCCTCGAAAAACTATTAATTTTGGACTCAATAATCATTGATTTTCATTATGTTATGCACCCGTTATGCTTAATTGAATTTTTGACTTGTGTATTGTATGAAACTGAATTTCTGGACGAATTTCTTTGTGATATGGAATATAAAATGTTTACCAACTGATATATAATGAAAAATCACTCAAGTTAGGCTAATATATCACATGATTTGGATGCTTAAAACTCGTTTTATGCTCATTTAATTATTTATGACAATTTTTGTTGATTCTAACTAAAAACATATTTTTTGTTTGGTTATTTGCTTTGATTTCTAGAATATATGCTTATGAAATTTGAAAAGTTTATGATCAATATTTGACTTTTCATGTAGATATTGTATCCAAAATGTTCCTAGATGTTGAGATAAATGCATGTGAATATGACTACTAGAATTGAGACTGAATCTGTCTCGAGTGCACATAAAATGGAATAACCTGAATTGTGTGATGATTTGAGACTTTTCCTTCTGTAATATGAATATTTACATGTTAGGGAACATATTGTATTTGTATGTCAACTTTTGAAACCTGATGTATTATGTGCTATAGCGATCATAACATGCTAAGTCTAGATACTGTCTAAATCAGAACACCAGACCTTGGATGCAAAACTGTACGATTTGGCTACACAAAAAGATTAGCCCTTTTTACCAGTGAAACTTTGCTCGTGATCACTTCCCACTGGTCTTATGTATTTTTCATTTTTCTAGAATAAAAGGTAGATTTTACAAATCTGACACGCGTGCTGAAACTGTTATGTGCATTGTGTTATTGTACAACGTGTTTCCACGAATATGTAAGCCATATGGCCTAGGTTTCTAGAGTGGTATGAAGCTTACTTACTGACGTGTAAAGAACTATAGGCATACATTACTTTCATTGTGTTTTATGGTACACTATTTGGTCATTAACAAACTGTTTGCACGATACGTAACTGTAAACTACTGAAAATGTGAAATTGAAATCAGAAAGTGGGCAATTGAACTTGTTTTGACTTATTGACCAATATTGCATGACCTACTGATGTGTTTGACTTAGGTTAACCATCTTAACCAAGTTTGGCTTTTGTTGACTTGCATGAACTTTGTTGACTATGTGTTGACTTTTACAACCTAATCGAGTCGGACTGAGCATTAGGACAACAGACACCATGGACCAACATCTCATTGAGATAGACTTACGTGACCACACGATATTATGTCTAGGTTGCATTACACGGTCGTAACCATCCAAAATTACTTTGCTTTTACAATACGTTACCATGCTAAGTCATGCTTAAACAAAAAATAATATAATAGAAATTCAAAACGTTTAAAAAGAACATTAAAATGAATAAAAAACCATATTCGTAATCTATATGACCTCGAATGGAAAGACACCTTTAGGAAGTCTTGCTCCTTATTCTCTTTAAGGGTGATCTTAGGAATTTCAGCACACAATCTGAAACTGAAAATTATGCGCCGCCAAATGTTATTTCATTTGGCGGCGCATATTAATTAGTTGAAATTTGTACTTAGTAAAGTAATATTAGTTTCAAAATTATATGCGTTATACATAATTACAATATGACTCAAAGAATAAGCCTTAAAACAATTTATACCATGATAAGTCATGCTTAAACAAAATTAATAATATAATAGAAATTCAAAACGTTTAAAAAGAACATTAAAATGAGTAAAATACCATTTTCGTCATCTAGACGAACTTGAATGACATTACACCTGCAGAAAGTCTTGGTCTACGTTCTCTTCTACGGTAGTCTTGGGAATTTCAGCAAAATCCGAAACTGAAAATTATGCGCCGTCAAATGTTACACCATTTGGTAAAGTAATATTAGTTTTAAAATTATATGTATTATACATGATTACAATGTGAGTGAAATAATAGGCCTTAAAACTCTTTGTACCATGCTAAGTCATGCTTAAACAACAATAATAATATGATAGAAATTCAAAATGTTTAAATAGAACATTAAAATAAGTAAAATACCGTTTTTGTGATCAAGACGATCTCGAATGGTAAACCGCCTTCACGAAGTCTTGCTCCTTGTTCTCTTTTATGGTTCTTAAGAATTTCAGCACAATCTGAAATCGAAAATTATAAACCGACAAACGTTACTCTATTTGAGGGCGCATATTAATAAGTAAAATTTGTATTTAGTGAAGTGATATTAGTTTTAAAATAATATGCGTTATACATAATTACAATATGAGTGAAATAATAGGTCTTAAACTATTTATATCATGCTAAGTTATCATTTAACAACAATAATAATATGATAGAAATTCAAGATTTTTAAAAAGGCCATTAAAATGAGTAAAATACCATTTCCGTCATCAAGTCGACATCAAATGGCAAGACGCCTTCAGAGGGTCTTGCTCCTTGTTCTCTTTTAGGGTGATTTTAGGAATATCACCATGATCTGAAATCGAAAATTATGCGCCGCCAAATATTACTCCATTTGGCGGCGCATAATAAAGGGTTAAAATTTGTATTTAGTGAAATGATATTAGTTTCAAAAGTATATGCGTTATACATAATTATAATGTGAGTGAAGCCTTAAAACTATATATACCATGCTATGTCATGCTTAAACAAAAATAATAATATGAGAGTAATTCAAAATGTTTAAAAAGAACATTAAAATGACTAAAATACCATTTTTTCATCTGGACGACCTCGAATGCCAAGACACCTTCAGGGAGTCTTGCTCCTTGTTTTCTTTTAGGGCGATCTTAAGAATTTCAGCAAAATCTGAAACCAAAAATTATGCACCGCCAAATGTTACTCCATTTGGCGGCACATATTAATCAGTTAAAATTCGTATTTAGTAAAGTGATATTCAATTCAAAATTATACGCGTTATACATAATTATAATGTGAGTGAAATAATAGGCCTTAAAACTATTTATACCATGATAAGTCATTCCTAAACAAAAATAATAATATGATAGAATTCAAAGCATTTATAAAGAAAGTAAAAACGAGTAAAATATCATTTTCGTCATCTAGACGACCTCACATAGCAAGACACCTTTAGGGAGTCTTGCTCTTTGTTCTCTTTTAAAGTTATCTTAGGAATTTCAGTACAATCTGAAATCGAAAATTATGCACCTCCAAATGTTACTCCATTTGGCGGTACATATTAATAAGTTAAAATTTGTATTTAGTAAATTCATATTAGTTTCAAAAATATATGTACTATACATAATTATAATGTGTGTGAAATAATAGGCCTTAAAACCAAGGTTGCAAAATTCGCTATTCAGGGATTAATCGGTCAGGAATTTGGAAGGATTAATCGGTAATTCGGAGATTAATCGACGATTAATCGGATTGTACTTTATGAATTAAATATTAAATTTCAATTATTATATGTTTAAATATAGAAGAAAATCTTAAATATAAACATAAACTTTAACATAATTATCTAAATTTGTTGATTTTATTCAAAAATTATAAATTTCTAGTTTAAAATCATGTTAAAATGCTAACCAATTTTGACTTTGACCAATTTTGACTTTGACCAAATTTGATTACCAAATTCGATTTAGAACCATCAATTGATGTTGACCGATTAATTAAACGGATTTTGAAAAATTGGAACGGATTTCTCTTAAAAATGATTAATCAGGGATTAATCGGCGAGTAATCGGGTTTTTTACAACACTGCTTAAATCTATTTATACCATGCTAAGTCATGCTTAAACAAAAATAATAACATGATAGAAATTTAAAACGTTTAAAAGAACATTGAAATGAGTAAAATACTATTTTCGTCATCTAGACGACCTCAATTACCCTCAAATTTATATAAGATTCAAACACTACAAATAAGTACACACAACTAACGAGCACTTAGAACCCCGCTATTATAGCACTTTTATGTAAGTATTCGTTTCAAGTTCATCCCAAGAGAGTGGTGTAAGTAGAATAATTGAAACTATTAATTAACCTAGGGTTTGTTTGATTGGGGGATTTTGATTGATTTTAATTAACAACTAAAACGTGCGGAAGTAATAAACTTAAACTTAACAATTAAAACTAGTAACAAGTAACAAGCAACTAAGTATTAAAGACTAAATCAATTAACTAAGTAGTGTTCACTTACCTAATCCTCTCTATGCTTGGATTGCCCCGTTTTCCCACTTTGTTATCGCATTAGTTGTTGAACTATTGAATGTTTAGCATTACTGCCAAACCTTAATCATATTATACTTTGCAAACTCACATAAGCATTGTATCCTACTCTAACGACCCGTCCTGATCCATCTGGACGAATACATTACATTTGGTTACATCGCGAGGTGTTTGACCTCTATATGATACATTTTACAAATATTGCATTCGTTTTTAAAAAGACAAACTTTCTTTACATCGAAAGTTGACAGTATGCATACATTCCATTATATATCCGACTATTGTTGACTTAATAATAATCTTGATGAACTCAATGACTCGAATGCAACGTCTTTTGAGATATGCCATAAATGACTCCAAGTAATATCTCTAAAATGAGCAAATGCACATCTTTTGTACCTGAGAATAAACATGCTTTAAAGTGTCAACCAAAAGGTTGGTGAGTTCATAAGTTTATCGTAAATAATAAAATTCATCATTTTGATAGACCACAAGATTCAAATACAGTACACCTATCTCGTGTACGAAACCATTTTCATAAATCTTAGTAACCGTACACATATCTCGTGTACAAAAATATCATACACATAACCTGTGTATAAAATCATTCTCTCGATACATAACATTCACTTTTCGTTCATTGCTTGGCTTGGTAACTGACCTTAACATATAATGTGCATCAATAATATCCCCAAAAATAGAACATCTCGTCTGTATAATATATAAACCTCGAAGTACTAAACACCACGCCCACTAGCTCTTCCGTCTAGTGAACATTCTGGGTGGGGGTGTTAAACCCGGTAGCTACCTTTAGGATTCGCGTGAATTAGGGGCATACCCGATTCTAATTCTTAGGTTACCAAGCAATAATAATCAGGGGAAATATTCACAACAATTAGTGGCAATTATAACGTCCAACTAATTCAATAATAATCCACAGAACTTCCGTGTGCATAATAATTCATTCGAGGAATGTTTTGCTTGTGTCTATCTAGTCAAACATTTATAAAAGCATTTCATGTATTCACAGTTCAAAATATGTTTCAAAAGCATTTAATAAAGCAGTTATAAAAACAGCGCATGTATTCTCAGTCCCAAAAATATAAAGAGTAAAAGGGAGCAAATGAACTCACAATACTGCATTTTGTAGTAAAAATACATATGACGACATTGAACAATTGAACAATGCAGGGTTGGCCTCGGATTCACGAACCTATATCAAGTATATATATTAACACATATAATCACATAATTCGTTCTATATAATATTTATGTATATTAATTGTTGTAGTTATATATATCCTTTAGTTATGTTTATATCTTCAGTTATATTTTATATATGGTTATTTTGTAAAATAATCAATGTTCATACATATAGTTATATTAATATATATATATATATATATATATATATATATATATATTTGTAATTGGTATTATATCAAAAATCAATAATTTGTTATAAAAACAATACTATTAATAATAATAATAATAATAATGATAATAATGATAATACTAATTATAATAATAATAATTTTAATAATAATATTAATACTACCATTTAATAATAATAATAATAATAATAATAATAATAATAATAATAATAATAGTTATATATTAATTTTGAAAATAATGATTTTAGTAATCCTAATGATAATAATAGTAATAGTAATAGTAATAGTAATAATAATAATAATAATAATAATAATAATAATAATAATAATAATAATAATAATAATAATAATAATAATAATAATAATAATAATAATAATAATAATAATAATAATAAGTAAACTACCTCAAAGCAGTATCCCTTAAAAAAATACCCAAGTCCGGGTTTGAACCCGCGACGTCCCGCTAACCCTATAACATCCTTAACCAATGCTCTGTGTGTTTCATTTCTAATTTATATGATACTTATATTTGTATAACCCCCTTTTCTTCCTGTTCCCTTTCTTCTTCTTTTTCTAAAAAAATATGCCACAACCGGGGTCGAACCCATGACCTCTCGTTCACCAATAACACCCATAAACCATTCTTCTATTTCTACATTTCTGCTTAAATATCACAGATATATAGATATCACCCGTATCTATCTATTTTTATTTTTCATAAACCAACATCATCATCATCTACTTATCATTGATCATAATCACCATCCATGATCATCATCGAGCATCATAATCATCATAATAGCTTTACATACCTCATCATCTTCATCTAGTCTGATATTATCATAATCACTAATATCTTAACCCACATAAAATTGTCATCGTCTTTATGAAACCATCATTCTTGGTTATTATAATTATCATCATTCTTCTAGTTTTATTACCATCGTTAGTTATTATTATCATTATCTTAAATCATTATTATCATCTTCCATTGTTATCACCATCCTCAACATCGTATATCTTCATACCATTATGTACTTATCATCATACATGATCATTATCATTCTTATCCCATCGTCATTCACATGCCATCATCATCATTAAAATGATATCATCATATATCTTAGTGTCACGGTTTATTATCATCATTATTAACCAACCTATGATCATCATTATCAAAATCTTGGCCCAATAACTAAACCAAAGAAAAAAATGGCCCAACACTAAAACATTAGAATTTCGGCCCAAGTTAATAAAGTAATAAAAAAGGATCCGCTAGTATATTTCAATTTAAACCCATGACATTTACCTTGATAATTGGGTGGTGCTCCACATACAGAAAGAAAGTGCAGGTGGGATGTTTGTTCATTTATGGTCGACCACAAAGGAAACAGGAGAGAACACGTGTATATTTTTAAAACAGAAAAATTAATATCGCTGTCCATACACGTGCATCATCTTTCATGTTTATTATATTACCATCTTCTCGAAAGGAAACATCTATAGCAGCAGGTTATCAAATTTAAATAGAAAACAAATGATAGGAACTGCTGCTGTAGTAGCAGCGTGGCACACAGATAGCGTATGCAGTTTAATGGGTTTTGTTGGTGTTTACAGCGAATAGGAAGGCAGTAAGGGTAGAGTAGCGAGTACCAAAAGTAATATCATGCATCTTCCTCGTCACTGTTGTAGAACCAGAAAAGAAACAAGAAATAGTAAGCTGAACAGCAGCCTGTTGAGGTTGTTTTGGTGACGGAAACAGTAAAAAATATAAGTTGTTGTAGTAGTATGGAAGGGAGTTTGGGTGGCGGTTTAAAGTGATCTTGGTGATAGGTTTGTTTAACCGTAGGCGAGAGAGGTGTTGTTACTTCAATGGTGGTTAGGTGTGGCTGTTGAAATGTCCCGTTCTTATTGATTAAAAACGTTCCATATTAATTGATTTCGTTGCGAGGTTTTGACCTCTATATGAGACGTTTTTCAAAGACTGCATTCATTTTAAAACAAACCATAACCTTTATTTCATCAATAAAGGTTTAAAAAGCTTTACGTAGATTATCAAATAATGATAATCTAAAATATCATGTCTACACACGACCATTACATAATGGTTTACAATACAAATATGTTACAACAAAATAAGTTTCTTGAATGCAGTTTTTACACAATATCATACAAGCATGGACTCCAAATCTCGTCCTTATTTAAGTATGCGACAGCGGAAGCTCTTAATAATCACCTGAGAATAAACATGCTTAAAACGTCAACAAAAATGTTGGTGAGTTATAGGTTTAGCCTATATATATCAAATCATAATAATAGACCACAAGATTTCATATTTCAATACACATCCCATACATAGAGATAAAAATCATTCATATGGTGAACACCTGGTAACCGACAATAACAAGATGCATATATAAGAATATCCCCATCATTCCGGGACACCCTTCGGATATGATATAAATTTCGAAGTACTAAAGCATCCGGTACTTTGGATGGGGTTTGTTAGGCCCAATAGATCTATCTTTAGGATTCGCGTCAATTAGGGTGTCTGTTCCCTAATTCTTAGATTACCAGACTTAATAAAAAGGGGCATATTCGATTTCGATAATTCAACCATAGAATGTAGTTTCACGTACTTGTGTCTATTTTGTAAATCATTTATAAAACCTGCATGTATTCTCATCCCAAAAATATTAGATTTTAAAAGTGGGACTATAACTCACTTTCACAGATTTTTACTTCGTCGGGAAGTAAGACTTGGCCACTGGTTGATTCACGAACCTATAACAATATATACATATATATCAAAGTATGTTCAAAATATATTTACAACACTTTTAATATATTTTGATGTTTTAAGTTTATTAAGTCAGCTGTCCTTGTTAGTAACCTACAACTAGTTGTCCACAGTTAGATGTACAGAAATAAATCGATAAATATTATCTTGAATCAATCCACGACCCAGTGTATACGTATCTCAGTATTGATCACAACTCAAACTATATATATTTT
This sequence comes from Rutidosis leptorrhynchoides, assembly GCF_046630445.1. NCBI lineage: Eukaryota > Viridiplantae > Streptophyta > Magnoliopsida > Asterales > Asteraceae > Rutidosis > Rutidosis leptorrhynchoides. Next base: position 592,087,689 of record NC_092333.1, on the reverse strand, counting down.
GGAATCAACCTCAACCCTGTATAGCTAACTCCAACATTCACATATAGAGTGTCTATGGTTGTTCCGAAATATATATAGATGTGTCGACATGATAGGTCGAAACATTGTATACGTGTCTATGGTATCTCAAGATTACATAATATATAATACAAGTTGATTAAGTTATGGTTGGAATAGATTTGTTACCAATTTTCACGTAGCTAAAATGAGAAAAATTATCCAATCTTGTTTTACCCATAACTTCTTCATTTTAAATCCGTTTTGAGTGAATCAAATTGCTATGGTTTCATATTGAACTCTATTTTATGAATCTAAACAAAAAAAGTATAGGTTTCTAGTCGGAAAAATAAGTTACAAGTCGTTTTTGTAAAGGTAGTCATTTCAGTCGAAAGAACGACGTCTAGATGACCATTTTAGAAAACATACTTCCACTTTGAGTTTAACCATAATTTTTGGATATAGTTTCATGTTCATAATAAAAATCATTTTCTCAGAATAACAACTTTTAAATCAAAGTTTATCATAGTTTTTAATTAACTAACCCAAAACAGCCCGCGGTGTTACTACGACGGCGTAAATCCGGTTTTACGGTGTTTTTCGTGTTTCCAGGTTTTAAATCATTAAGTTAGCATATCATATAGATATAGAACATGTGCTTAGTTGATTTTAAAAGTCAAGTTAGAAGGATTAACTTTTGTTTGCGAACAAGTTTAGAATTAACTAAACTATGTTCTAGTGATTACAAGTTTAAACCTTCGAATAAGATAGCTTTATATGTATGAATCGAATGATGTTATGAACATCATTACTACCTTAATTTCCTTGGATAAACCTACTGGAAAAGAGAAAAATGGATCTAGCTTCAATGGATCCTTGGATGGCTCGAAGTTCTTGAAGCAGAATCATGACACGAAAACAAGTTCAAGTAAGATCATCACTTGAAATAAGATTGTTATAGTTATAGAAATTGAACCAAAGTTTGAATATGATTATTACCTTGTATTAGAATGATAACCTACTGTAAGAAACAAAGATTTCTTGAGGTTGGATGATCACCTTACAAGATTGGAAGTGAGCTAGCAAACTTGAAAGTATTCTTGATTTTATGAAACTAGAACTTTTGGAATTTATGAAGAACACTTAGAACTTGAAGATAGAACTTGAGAGAGATCAATTAGATGAAGAAAATTGAAGAATGAAAGTGTTTGTAGGTGTTTTTGGTCGTTGGTGTATGGATTAGATATAAAGGATATGTAATTTTTGTTTTCATGTAAATAAGTCATGAATGATTACTCATATTTTTGTAATTTTATGAGATATTTCATGCTAGTTGCCAAATGATGGTTCCCACATGTGTTAGGTGACTCACATGGGCTGCTAAGAGCTAATCATTGGAGTGTATATACCAATAGTACATACATCTAAAAGCTGTGTATTGTACGAGTACGAATACGGGTGCATACGAGTAGAATTGTTGATGAAACTGAACGAGAATGTAATTGTAAGCATTTTTGTTAAGTAGAAGTATTTTGATAAGTGTATTGAAGTCTTTCAAAAGTGTATAAATACATATTAAAACACTACATGTATATACATTTTAACTGAGTCGTTAAGTCATCGTTAGTCGTTACATGTAAGTGTTGTTTTGAAACCTTTAGGTTAACGATCTTGTTAAATGTTGTTAACCCAATGTTTATAATATCAAAAGAGATTTTAAATTATTATATTATCATGATATTATGATGTACGAATATCTCTTAATATGATATATATACATTAAATGTCGTTACAACGATAAACGTTACATATATGTCTCGTTTCAAAATCATTAAATTAGTAGTCTTGTTTTTACATATGTAGTTCATTGTTAATATAATTAATGATATGTTTACTTATCATAATATCATGTTAACTATATATATAACCATATATATGTCATCATATAGTTTTTTTTTACAAGTTTTAACGTTCGTGAATCACCGGTCAACTTGGGTGGTCAATTGTCTATATGAAACCTATTTCAATTAATCAAGTCTTAACAAGTTTGATTGCTTAACATGTTGGAAACATTTAATCATGTAAACATCAATCTCAATTAATATATATAAACATGGAAAAGTTCGGGTCACTACAGTACCTACCCGTTAAATAAATTTCGTCCCGAAATTTTAAGCTGTTGAAGGTGTTGACGAATCTTCTGGAAATAGATGCGGGTATTTCTTCTTCATCTGATCTTCACGCTCCCAGGTGAACTCGGGTCCTCTACGAGCATTCCATCGAACCTTAACAATTGGTATCTTGTTTTGCTTAAGTCTTTTAACCTCACGATCCATTATTCCGACGGGTTCTTCGATGAATTGGAGTTTTTCATTGATTTGGATTTCATCTAACGGAATAGTGAGATCTTCTTTAGCAAAACATTTCTTCAAATTCGAGACGTGGAAAGTGTTATGTACAGCCGCGAGTTGTTGAGGTAACTCAAGTCGGTAAGCTACTGGTCCGACACGATCAATAATCTTGAATGGTCCAATATACCTTGGATTTAATTTCCCTCGCTTACCAAATCGAACAACGCCTTTCCAAGGTGCAACTTTAAGCATGACCATCTCTCCAATTTCAAATTCTATATCTTTTCTTTTAATGTCAGCGTAGCTCTTTTGTCGACTTTGGGCGGTTTTCAACCGTTGTTGAATTTGGATGATCTTCTCGGTAGTTTCTTGTATAATCTCCGGACCCGTAATCTGTCTATCCCCCACTTCACTCCAACAAATCGGAGACCTGCACTTTCTACCATAAAGTGCTTCAAACGGCGCCATCTCAATGCTTGAATGGTAGCTGTTGTTGTAGGAAAATTCTGCTAACGGTAGATGTCGATCCCAACCGTTTCCGAAATCAATAACACATGCTCGTAGCATGTCTTCAAGCGTTTGTATCGTCCTTTCGCTCTGCCCATCAGTTTGTGGATGATAGGCAGTACTCATGTCTAGACGAGTTCCTAATGCTTGCTGTAATGTCTGCCAGAATCTTGAAATAAATCTGCCATCCCTATCAGAGATAATAGAGATTGGTATTCCATGTCTGGAGACGACTTCCTTCAAATACAGTCGTGCTAACTTCTCCATCTTGTCATCTTCTCTTATTGGCAGAAAGTGTGCTGATTTGGTGAGACGATCAACTATTACCCAAATAGTATCAAAACCACTTGCAGTCCTTGGCAATTTAGTGATGAAATCCATGGTAATGTTTTCCCATTTCCATTCCGGGATTTCGGGTTGTTGAAGTAGACCTGATGGTTTCTGATGCTCAGCTTTGACCTTAGAACACGTCAAACATTCTCCTACGTATTTAGCAACATCGGCTTTCATACCCGGCCACCAAAAATGTTTCTTGAGATCCTTGTACATCTTCCCCGTTCCAGGATGTATTGAGTATCTGGTTTTATGAGCTTCTCTAAGTACCATTTCTCTCATATCTCCAAATTTTGGTACCCAAATCCTTTCAGCCCTATACCGGGTTCCGTCTTCCCGAATATTAAGATGCTTCTCCGATCCTTTGGGTATTTCATCCTTTAAATTTCCCTCTTTTAAAACTCCTTGTTGCGCCTCCTTTATTTGAGTAGTAATGTTATTATGAATCATTATATTCATAGATTTTACTCGAATGGGTTCTCTATCCTTCCTGCTCAAGGCATCGGCTACCACATTTGCCTTCCCCGGGTGGTAACGAATCTCAAAATCGTAATCATTCAATAATTCAATCCACCTACGCTGCCTCATATTCAGTTGTTTCTGATTAAATATGTGTTGAAGACTTTTGTGGTCGGTATATATAATACTTTTGACCCCATATAAGTAGTGCCTCCAAGTCTTTAATGCAAAAACAACCGCGCCTAATTCCAAATCATGCGTCGTATAATTTTGTTCGTGAATCTTCAATTGTCTAGACGCATAAGCAATCACCTTCGTTCGTTGCATTAATACACAACCGAGACCTTGCTTTGATGCGTCACAATAAATCACAAAATCATCATTCCCTTCAGGCAATGACAATATAGGTGCCGTAGTTAGCTTTTTCTTCAATAACTGAAACGCTTTCTCTTGTTCATCATTCCATTCAAATTTCTTCCCTTTATGCGTTAATGCAGTCAAGGGTTTTGCTATTCTGGAAAAGTCTTGGATGAACCTTCTGTAGTAACCAGCTAGTCCTAAAAACTGGCGTATGTGTTTTGGAGTTTTCGGGGTTTCCCACTTTTCAACAGTTTCTATCTTTGCTGGATCCACCTTAATACCTTCTTTGTTCACTATGTGACCGAGGAATTGAACTTCTTCCAACCAAAATGCACACTTTGAAAACTTAGCGTACAATTCTTCCTTCCTCAATACTTCTAACACCTTTCTCAAATGTTCACCGTGTTCTTGGTCATTCTTTGAGTAAATAAGTATGTCATCAATGAAAACAATGACAAACTTGTCAAGGTATGGTCCACACACTCGGTTCATAAGGTCCATGAACACAGCTGGTGCATTAGTTAAACCAAACGGCATGACCATAAACTCGTAATGACCGTAACGTGTTCTGAAAGCAGTCTTTGGAATATCATCTTCTTTCACCCGCATTTGATGATACCCGGAACGTAAGTCAATCTTCGAATAAACAGACGAGCCTTGTAGTTGATCAAATAAGTCGTCGATTCTCGGTAGTGGGTAGCGGTTCTTGATGGTAAGTTTGTTCAACTCTCGGTAGTCGATACACAACCTGAATGTACCATCTTTCTTCTTGACAAACAAAACAGGAGCTCCCCACGGTGATGTGCTTGGTCGAATGAAACCACGCTCTAAAAGTTCTTGTAATTGGCTTTGCAGTTCTTTCATCTCGCTGGGTGCGAGTCTGTAAGGAGCACGAGCTATTGGTGCAGCTCCTGGTACAAGATCTATTTGAAATTCAACGGATCGATGTGGGGGTAATCCCGGTAATTCTTTCGGAAATACATCGGGAAATTCTTTTGCAATGGGAACATCATTGATGCTCTTTTCTTCAGTTTGTACTTTCTCGACGTGTGCTAGAACAGCATAGCAACCTTTTCTTATTAGTTTTTGTGCCTTCAAATTACTAATAAGATGTAGCTTCGTGTTGCCCTTTTCTCCGTACACCATTAAGGGTTTTCCTTTTTCTCGTATAATGCGAATTGCATTTTTGTAACAAACGATCTCCGCTTTCACTTCTTTCAACCAGTCCATACCGATTATCACATCAAAACTCCCTAACTCTACTGGTATCAAATCAATCTTAAATGTTTCGCTAACCAGTTTAATTTCTCGATTCCGACATATATTATCTGCTGAAATTAATTTACCATTTGCTAATTCGAGTAAAAATTTACTATCCAAAGGCGTCAATGGACAACTTAATTTAGCACAAAAATCTCTACTCATATAGCTTCTATCCGCACCCGAATCAAATAAAACGTAAGCAGATTTATTGTCAATAAGAAACGTACCCGTAACAAGCTCCGGGTCTTCCTGTGCCTCTACCGCATTAATATTGAAAACTCTTCCACGGCCTTGTCCATTCGTGTTCTCCTGGTTCGGGCAATTTCTAATAATGTGGCCTGGTTTTCCACATTTATAACAAACTACATTGGCATAACTTGCTCCGACACTACTTGCTCCGCCATTACTCGTTCCGACACCATTTGTTCCTTTCGTTCTATTAACCCCTGGTCCGTAGACCTCACACTTCGCCGCGCTATGACCATTTCTTTTACACTTGTTGCAAAATTTGGTGCAGAACCCCGAGTGATTCTTTTCACACCTTTGGCATAGTTGCTTCTGATTGTTGTTGTTGTTGCGGTTATTATTGTTGTTGGGATGATTGTTGTAGTTGCTGTTGTTGTTGTTGTTGTTGTTGTTGTTGGGCCGTTTGTTGTAGTTGCGATTGATGTTGCGATTGTTGGGATAATCGTTGCGATTATTGTTGTAATTGCTGTTGTTGTTGTATTGGTGATTCTTATCACCGTTTTCCTCCCACTTTCTTTTGACTTGCTTCACATTGGCCTCTTCAGCAGTCTGTTCTTTAATTCTTTCTTCAATCTGGTTCACTAGTTTGTGAGCCATTCTACATGCCTGTTGTATGGAGGCGGGCTCGTGTGAACTTATATCTTCTTGGATTCTTTCCGGTAATCCTTTCACAAACGCGTCGATCTTCTCTTCCTCATCTTCGAATGCTCCCGGACACAATAGGCACAATTCTGTGAATCGTCTTTCGTACGTGGTAATATCAAATCCTTGGGTTCGTAACCCTCTAAGTTCTGTCTTGAGCTTATTGACCTCGGTTCTGGGACGGTACTTCTCGTTCATCAAGTGCTTGAATGCTGACCACGGTAGTGCGTACGCATCATCTTGTCCCACTTGCTCTAGATAGGTATTCCACCATGTTAACGCAGAACCTGTGAAGGTATGCGTAGCGTACTTCACTTTGTCCTCTTCAGTACACTTACTTATGGCAAACACCGATTCAACCTTCTCGGTCCACCGTTTCAATCCGATCGGTCCTTCGGTTCCATCAAATTCCAAATGTTTGCAGGCAGTGAATTCTTTGTAGGTGCATCCTACACGATTTCCTGTACTGCTAGATCCAAGGTTATTGTTGGTATGTAGCGCAGCCTGTACTGCGGCTATGTTTGAAGCTAGAAAAGTACGGAATTCCTCTTCATTCATATTCACGGTGTGTCGAGTAGTCGGTGCCATTTCCTTCAAAATAGTTAAATGGAACAAGTTAATCATACAGAATATTAAGAGTAGTTAATAGTATTTCGTAGCATAATATGAACTCATTTATAAAAGCTTTTTCTTCATATTAGCGTTTTATAAGTTTAAATTCGGGTAGTACCTACCCGTTAAGTTCATACTTAGTAGCTAATATACAATTCAACTACTACAATTCTATATGAAAAACTGATTGTAATAATATTTCGCGTTCAAACTTTTATACAATATTTTACAAACTTACAATACCGCTTATTTTACATAAAGCATGAAATATAGCACACAATAACTTTGATACAAGATAGTTGTGAAGACAATTCTAGCTAGTACACAAGTCGTTCGGCAAAGGCAATAAAGACACGTAATTCATACGTCCAGAAACAAGCCATGCATTCTGGTTTTACTAGGACTACTTCCCATCCTTGGTCTTGTGCAACATAACCGTTATGGCCATTGATAAGACAGCGTGTTGTAACGTCATCAAAGGGACGAGGGTTACGTAATGTCCAACAGTCCCGTAATAATCTAAAAACCTCATTTCTTACCCCAATTACCGACTCCGTCACTTGTGGAAACGTTTTGTTTAATAGTTGTAGCCCGATGTTCTTGTTCTCACTTTGGTGAGAAGCGAACATTACTAATCCGTAAGCATAACATGCTTCTTTATGTTGCATGTTAGCCGCTTTTTCTAAATCACGAAGTCCAATATTCGGATATATTGAGTCAAAATAATTTCTTAACCCGTTGCGTAAAATAGCATTTGGGTTCCCCGCAATATATGCGTCAAAGTAAACACATCGTAACTTATGGGTTTCCCAATGTGATATCCCCCATCTTTCAAACGAAAGTCTCTTATAAACCAAGACATTCTTGGAACGTTCTTCGAATGTCTTACAAACTGATCTCGCCTTAAATAGTTGTGCCGAAGAATTCTGGCCGACTCTAGACAAGATTTCATTAATCATGTCTCCGGGTAGGTCTCTTAAAATATTGGGTTGTCTATCCATTTTGTGTTTTTAAACTGTAAAATAGACAAGAGTTAGATTCATAAAAAAAATACTTATTAATACAAGCAATTTTTACATATATCATAAAGCATAAGAACACTATATTCCATATATTACACCACACGAATACAACTATCTTATTCCGACTCGCTCGTTTCTTCTTCTTCGGTTTTGGTTCGTTTTGCCAAGTTTCTAGGGATATATGATGTTCCCCTAATACGAGCCGTTATTTTCCACATTGGTTTAGAAAAACCTGGTGGTTTAGAGGTTCCCGGGTCATTGTTACAACTTAAGGACTTCGGGGGTTGACGATACATATAAAGTTCATCGGGGTTGGAATTAGATTTCTCTATTTTTATGCCCTTTCCCTTATTATTTTCTTTTGCCTTTTTAAATTCAGTTGGGGTAATTTCTATAACATCATCGGAATTCTCGTCGGAATCCGATTCATCGGAGAATTGGTAATCCTCCCAATATTTTGCTTCCTTGGCGGAAACACCATTGACCATAATTAACTTTGGTCGGTTGGTTGAGGATTTTCTTTTACTTAACCGTTTTATTATTTCCCCCACCGGTTCTATTTCTTCATCCGGTTCCGATTCTTCTTCCGGTTCCGATTCTTCTTCCGGTTCCGACTCTTCTTCCGGTTCCTCTTCGGGAACTTGTGAATCAGTCCACAAATCATTCCAATTTACATTTGACTCTTCATTATTATTAGGTGAGTCAATGGGACTTGTTCTAGAGGTAGACATCTATCACATAATATCAAACACGTTAAGAGATTAATATATCACATAATATTCATATGTTAAAAATATATAGTTTCCAACAAAAATGTTAAGCAATCATTTTTAAAGAAAACACGGTCGAAGTCCAGACTCACTAATGCATCCTAACAAACTCGATAAGACACACTAATGCAAATTTTCTGGTTCTCTAAGACCAACGCTCGGATACCAACTGAAATGTCCCGTTCTTATTGATTAAAAACGTTCCATATTAATTGATTTCGTTGCGAGGTTTTGACCTCTATATGAGACGTTTTTCAAAGACTGCATTCATTTTAAAACAAACCATAACCTTTATTTCATCAATAAAGGTTTAAAAAGCTTTACGTAGATTATCAAATAATGATAATCTAAAATATCATGTCTACACACGACCATTACATAATGGTTTACAATACAAATATGTTACAACAAAATAAGTTTCTTGAATGCAGTTTTTACACAATATCATACAAGCATGGACTCCAAATCTCGTCCTTATTTAAGTATGCGACAGCGGAAGCTCTTAATAATCACCTGAGAATAAACATGCTTAAAACGTCAACAAAAATGTTGGTGAGTTATAGGTTTAGCCTATATATATCAAATCATAATAATAGACCACAAGATTTCATATTTCAATACACATCCCATACATAGAGATAAAAATCATTCATATGGTGAACACCTGGTAACCGACAATAACAAGATGCATATATAAGAATATCCCCATCATTCCGGGACACCCTTCGGATATGATATAAATTTCGAAGTACTAAAGCATCCGGTACTTTGGATGGGGTTTGTTAGGCCCAATAGATCTATCTTTAGGATTCGCGTCAATTAGGGTGTCTGTTCCCTAATTCTTAGATTACCAGACTTAATAAAAAGGGGCATATTCGATTTTGATAATTCAACCATAGAATGTAGTTTCACGTACTTGTGTCTATTTTGTAAATCATTTATAAAACCTGCATGTATTCTCATCCCAAAAATATTAGATTTTAAAAGTGGGACTATAACTCACTTTCACAGATTTTTACTTCGTCGGGAAGTAAGACTTGGCCACTGGTTGATTCACGAACCTATAACAATATATACATATATATCAAAGTATGTTCAAAATATATTTACAACACTTTTAATATATTTTGATGTTTTAAGTTTATTAAGTCAGCTGTCCTTGTTAGTAACCTACAACTAGTTGTCCACAGTTAGATGTACAGAAATAAATCGATAAATATTATCTTGAATCAATCCACGACCCAGTGTATACGTATCTCAGTATTGATCACAACTCAAACTATATATATTTTGGAATCAACCTCAACCCTGTATAGCTAACTCCAACATTCACATATAGAGTGTCTATGGTTGTTCCGAAATATATATAGATGTGTCGACATGATAGGTCGAAACATTGTATACGTGTCTATGGTATCTCAAGATTACATAATATATAATACAAGTTGATTAAGTTATGGTTGGAATAGATTTGTTACCAATTTTCACGTAGCTAAAATGAGAAAAATTATCCAATCTTGTTTTACCCATAACTTCTTCATTTTAAATCCGTTTTGAGTGAATCAAATTGCTATGGTTTCATATTGAACTCTATTTTATGAATCTAAACAAAAAAAGTATAGGTTTCTAGTCGGAAAAATAAGTTACAAGTCGTTTTTGTAAAGGTAGTCATTTCAGTCGAAAGAACGACGTCTAGATGACCATTTTAGAAAACATACTTCCACTTTGAGTTTAACCATAATTTTTGGATATAGTTTCATGTTCATAATAAAAATCATTTTCTCAGAATAACAACTTTTAAATCAAAGTTTATCATAGTTTTTAATTAACTAACCCAAAACAGCCCGCGGTGTTACTACGACGGCGTAAATCCGGTTTTACGGTGTTTTTCGTGTTTCCAGGTTTTAAATCATTAAGTTAGCATATCATATAGATATAGAACATGTGCTTAGTTGATTTTAAAAGTCAAGTTAGAAGGATTAACTTTTGTTTGCGAACAAGTTTAGAATTAACTAAACTATGTTCTAGTGATTACAAGTTTAAACCTTCGAATAAGATAGCTTTATATGTATGAATCGAATGATGTTATGAACATCATTACTACCTTAATTTCCTTGGATAAACCTACTGGAAAAGAGAAAAATGGATCTAGCTTCAATGGATCCTTGGATGGCTCGAAGTTCTTGAAGCAGAATCATGACACGAAAACAAGTTCAAGTAAGATCATCACTTGAAATAAGATTGTTATAGTTATAGAAATTGAACCAAAGTTTGAATATGATTATTACCTTGTATTAGAATGATAACCTACTGTAAGAAACAAAGATTTCTTGAGGTTGGATGATCACCTTACAAGATTGGAAGTGAGCTAGCAAACTTGAAAGTATTCTTGATTTTATGAAACTAGAACTTTTGGAATTTATGAAGAACACTTAGAACTTGAAGATAGAACTTGAGAGAGATCAATTAGATGAAGAAAATTGAAGAATGAAAGTGTTTGTAGGTGTTTTTGGTCGTTGGTGTATGGATTAGATATAAAGGATATGTAATTTTTGTTTTCATGTAAATAAGTCATGAATGATTACTCATATTTTTGTAATTTTATGAGATATTTCATGCTAGTTGCCAAATGATGGTTCCCACATGTGTTAGGTGACTCACATGGGCTGCTAAGAGCTGATCATTGGAGTGTATATACCAATAGTACATACATCTAAAAGCTGTGTATTGTACGAGTACGAATACGGGTGCATACGAGTAGAATTGTTGATGAAACTGAACGAGAATGTAATTGTAAGCATTTTTGTTAAGTAGAAGTATTTTGATAAGTGTATTGAAGTCTTTCAAAAGTGTATAAATACATATTAAAACACTACATGTATATACATTTTAACTGAGTCGTTAAGTCATCGTTAGTCGTTACATGTAAGTGTTGTTTTGAAACCTTTAGGTTAACGATCTTGTTAAATGTTGTTAACCCAATGTTTATAATATCAAAAGAGATTTTAAATTATTATATTATCATGATATTATGATGTACGAATATCTCTTAATATGATATATATACATTAAATGTCGTTACAACGATAAACGTTACATATATGTCTCGTTTCAAAATCATTAAATTAGTAGTCTTGTTTTTACATATGTAGTTCATTGTTAATATAATTAATGATATGTTTACTTATCATAATATCATGTTAACTATATATATAACCATATATATGTCATCATATAGTTTTTTTTTACAAGTTTTAACGTTCGTGAATCACCGGTCAACTTGGGTGGTCAATTGTCTATATGAAACCTATTTCAATTAATCAAGTCTTAACAAGTTTGATTGCTTAACATGTTGGAAACATTTAATCATGTAAACATCAATCTCAATTAATATATATAAACATGGAAAAGTTCGGGTCACTACAGCTGTAAACGTAAATAGGAGACAGAATCATTACCAGCAGCTTATATTCGTAGGTTGTGTGGTGGTTCTCGAAAATGGTGAGATGATGGAGTGTTGATGGTGATCAAGATGGGTTAGTATATTGGGGTGGCGGGTGGCAGCGGTTGTTGGGTGCTGTCTGTGGCCGAAACAATTGAGAAAAAGGAGGAAGAACCTAAGTGGTGGTGTGGTTAGATTCATGTAACGGGTATACATATATTTATATGATATCTATGCTAGTGAAAGAGATGACAAAAACAGTAACCGTACACAGTAAAATTCAATAGTGACGAATATTAATATTAAAGTAGCAGCCATGAATTTTGGATATACCGACAGTTTTCACAGGGTGTGTCCATTGCTAAACAGTTACGGATAATTTAATTCAGAAAAATCACATATTTTAAAATTAAGTCCATTTATTTATTTCAGTCATTACCTGTTTGAAACTTGATCAATAATATTCGATAATTATTTATTTTCTGTTTCAATTAATATGTACGGAGTACTAATATTTAAACTAGAAAGGTAAAAATGTTTTTGTTAAACCTAAAATCTTCGTAATTAATTTACAGTCCAACTTTTATCTCAACCCTTCATGAACATGTACTATATCTATATTAAAACTAACAAAACGTCAACCGAGTGTTACTGACGTTTACTAATTAAACTCGAAATCATTTATTTTTAATATATTCCCTTTCTATATATAAACAGTTTTAAATAGCATGTTTAACTACAAAAATGAATATATTATATATTCTTAAACAATTAGATTTAATATAATTTATATATTTACAAGTAATATTTATACACATAATTATATATATATATATATTTATATATTTATAATAATAGTTTTCATTACATTGCATATTATTTTACGTATTTATTTCCAACAATTTAATCATACAATATTTCGAATAATATTTCAAATTATAATATATTTATATATGTATCTATTTACAAATAGTTGTTCGTGAATCGTCGGGAACAGTCGAAGGTCAATTAAATATATGAAACTAGTTCACCACTTTTGAGACTCAACATTTACAGACTTTACTTATCGTGTCGAAAACATATAAGATTAAAGTTTAAATTTGATCGAAAATTTCCGGGTCGTCACACCTAAGATAAAGTTAAGTATGAGCGGTTAGTTAGATTATGCTTGGGTTGAAATCACTTAAAACTCTTCAACTATCAAAATCACTTAAGATAATCGAACACCACTATGTTGACTAAAGGCCAATTGAAAACCAACCTAAACTAAGAACACAATCACTTAAGATTCCTAATTTAGTTGTCTAGATCACTTAAAGTGTTGAAGCACAAATTGATTCACTTCTCAAATCACTAAGAGAGCTACACAATCTATGTAATCAAAGTAAAGCGTAAAACAATGCATAGCAATGGACCTCATAGCTAACACAATAACACTTTCTCATATTTTTCATTCTAACAACTTCATTCAATTGATTTAGGGCAAATCCTTACACTAGAGATTCATAGATAAGCAAACACAATCAAATTAGCCAAGCATGGCTAAATTACGCTAATCATAAGCATTGAAATACAAATAAACATCATATTAAGCTATTACAAGTGTTCAATTCAAAACTAGAGAAATAAAGGTGGAGATTACAACTCAATTGACAAAACCAGATAGATCTAATGATGAGATTGCTTGATCTTTTGCTTGATCTTCCAAATTAGCCTTAATCTCCTTCTTAGGGCTTGATGATGAAAAATCGTGCTAAAAACTGCAACTATCCTCTTGAAAACCCTATCTCTTTCCTTTTATACTTCCCAATATTTCTGCCCAAAAACAGCGAGGTGCGCCGCATCTAGAGGAGATGCACCGCACCTTAAGGCGTGGGACACTGGTGCGCCGCACCAGAAGGCAGGTGCGCCGCACCTTATAACTGCAATTCTGATCTTCAAGTTCTGAATTTGAATTTTGGCCTTTTAGTGTTAAGGTGCGCCGCTTTTGGAGTTTGGTGCGCCGCACCACATAACTGCACTTCCAAAATCTTCATTTTTCACTTGGAATTACCCATTTTGCAATCCCTTTTCACTTTAGATCATGCCCTGCACTTTGGATCACTAAATAGGCTTGGTTTTGGTCAATTTTACACCAATTTGAGCATTTAGCCTTGAACCGACACTTTAGCGCGAATAAACAACTTTCGGGCCCAATGATCCTCACCGAATGAAATGAGGGAGATATTGCTAGATTAAACGTGTATAATTAGAGCAATATCAAACCCCCTACATTTGAACCTTGCTTGTCCTCAAGCAAGTAAATCAATAAAACAAGACTTGGAGAAAAATAGCATTCAATGTTCAAAGCCAAAGTGCAATAGTTGGGCAATGAATGATACTCAATGGATGAGCACTTTGATGGCTAGAAAGAACTCCAAACACTTGCATTTGCTAAGGACCAAGCATAACATCATCTCTTCTTCCTCTACTATCAACAAGAACTCATTGCGAAGCTTCAAACAATCTTCAAATATCCTCAATATCGACCACAATTCAAACCTAAACTAACAATCTCCACATCTTCTCAATCTCTTCAAGCAATCAAGTAAACAAACACACATATATATACTCCCTAGAAAGGTTCAAAAATCCACAAGTTTTGCACTTTAATAGTAAACATATCAAGATTCGAGCTTTTTAGTGCAAACCTTTCTAGGAGCTTCTTCAAACAATAGGATTAACGAGTTTTCATCTCCACCATCTTATTCTTCAAACCACAGTCAAACAAAGAATACCCACAAGCTTCACTTGGTAAAATGGAGCACCAATTTTCATGAGTTACCCAAGAAAAACGTTTAAGCCTTAAGGAAGACAAGGCTTTAAGAAAATCATTTTCGTTTTTTGAAAAGGGAAAACGAGCCAAGTCGTGAAACGATATAAGTTTTATGAAAATTTTATGGTTTCAAGCTATGTGCATTCCAAAGCCATCTCGATTTTGGGATAACCGCACGGATAGCTAATGCCCCGATATATCACCGAAGTGAACTACCTTCTTGTGTTGAAGGCGATGAGACAAAAGCTATCTTGGGCTCATAAGGTGATGTGCATACAAGCCATCCCGGCTATGGGACGACCGCACGGGTAGTTACTTCCCCCGTATATCACTGAAGTGAACTACCTTCTTGTGTTGAAGGAGATGAGAAAGCAACTACCTTGGGTGTAAGATTGGCGTTGGGTCTATTGCATGATACTTGGAAGACTTTACTTCCAAGCTTAGTTCTTTTTGGGACAAAACTTAACTTGGGAGACTTTACTCCCAAGCTTGGAACAACACAAAACTTGAAAGACTTTACTTCCAAGTTTGGAAGACTTGACTTCCAAAATGAAATATCGGGAGGACTCGACTCTCCCGGGAGTGTCAAAGCTCAAAGCTTTTATTCACTCGACTACTTCCCACATAACAAGCTTTTATGCTTATATTGAGAAAAGGTAGGAAGTATAAACTACTTTTTTATAATTGATCGAACAAAAGGGTGCCATAGCTTTTGGCTATAGCGTGTGTTGTCTAGCAATACTAGCATGAAGCCATTGCTCTTCATTAAGAAGATAGCACACGATGAAGCTCGGTGGCTGCTCTTCCCACGGTATGATACATCGATTGAAATATTGTGAAATGATGAGACAACCAATGTCCATATAAAACGGTGTGGATTAGGAAGTCTCCAGCACCAAGTAAAATGACATTCGGGAGACTTGACTCCCTATCATGGATGGACTTGACTCATCCGGAAGTGTTAAAGCATAAAGCTTTAGACACTTGGTTTTGGTGCACCACATGAAAGACTTTAACTTTCATGGAAAATTTTTGATTTTTCTTTTGATTTCATCGTTTAATTTGAAAAGTGAAATACTTTACTTTCACTATGACAATTGCAAGTATGAAACAAAAGGACTTTACTTCCTTAAATTTGAAGCGCAAGGAAAAGACTTTACTTTTCCTTTTGAAAAACCAAGTTTATTACCATTTTAGTGATTATGATTTGTATTAATGTAATGGTTAAAAACTTGTTCCAAAAAATTTGATCAACATTGCAAGTTTCAATCTTTATGATGTATATGTGACAAGTTTATATCCAAAAAGTTCAAAACTACCCGAGATTTACTCTCCCCCTACATTTAGTTTGATGCAATGCCCTCATTGTATTAAATGATGAAATTAGAAAAATTGAGGGACATTTTGAAAATAGAATAGAAGAGAGAAGGAATAAAAATCGGAATAGATCAAGTGATCTTTGTTGTCACCAATCGGATAATACTTAGTAGCCAAAAATTCGCTTGCATGTTGTTGTACTACTTGTTGAGCCAAAAGAAGGAACCAAGTGCATATGGCATTCCCTACAATTTCAAGTATGCTCACAAGGTACAAAATGTGTGGGGCAATACTCGGAGAAGTATGTGCCCCCACAATAAAATCACAACGTTCCAATATCATCACAAAAAAAATTAATCCAAGCATCCACAAGCATAATAAGTTTCCAACCAAACAATCAATTCATCATAACCACAAACAAACGATAATCTCTATGCTAAGCAAACAAGCACAAGGTAGTAACGATTATCAACAACACATTCATAACCACAAGAACAAATATAAACATTACGATCCTAATAAGGACCAAATTATTACATTCCAAGTTCAAATTCATCATAGTTTTATCCGGGAATTACATGCCTTCCGGATATGAATAAACTACTAATATTCAAACAATCATAACACAAATAAAGTCTAGAAGTTCATACGCAACTACAAATCATTACCAAATTGTTTCGAATTCCCAAATCATCCACCCACGATTATTACAAACCGATCGTTTTAAAACAAGTTCAACAAACATAGATTAAAGCTTCATGAAATGAGAATCAATACCAACCATGATTTACCATATTCACCATAAACCAAATAGCATCAGGCTCATGATATGGGGCTTGAGGGTCATAAGCGGGTGGGTGTGGTGAGAATGGTTGGCTACGGTCATAGGGTTGAACATAGGGTTCGGGTGGCCAAGTAGCATCGGGCTCATCATGAGACAATCTTAAAACGTGGGATTGCCACCCTTGGCGTAACTCTAAACCCGCGAGTCGGTATTGGGTCTCGTTATGTTGAATTCGACCTTGTAAGCTTAAGTTTCCAAATTAATCCAAAAACCAAGACTCGGACAAACCCCCGGTTCCCGAGCTTCCCGCCCCACTAGAACCCGCACCGTGTGCGTATTGACCATGACCCATATAAATGTTATCCCCCTAAAGACGCTTAATCTCCTCTTCCTCGTTAACCTATCGACGTTGTTGTTTTTGATCATACCATTTGACATAAACATCGTTTTCTTTAAACAAAACCCTTCCAATCAAGGGTGGACAATGGACTCATAGGTAGCTTCTCAAGTACATTAAAATAAATGTTCAAATACTTAGCAATTTTGGTCACATAACCCTCAACCACGCTCGACTTGGTCGCCTTTCTACCATCCCCATCATAAAGATAGCTTGCAACAATGTTGGGCACGTGAACGTGCTTGTGTAGGTCAATTTTGTCAACAAGCCAAATGTTAAGGGTGGTCATTTTCTCATTACTATGCTTCTAGTAGTTGACCGTGTTTGTAATGAAGCGGTCAATGACCCGAAGTTTGTGGGTCTTAAGGGTCGTTACGATTTCTTTACCCGGCCTATACTCCACATTGCTAATGCGGTGCCAGGTGGCACGAAGTTCAAGCTCATTTGGGGAATAGTTATTACAACCCAGCAAATAATTATCAAGGTCCTCGGGGTCCTCAAACTCTTCATAAATTTCCAATGCTTTGTAAAAATCCCAGATACTCATGTGGTGGGTGTTCCCGCTAGGTGAAACCAAAGATATTCAACGCTTTGAACATCGTTTTTATTTGGGTTGAACATGAGAGTCGATAAAAACTCACGAGTTAAGGTCTGGTAGACAAATTCGTTGAGTGTGAAAAGCGGTTCCCAAGGGGCAAGGACACTACTACAATGTTTCACATAAAAAGCTTTTTGCATTTTCTCATACATGCCGGCTTGGCGAAGGGGTTCCCAATCAACATATTTTGTCACATGAACATCATTGTTGATCTGATGCTCCATTTTCTTTCTAAACACCGGGTTCATCAAAACCCTTTGCAAGTAGGGTTGGTTTGTTATCATGCGGATATCATTGGGAACTAGGGGTTGTTGGGTTTGTGGGGGTGCATAATCATTGTCAAAACTTGCAGCTTCATCTGTAGCTGGAGCTTTACCCCTACCCAACCACGAAAAATGTTAAACCTTCCCCTTTTGTGGGTTGCTTTCCTTTTCCGTGTGAGGAAGTAGCTTCTTTAGTAATCCACATCCTTTGGATGTGTACGAGGCAATGTTTGAGGATGTGAGACCGATGTCTCATTTATCTCCTTGGTTAATGTAACAAGAACCTCGACCTCGTTCCTTTGTTCCTTTGCATTCACGACTTTTTCTACCTTTTCCAATTTTATTTTTTCAAAATCACCCTCTAATTCCTTGCATGTTGACTCGGTAGTCTCCATTGACATTACACTTTTAACTTGATACGGGATAAACCTCGCTACTTCTAAATCTTCTGAAAACTTAAATACTCCAAAATCCATCGTATCGATTTCCAATGCTCCATCCCAATCAACCTTTTCCTCTTCAACATCGAATGCAAAAACATGAGGATAATTGGTTTGATCCTCCTCTTCAATTGAAGCAATCGAATTCGCTTAAGCCTAATTATTATTGGGATTTGATGAACTTGCTTGGTTGTTGTTTTGGTTGGTAGTGTTGCTCTCGATAGGTATGACTCTTGTGTTATTGTGGCTTTGGTTTTGTTGGTGTTGTTGAGATTGTTGGTTGCTCCGGTTGTTATTGTAATTGTTGTTTGGGTTGACTTGAGTATTTGAAGGTAAAGTTCCTTGTGGTCTTTGGGCAAATTGGATTGAAAGTCTCCCCACAGTGCTGTCAAGATTTTGAAATGAGGCATGATGGTTTCGTATTTGTTGCTTCAAGAACTCATTCTCTTTTGTTAAAAATGCTTCGGTTGATTTTACATTCTAAATATAATTCTGCATGATTTCTTCTAAACTCTTTGAAGGTTGGGGTTGTTGAGTGTTTTGTTGAGGTTGTTGGTTTTGGTATTGGAAAATATTGTTTCGGTTTTGGTTATAGTTGTTGTTGTAACTTTGGTTTCGGTGTTGGTTTTGGTTTGTAAATTCGGGTGGTGTATTGGTTTGATTGTTGAACGAGACTTGCTTTTGGTTAGGATTGTAGTAGCCTTGGTTTGATGTTCTACCTCGTTAATGGTTTTGATTACTCACGTAGTTGACATGAGCATCCGAATTCATGGGAATGTCATCTAGATCAATATGGTTGCATTGACCAATTTGGGGACAATTCTTGGTGAGATATGGCCCTTCGCACCTTTGACAACCTACTTGCATCGTGACGATCGATTGTTGTAGCTTTTTCAACTCTTTCCCATACATTTGAAATTGATTATTTAAGCTTGTAAGTGTTGTAACGCCCCATCCTAATCCATCCGGAAGAAGTCCATATTGATTATAAACGATTCATAATAGTTGATTACATCGCGAGGTACTTGACCTCTAAATGATACATTTTATAAACATTGCATTCGTTTTTAAAAGACAAACTTTCATTTCATCAAAAGTTGACAGGTATGCATACCATTTCATAATATCAAACTATAAATGACCTAATCCGTCATTTACTTAATAATCTCTAATGAACTTCAATGACTCGAATGCAACGTCTTTTGAAATATGTCATGAATGACTCCAAGTAATATCCTTAAAATGAGCTAATGCACAGTGGAAGATTTCTTTCAAACCTGACAATAAACATGCTTTCAAGTGTCAACCAAAAGGTTGGTGAGTTCATCAGTTTATAGTAATCATTTCATTTTCATCATTTTAATAGACCACAAGATTTTAAATATTATAAAACGTGCAGAAGTCCCATTCCAACTGCACAAAAAATATCTTTCATATGAAGAACACCTGGTGAGGATTCAAAATATAATAGTAACCATCTGTGCCGGTCTTTCATCCCACGGCTGAATACATGTGCCTTCAAACTATAGAACCTCTGTGCCGGTCTTTACACCCCACGGCTGAACACATGTTTATAAAATATAGGACAACCGGTGCCAAAATGTCATAAATAATAAACCATCCACCCGGCTTGGGAGCTCATATGCTCTAACGGAAACCGGGGGCTAATGCGTGTCATAATAATCAACCCCAATCCCAGATAATTCTATCATAGAATGCAGTTAAGGTACTTGTGTCTATTGCGTCAAACATTTATAAATACGCATGTATTCTCAGTCCCAAAAATGTAAAGAGTAAAAAGGGAATCAAATGAAACTCACATACTGTATTTTGTAGTAAAAATACATATGACTATATTGAACAATGCAGGGTTGGCCTTGGATTCACGAACCTATATCGATTGTATATTTATTAATACATATAATGTAAATCACAAAATTTCAATTATGTATTATTTATATATTTATAGTTATATAGAATTTATACTAAATTCCATTTTTAAAACGTATTCTTATATTATATCTTAAATTATATTTTGTTTATAAAAAATCAATTTTGTGTATATATATTTATAATGATTAATACCTATACAACTAGTGATATTAATATACCTATGTACATATATATGTGATTGGTATTGTATTTATGAAATATCATTAGTTTGTTATGTGAATTATTAATACAATCCTAGCATATGTAATAAGTATATATAGTGTACAAAAGATTTATTTGTTAAAATGATATTTGGGATAATAATGATTTACTACTAATAATAACATTTATGAAAATAATAATAACTTGTATTATTTTCATGATAATAACAATCATAACCATAATAATAATACTTATTTTAGTATAATAATGATAATACTTAAAATGATCAAATTAATATTAAAAATGATAATTTTTAATAATACTTCTTATGGTAACAATGTTAGTAATAATAATAATATTTAGTGATAATACTAATAATGATAATAATACCAATAATAATAACAATAATAATAATACTAATGATAATAATGTAAATGATATTAACAATAATAATAATTAACTTAGTAATAATAATAATAAAATAAATATAAGTAATACTACCTTAAGGAGTGAGTTTCTAACAAGAATTTGCCTTAGCCCGGGCTCAAACTTGAGACCTCTTGCTAACCCGACACCCACTCTAACCACTGCACTACCGAATCTTTTTCTATTTTATAAATAAGCCTAATTTGATTTAACCCGCAATCTGCTATCCGACCCAAATCCATTTTCGGCCCAACTCAATTAACCGGCCCAACATCTCAGCCAACTTTTAGTTCGATAACTAAATAGCCCATCATCAAAGACAGGCCTAACAGGAAGTCATTTGGCCCAGGAAGAATTAATCAAGCCTGGTCTGGTATTACTGTTTAAGTAATAAAAAGAAAACTGCAGTAGACAAGAATCGAACACATGACCTCTAGCTTAACCAACACACTACTAACCATTGATCTGTCTGTTAGTTTCTCAAAATAACTTGCAGTTTTAATCTTATAACCTGTATGAGCCGGTTTGCTTTTTCTTGAACTTAAAATTACACAGACCCGTCACTTTCATACATAATTATTCTTCATCTACTATCTAAACATCATCATTATAAAGCATACATCGCCACCTCATCATCATCATATCGATCATCACATCATAAAGTAACAGCATCAATAACATTCTTTTATGTTCATCATTGTAATTTCACCGTATTCTCACCATTATTTCGTTATTCCCTCATCTCCCTCATAGTATCATATCATTATCAAAGATAGGTGGAAACACATCGTATCATATCATAACAGACAGGTGGAAACATGAGTAAAAAAATATAAGGATAATGATGGTGGGTGCCGGCGGTGGTGGCGGTGGCTGTCATGGTAATGGTGAAGAAGAAGTAAGCAAGGTGGTGGTTATTTCAATGATGATGGTGGCTAGGGTTCAATAACCAAACAGGAAAAAAAAAAAGGGCAATCGGTTGGTGGGTTTCGATTGGTAACAGGAAAGAAAAAAATAAAAAAATAAAACGTAATGGTGGTGATTGTAGTGACCCGAACTTTTCCATGTTTATATATATTAATTAAGATTGATATTTACATGATTAAATGTTTCCAACATGTTAAGCAACCAAACTTGTTAAGACTTGATTAATTGAAATAGGTTTCATATAGACAATTGACCACCCAAGTTGACCGGTGATTCACAAACGTTAAAACTTGTAAAAACTATATGATGACATATATATGGATATATATAGTTAACATGATATTATTATAAGTAAACATATCATTAAGTATATTAACAATGAACTACATATGTAAAAACAAGACTACTAACTTAATGATTTTGAAACGAGACATATATGTAACGATTATCGTTGTAAAGACATTTAATGTATATATATCATATTAAGAGATATCCATACATGATAATATCATGATAATATAATAATTTAAAATCTCATTTGATATTATAAACATTGGGTTAACAACATTTAACAAGATCGTTAACCTAAAGGTTTCAAAACAACACTTACATGTAACGACTAACGATGACTTAACGACTCAGTTAAAATGTATATACATGTAGTGTTTTAATATGTATTCATACACTTTTGAAAGACTTCAAGACACTTATCAAAATACTTCTACTTAACAAAAATGCTTACAATTACATCCTCGTTCAGTTTCATCAACAATTCTACTCGTATGCACCCGTATTCGTACTCGTACAATACACAGCTTTTAGATGTATGTACTATTGGTATATACACTCCAATGATCAGCTCTTAGCAGCCCATGTGAGTCACCTAACACATTTAGGAACCATCATTTGGCAACTAGCATGAAATATCTCATAAAATTATAAAAATATGAGTAATCATTCATGACTTATTTACATGAAAACAAAATTACATATCCTTTATATCTAATCCATACATAAACGACCAAAAACACCTAAAAACACTTTCATTCTTCAATTTTCTTCATCTAATTGATCTCTCTCAAGTTCTATCTTCAAGTTCTAAGTGTTCTTCATAAATTCTACAAGTTCTAGTTACATAAAATCAAGAATACTTTCAAGTTTGCTAGCTCACTTCCAATCTTGTAAGGTGATCATCCAACCTCAAGAAATCTTTGTTTCTTACAGTAGGTTATCATTCTAATACAAGGTAATAATCATATTCAAACTTTGGTTCAATTTCTATAACTATAACAATCTTATTTCAAGTGATGATCTTACTTGAACTTGTTTTCGTGTCATGATTCTGCTTCAAGAACTTCGAGCCATCCAAGGATCCGTTGAAGCTAGATCCATTTTTCTCTTTTCCAGTAGGTTTATCCAAGAAACTTAAGGTAGTAATGATGTTCATAACATCATTCGATTCATACATATAAAGCTATCTTATTCGAAGGTTTAAACTTGTAATCACTAGAACATAGTTTAGTTAATTCTAAACTTGTTCGCAAACAAAAGTTAATCCTTCTAACTTGACTTTTAAAATCAACTAAACACATGTTCTATATCTATATGATATGCTAACTTAATGATTTAAAACCTGGAAACACGAAAAACACCGTAAAACCGGATTTACGCCGTCGTAGTAACACCGCGGGCTGTTTTGGGCTAGTTAATTAAAAACTATGATAAACTTTGATTTAAAAGTTGTTATTTTGAGAAAATGATTTTTATTATTAACATGAAACTATATCCAAAAATTATGGTTAAACTCAAAGTGGAAGTATGTTTTCTAAAATGGTCATCTAGACGTCGTTCTTTCGACTGAAATGACTACCTTTACAAAAATGACTTGTAACTTATTTTTCCAACTATAAACCTATACTTTTTCTGTTTAGATTCATAAAATAGAGTTTAATATGAAACCATAGCAATTTGATTCACTCAAAACGGATTTAAAATGAAGAAGTTATGGGTAAAACAAGATTGGATAATTTTTCTCATTTTAGCTACGTGAAAATTGGTAACAAATCTATTCCAACCATAACTTAATCAACTTGTATTGTGTAACGACCCGGAAATTTCCGACCAAATTTAAACCCTAACCTCTATATGTTTCCGACACGATAAGCAAAAACCCTAATGTTGAGTCTAGAAAATTCGAAATCTATATTCGGATAACTAGTTACCCCTTTGTCCAGGCCTGACGATTCATGAACAATTAATTGTAAATAGAAATATTATTATAACTATAATTATTCTGGGTAATATTATTGGTATCACTTGTAACATTACTATTATCATAATTATTATTATTAAAGACTATTCAATTGGTTAAAATCATTATTTTTGTTATTATTAATAACATCATAATATTATTTTTACTACTGTTATCATTATTAATGTCAATACTAGCATTATTAATAATTTTTATCAATATCAAAATTTGTATTTCTATTATTAGTATTCAATCATCAATATTATTATTATTATTATTATTATTATTATTATTATTATTATTATTATTATTATTATTATTATTATTATTATCTATATTAACTATCATTATTAATATTTATTTAATTTAATATTAAAAGTACTAAAACCACAAATTATAAGATTGAAGTTGTTTCATATATATCATTATCTAACTGTTTTTGATTTTGTTCTTATCTATTAAATTTGTTATACATCGTTATCTATAGTACAAATTTAATTTCCTTTAACAGCTGTATTACTATTAGTGATTGTTTCCTTTCCTCATATTCTATTATATATATTATGTACAAAATATTAAGGAGTACATGAGAGATAGCTAGACACAACCATCATCAAACCACTCTTTAAACTTATTAATTACTCTTGTTCTTGAACGAGTATAAACTCACCCGATCACCAACTTTACGCCACCATATCACCTAGATAGATCACCAACCAACGCCACCTTAAAACCATCACTCACCCACCTTGAAGCACCAACCAACTCACCATCTTACACCGCTGTTTTCTTCTGTTAGCAATTCGAATACCACACAAACATCATGAACTGTTGCTGTACCTACTTCGATTGTGAACGACTAGATCACCATCAGAACTAATTGTGTTTCCATCAATCCACTTGTGTTGTTTAGTTCCAACTATCGCCACCCTTCACCTTCTTCTTTAAACACCGAACATCACCTCTCTCTATACCATTCACCACCCTCACTAAACCATGAAACGACCACCTTACAACATCCTAAACTACCCCTACATTTGTGAATCAACCGCTGCAGTGTTTTCTATTTTTTTTTATGTTTTCATCTTGAACCGTCACCATAAATCCCACCATGGAATACCATCTGCTATTAAATTTGCTTATGTTTATGTCGTTGGAAAGAATAGAGATGATGATAACAATATGATGAAGGTTGTGATAAGTGATGATATCTCCTAATCTTTATTCGATTAATTGAAACATCCACTTGATGATGTTGATTAGCGACGGCTGCTACAACTACTATAATTTTTCTGTCTCATGATTTGAACCAAGCCAAAAACCCTCAAACCCACTTACTGTTTTCAGCTACTCGAGTTATCTTTCTGTATTCATATTGATCCACCTCAATATCTCTCATCATCTCCATACCCACAAACCTCTGCCTTACTACTCGAACCCATATTTGTGTTGCTATGGTTCGACCATCATCACCATCCCATATTTCCGATACCACAGCTCAAACCTCACTTCTCCATGTTTTCTCTTTTATTCCCTCTCTTCTTCTTGAATCACCAACAAACAATCATCAATAACCACCACCATTTAACCATCGCCATAACTTCTTCAATCCCCTTACTTCTCGTTTTTTTTGTTGTTGTTTTCATTCGAAACAAGAGCAATTCCTGCTACTATTGTAACATCTTCATTGCTGCTTCTGTACCTTGTTTTTTTTGAAACCGATTGGATGAAGAAGGACAATAATGACTTGATAATAATAGAGTGGATAGTGGATGGTGAGCTGTAAAATAAGAAAGGAGTGTGTTTGTTGTATCCATGTTCCCAGCGAATACAATTCCCCAATCATTATCGATTTAAAAAAAAAAATAGCAAACGGGTCTTTATAAAAAGCCTAGATGCATACGTTTTTTTTTATTGGACCGAAACCCACTGCACTTTGTTGGGCTGTCATGCTCTTTATTGGTTGGGCCGTAAAAGTGGATCTTATTATAATGAAACAGATAAGCCGAGGTAAATATATAGAGTTCAGTTTAATCTTAAAAGATTGAAACAGATGCTATATAAATATTAAGGTTCGCATTAAAAATCAGAAAAACAAGATTGGCAGGAGGGTTAAGTGTGTTTAAGGGTGAATGAGAGATCCTGGGTTCGAGTCTTGTCGTGGGCAAGTAAAATCTTTTTAATGCTTCTAAGGTACCAGTTAATATTTTATGTATTATTATTAATTATTATTATTAGAATTAAAATTAGAATTAGAATTTGAATTTTTATTATTAAAATTTTATTATTAAAATTATTATTATTAAAATTTTCATTATTTTATCAATTTTATTATCATTCTTAACAATATCTTTAAAAATTATTGGATACATAATTATAATAATATTACATAAAATATTAAATAGACATTAACATTTATTATATAAGTATTATATAATTAATAGGTGAAATTATTTGACTTCAATTATGTATTAATATATATACGTGATATAGGTTCGTGAATCCAAGGCCAACCTTATACGTGTTCAGTGATATTATATGTATTTTTACTACAAAATACAGTATGGTGAGTATATAGTCCCTTTTAAACTTTAAATATTTTGGGATGAGAATACATGCGCTGTTTTTTTTTTATAAATGATTTACGTTATGGACACAAGTGATTAAAATTACGTTCTACATGGGTTTGAATCAAAAATCCCCTAGCTTGGTAACTTTAACTATTGGTTTATGAACTGGTAGGCGCGAATCCTAAAGATAGATCTATCGGGTTTTACACCCCCACCCAGATGTTGTTCTAGTAAACTAGAAGAACGGGTGTTTAGTACTTCGAGGTTAACGGAACGCACTTGATTCGGTGCACATATTATTATAACTTAGGGGTACACACTCTTGTTAAGGCTAGTTACCGGGTGCCCATTGCTTGGAATGCTTTTCATATACTTGCGAGTGTATTATGTTTATAAATATGAAATCTTGTGGTCCATAGTTATTACGCTGCTAGCATCAAACCTATATATCTCACCAACTTTATGTTGACATTTTAAAGCATGTTATTCTCAGGTACGACTTAAGTCTTCCGCTGTGCATTTGCTCATATTAAGGACCTTACTTGGAGTCGATCATCGCAATGGAACCAACTGTTGAAGACTCCGTCCGGGAGGATTAGTTCGGGTTACTATAGTTGGTATCAGAGCGTTGGTCTTAGTGAACCAGGTCTTGCATTAGTGTGTCTGACTAGTAGTTGTTAGGATACATTAGTGAGTCTGGACTTTGACCGTGTCTGCCTGTCAAAAGTTTTGCTTATCATTTCTAGTCGGAAACCATCTGCTTATCATCCTTAGGGAGCTGCCTGCTTATCATTCTTTAGTCTAGACACGTCTTACTGCATTTAGTGCATCGATAGTGTGTAGACGAAATTCATATCTTAGCGTATTTGATAATTCGTATCTTAGCTCATCTGTAAATTGCCTGACATATGCCGTAGGTTCCTTTGTAGTCTACGAAATCTTTAGTATTACATATGGATATTCTATATAGTTAGAATATCATCCGACATCCGAAAATCATTCCACATTAAAAATCCTTTCCATCTATCCAATTACCTTTTGGCGATGAACCTGAAGCACTTACCGGCAAATTCATTCGAAACACCATTTTCTCGCTCATTTCTAGAGTATCTTGTCACGATTATATAATATCCCATATCGCGAATCTTGTTCATTCGCTCGTTCCAACCTCCAATCATCCTGGTGTACTAGCAGAAGTTAACAAACTACGCGCTCGTGTGACGGCTTTGGAAGACATGGTGCGAAGGTTACAAACACCAGCAGCAGCACCAGCGGCATAATTCGTACTACCATCGTCAACGTCGACATTACTTTTATCACCCCAATCGCAACCGCGCCTTAAATCTCAACATCACAATCTGTACCTCGAATATCAACATCACACGCCTCAATATTACCACCTGTATTTCGAGTATGATCTTCGTTCTACATAACATTCTACATCGATTAATTTCGTTCTACGTATTATTCCACCTCATTTACTTTCGTTCGACATGGCAATTATGTAATCTCTAATATTTTAGAGATCATGCAATCAAGTGCCAACAATAAATCAAATGAGTATAATATCCTATTGACTCATTAAATTCATAATTATATCCGATGAAAATATATATGCAAGTATATTTTCATAAAGATTGTAATTAAAAATTCTTTCCTACCAACTGTTAATGATGAAAATATTTTAACGGGTGGGTAGCACCCGAGGAATATTTAGAATTCACATTAATAAGTTACATTGTACATTCTTCGAATCTGATTCAACGATTATCTATTATCCTACTTACAACCACCGATATTCGTATCCGCTCACCTCAAAATAACCATTTCCATTCAAAATTTCATATTGGGTTTTGACATATCAGAATCCAACAAGTGGCATAATGAAGAAAACATTGTACAGAATAAAATTTGTTAGAAACAAACGAATTAATTAATTGAAATTGGGATAGGATTACACGCTAACTGTTCCGGCTAACTGTTCCCAGCTAACTGATTAACATTTATATTATCGCAATTTACATTCTCGCAATTTTATTTATCGTCATTTAATTTCTGTTATTTACTTTTACGCACTATAAATAACGGGACACGTATGCAAGGTTTCGACTTATCATATCGACCCATCTATATATATATTTCGGAACAACCATAGACACTCTATATGTGAAGGTGGGAGTTGGCTATACAGGGTCGGATTCGATTCCAAAATAGATATATACTTTGAGTTGTGATCGACACCGAGACCGGTACACGGGTCACGATACGTATTAAGTAATTCGAATATTATATATATCTAATTTATATATGAATCTATTGAACCATTGGACAATCAGACTATTAGACTGCTAGCTTTGGACAAGTAAATGAATTAAAATATTGATAATAACATATGAAACTAAACAATTCTTCAAGTTTGCCACTTGATTTCACCTTAAACCTCATTTGTACCTCGACAATTATAATCTTCGTTCAATTTTCTTTCATGATTCTTGAAAACCCCTCAATCGAGAGGATGAACCAGCCGCATCTCGTCTACGGAAAAGATTTATGCATACAGTTATGCACCTGAAAAACTCTCGAACCCGAAGTTATAATTAAAACCTATCCGCGACAAATTTCTTATTATTCATTAGCAAAAACAACCATACGATTCCTTTTCAAGAAGCTAATTTTGTCACAGCTCCACTTCGACTCCCCAGAAAGACTACTCTTATTATAACCTCGATATTTATACATCATCCTTTTGCCGTCATTATCAAAGAATCTTTTATATTTCACAACATCATCAGCAGATGTACCAGTAACTTGTTATCTCTATGACGAAATCCGCAATCTGTATTTTGAAAATCTCGTAGAAATTCTCCCAGTTATACCGAAAACGTCTATCCCTAAGAATTTCATACTTCGAATGTGAAGTTTCTGAAAAACACCCTGAACTGTGAAATAGTTCTTGAAAATGCTAACGAAGCAGCATGTTATAGATGGTCTTAATGACCAAAAGTTGATGATAACAGAAGGAAGTGTTAGGAACGCTTGATAGAAAATTTGGTATTGAAAACCGGATTGAGCAAACCGTGAAGGAGACTCTGAACAAGTTACAAGGACTAAACTTGTACATAAAGAATTATGACGATTCAGTAGCGAACACCTTGCTTCTGAATCTAAACCCTTACGGGTCAATCTTCATCATCATCCTTCGACATTAGAAATTCCAAGATATAATCATATCTTTCATTATAAATATCCTCAATATTTTTGAAGATATTTTCACAACTATTCTTATCTGGGATCATTTACCTCTCCGTAACATCTACGTTACAACATAAAAGAAACTGTGTTAGTTTCTAAATTTTGAAACCTTCAAATTTAAAATATGAATGTTTTGAAGTAGTGTTGGGAACTGATGCATGAATTAGTATAATATAATGAAACTTGATCAACTTCATTATATTACAGTAACTCATGTTAAGTTTCTAATGGGATGTGATGATTTACAGTACCGTCATCATATGCCATGTTACACGGCTCTTACATTCTATCCAATCTCCAAATATATTAGAACGTATCACCCTGATAGTTCTAATTTACCGAAATATTCTGGTAATTTGACAAATTAAAATCGTATCATTATCATTTCTTTCTGAGAATATTACTCATGTTTATTCCAAGTTTTATACCTACGAATTCCGAACCATTGCTCGCTTGGCTTGAGGACGGGAAGAGGAAATGAAAGAATGAAGCTCCAAAATAGAAACTAGAGTATAAATCGCAGCAAATAGAAGAAAGAGTAGAAGATGTGGGATATGGAAATAAGGAAACAAAGGGGGTAGTTTTATAAGTGCAATATTCGACAAAGAAATCACAACAGATTTGCCGCATTAAATCAAAGGAGATCCTGTTTCCTAAATCGCCGAAGAACCAAATCTTATTACAAAAGATTTTCTTTAAATCTCGTAAATTTCGGAACCACGTCATCAGTTAAAACGATACCATATTACTCATTTCACTCTCTTTTGTGATAAGCCTCACTCATACGCTTCACATGATCGGAATGTTTTATCCATATCTATCAATAATGATAAAACTCTATTATTACCTCATATTCGTCATGAAAACATTTTTATTGTTATTTATGACAACCTCTACCAAATTTCGGGGACGAAATTTCTTTAACGGGTGGGTACTGTAACGACCCGGAAATTTCCGACCAAATTTAAACCCTAACCTCTATATGTTTCCGACACGATAAGCAAAAACCCTAATGTTGAGTCTAGAAAATTCGAAATCTATATTCGGATAACTAGTTACCCCTTTGTCCAGGCCTGACGATTCATGAACAATTAATTGTAAATAGAAATATTATTATAACTATAATTATTCTGGGTAATATTATTGGTATCACTTGTAACATTATTATTATCATAATTATTATTATTAAAGACTATTCAATTGGTTAAAATCATTATTTTTGTTATTATTAATAACATCATAATATTATTTTTACTACTGTTATCATTATTAATGTCAATACTAGCATTATTAATAATTTTTATCAATATCAAAATTTGTATTTCTATTATTAGTATTCAATCATCAATATTATTATTATTATTATTATTATTATTATTATTATTATTATTATTATTATTATTATTATTATTATTATTATTATCTATATTAACTATCATTATTAATATTTATTTAATTTAATATTAAAAGTACTAAAACCACAAATTATAAGATTGAAGTTGTTTCATATATATCATTATCTAACTGTTTTTGATTTTGTTCTTATCTATTAAATTTGTTATACATCGTTATCTATAGTACAAATTTAATTTCCTTTAACAGCTGTATTACTATTAGTGATTGTTTCCTTTCCTCATATTCTATTATATATATTATGTACAAAATATTAAGGAGTACATGAGAGATAGCTAGACACAACCATCATCAAACCACTCTTTAAACTTATTAATTACTCTTGTTCTTGAACGAGTATAAACTCACCCGATCACCAACTTTACGCCACCATATCACCTAGATAGATCACCAACCAACGCCACCTTAAAACCATCACTCACCCACCTTGAAGCACCAACCAACTCACCATCTTACACCGCTGTTTTCTTCTGTTAGCAATTCGAATACCACACAAACATCATGAACTGTTGCTGTACCTACTTCGATTGTGAACGACTAGATCACCATCAGAACTAATTGTGTTTCCATCAATCCACTTGTGTTGTTTAGTTCCAACTATCGCCACCCTTCACCTTCTTCTTTAAACACCGAACATCACCTCTCTCTATACCATTCACCACCCTCACTAAACCATGAAACGACCACCTTACAACATCCTAAACTACCCCTACCTTTGTGAATCAACCGCTGCAGTGTTTTCTATTTTTTTTTATGTTTTCATCTTGAACCGTCACCATAAATCCCACCATGGAATACCATCTGCTATTAAATTTGCTTATGTTTATGTCATTGGAAAGAATAGAGATGATGATAACAATATGATGAAGGTTGTGATAAGTGATGATATCTCCTAATCTTTATTCGATTAATTGAAACATCCACTTGATGATGTTGATTAGCGACGGCTGCTACAACTACTATAATTTTTCTGTCTCATGATTTGAACCAAGCCAAAAACCCTCAAACCCACTTACTGTTTTCAGCTACTCGAGTTATCTTTCTGTATTCATATTGATCCACCTCAATATCTCTCATCATCTCCATACCCACAAACCTCTGCCTTACTACTCGAACCCATATTTGTGTTGCTATGGTTCGACCATCATCACCATCCCATATTTCCGATACCACAGCTCAAACCTCACTTCTCCATGTTTTCTCTTTTATTCCCTCTCTTCTTCTTGAATCACCAACAAACAATCATCAATAACCACCACCATTTAACCATCGCCATAACTTCTTCAATCCCCTTACTTCTCGTTTTTTTTGTTGTTGTTTTCATTCGAAACAAGAGCAATTCCTGCTACTATTGTAACATCTTCATTGCTGCTTCTGTACCTTGTTTTTTTTGAAACCGATGGATGAAGAAGGACAATAATGACTTGATAATAATAGAGTGGATAGTGGATGGTGAGCTGTAAAATAAGAAAGGAGTGTGTTTGTTGTATCCATGTTCCCAGCGAATACAATTCCCCAATCATTATCGATTTAAAAAAAAAAAATAGCAAACGGGTCTTTATAAAAAGCCTAGATGCATACGTTTTTTTTTATTGGACCGAAACCCACTGCACTTTGTTGGGCTGTCATGCTCTTTATTGGTTGGGCCGTAAAAGTGGATCTTATTATAATGAAACAGATAAGCCGAGGTAAATATATAGAGTTCAGTTTAATCTTAAAAGATTGAAACAGATGCTATATAAATATTAAGGTTCGCATTAAAAATCAGAAAAACAAGATTGGCAGGAGGGTTAAGTGTGTTTAAGGGTGAATGAGAGATCCTGGGTTCGAGTCTTGTCGTGGGCAAGTAAAATCTTTTTAATGCTTCTAAGGTACCAGTTAATATTTTATGTATTATTATTAATTATTATTATTAGAATTAAAATTAGAATTAGAATTTGAATTTTTATTATTAAAATTTTATTATTAAAATTATTATTATTAAAATTTTCATTATTTTATCAATTTTATTATCATTCTTAACAATATCTTTAAAAATTATTGGATACATAATTATAATAATATTACATAAAATATTAAATAGACATTAACATTTATTATATAAGTATTATATAATTAATAGGTGAAATTATTTGACTTCAATTATGTATTAATATATATACGTGATATAGGTTCGTGAATCCAAGGCCAACCTTATACGTGTTCAGTGATATTATATGTATTTTTACTACAAAATACAGTATGGTGAGTATATAGTCCCTTTTAAACTTTAAATATTTTGGGATGAGAATACATGCGCTGTTTTTTTTTTATAAATGATTTACGTTATGGACACAAGTGATTAAAATTACGTTCTACATGGGTTTGAATCAAAAATCCCCTAGCTTGGTAACTTTAACTATTGGTTTATGAACTGGTAGGCGCGAATCCTAAAGATAGATCTATCGGGTTTTACACCCCCACCCAGATGTTGTTCTAGTAAACTAGAAGAACGGGTGTTTAGTACTTCGAGGTTAACGGAACGCACTTGATTCGGTGCACATATTATTATAACTTAGGGGTACACACTCTTGTTAAGGCTAGTTACCGGGTGCCCATTGCTTGGAATGCTTTTCATATACTTGCGAGTGTATTATGTTTATAAATATGAAATCTTGTGGTCCATAGTTATTACGCTGCTAGCATCAAACCTATATATCTCACCAACTTTATGTTGACATTTTAAAGCATGTTATTCTCAGGTACGACTTAAGTCTTCCGCTGTGCATTTGCTCATATTAAGGACCTTACTTGGAGTCGATCATCGCAATGGAACCAACTGTTGAAGACTCCGTCCGGGAGGATTAGTTCGGGTTACTACATATTGTATATTATGTAATCTTGAGATACCATAGACAGGTATACAATGTTTCGACCTATCATGTCGACACATCTATATATATTTCGGAACAACCATAGACACTCTATATGTGAATGTTGGAGTTAGCTATACAGGGTTGAGGTTGATTCCAAAATATATATAGTTTGAGTTGAGATCAATACTGAGATACGTATACACTGGGTCGTGGATTGATTCAAGATAATATTTATTGATTTATTTCTGTACATCTAACTGTGGACAACTAGTTGTAGGATACTAACGGGGACAGCTGACTTAATAAACTTAAAACATCAAAATATATTAAAAGTGTTGTAAATATATTTTGAACATACTTTGATATATATGTATATATTGTTATAGGTTCGTGAATAAACCAGTGGCCAAATCTTACTTCCCGACGAAGTAAAAATCTGTGAAAGTGAGTTATAGTCCCACTTTTAAAATCTAATATTTTTGGGATGAGAATACATGCAGGTTTTATAAATGATTTACAAAATAGACACAAGTACGTGAAACTACATTCTATAGTTGAATTATCGAAATCGAATATACCCCTTTTTATTAAGTCTGGTAATCTAAGAATTAGGGAACAGACACCCTAATTGATGCGAATCCTAAAGATAGATCTATTGGGCCTAACAAACCCCATCCAAAGTACCGGATGCTTTAGTACTTCGAAATTTATATCATATCCGAAGGGTGTCCCGGAATGATGGGGATATTCTTATATATGCATCTTGTTAATGTCGGTTACCAGGTGTTCACCATATGAATGATTTTTATCTCTATGTATGGGATGTGTATTGAAATATGAAATCTTGTGGTCTATTATTATGATTTGATATATATAGGTTAAACCTATAACTCACCAACATTTTTGTTGACGTTTTAAGCATGTTTATTCTCAGGTGATTATTAAGAGCTTCCGCTGTTGCATACTTAAATAAGGACGAGATTTGGAGTCCAT
Source organism: Rutidosis leptorrhynchoides (assembly GCF_046630445.1). Taxonomy (NCBI): domain Eukaryota; kingdom Viridiplantae; phylum Streptophyta; class Magnoliopsida; order Asterales; family Asteraceae; genus Rutidosis; species Rutidosis leptorrhynchoides. The sequence continues at coordinate 592,052,290 of NC_092333.1, read as the reverse complement.
GCTTGTATGATATTGTGTAAAAACTGCATTCAAGAAACTTATTTTGTTGTAACATATTTGTATTGTAAACCATTATGTAATGGTCGTGTGTAAACAGGATATTTTAGATTATCATTATTTGATAATCTACGTAAAGCTTTTTAAACCTTTATTGATGAAATAAAGGTTATGGTTTGTTTTAAAATGAATGCAGTCTTTGAAAAACGTCTCATATAGAGGTCAAAACCTCGCAACGAAATCAATTAATATGGAACGTTTTTAATCAATAAGAACGGGACATTTCAGTTGGTATCCGAGCGTTGGTCTTAGAGAACCAGAATTTTGCATTAGTGTGTCTTATCGAGTTTGTTAGGATGCATTAGTGAGTCTGGACTTCGACCGTGTTTACTTGAAAAATGATTGCTTAACAAATTTTGTTGGAAACTATATATTTTTAACATGTGAATATTATGTGATATATTAATCTCTTAACGCGTTTGATATTATGTGATAGATGTCTACCTCTAGAACAAGTCCCATTGACTCACCTAATAATAATGAAGAGTCAAATGTAAATTGGAATGATTCGTGGCCTGATTCACAAGTTCCCGAAGAGGAACCGGAAGAAGAGTCGGAACTGGAAGAAGAATCGGAACCGGATGAAGAAGTAGAACCGGTGGGGGAAATAATAAAACGGTTAAGTAAAAGAAAATCCTCAACCAAGCGACCAAGGTTAATTATGGTCAATGGTGTTTCCGCCAAGGAAGCAAAATATTGGGAGGATTACCAATTCTCCGATGAATCGGATTCCGACGAGAATTCCGATGATGTTATAGAAATTACCCCAACTGAATTTAAAAAGGCAAAAGAAAATAATAAGGGAAAGGGCATAAAAATAGAGAAATCTAATTCCAACCCCGATGAACTTTATATATATCGTCAACCCCCGAAGTCCTTAAGTTGTAACAATGACCCGGGAACCTCTAAACCACCAGGTTTTTCTAAACCATTGTGGAAAACGACAGTTAGTATTAGGGGAACATCATATATCCCTAGAAACTTGGCAAAACGAACCAAAACCGAAGAAGAAGAAACGAGCGAGTCGGAATAAGATAGTTGTATTCGTGTGGTGTAATATATGTAATATAGTGTGCTTATGCTTTATGATATATGTAAAAATTGCTTGTATTAATAAGTATTTTTTTATGAATCTAACTCTTGTCTATTTTACAGTTTAAAAACACAAAATGGATAGACAACCCAATATTTTAAGAGACCTACCCGGAGACATGATTGATGAAATCTTGTCTAGAGTCGGTCAGAATTCCTCGGCACAACTATTTAAGGCGAGATCAGTTTGTAAGACATTCGAAGAACGTTCCAAGAATGTCTTGGTTTATAAGAGACTTTCGTTTGAAAGATGGGGGATATCACATTGGGAAACCCATAAGTTACGATGTGTTTACTTTGACGCATATATTGCGAGGAACCCAAATGCTATTTTACGCAACGGGTTAAGAAATTATTTTGACTCAATATATCCGAATATTGGACTTCGTGATTTAGAAAAAGCGGCTAACATGCAACATAAAGAAGCATGTTATGCTTACGGATTAGTAATGTTCGCTTCTCACCAAAGTGAGAACAAGAACATCGGGCTACAACTATTAAACAAAACGTTTCCACAAGTGACGGAGTCGGTAATTGGGGTAAGAAATGAGGTTTTTAGATTGTTACGGGACTGTTGGACATTACGTAACCCTCGTCCCTTTGACGACGTTACAACACGCTGTCTTATCAACGGCCATAACGGTTATGTTCCACAAGACCAAGGATGGGAAGTAGTCCTAGTAAAACCAGAATGCATGACTTGTTTCTGGACGTATGAATTACGTGTCTTTATTGCCTTTGCTGAACGACTTGTGTACTAGCTAGAATTATCTTCACAACTATCTTGTATCAAAGTTATTGTGTGCTATATTTCATGCTTTATGTAAAATAAGCGGTATTGTAAGTTTGTAAAATATTGTATAAAAGTTTGAACGCGAAATATTATTATAATCAGTTTTTCATATAGAATTGTAGTAGTTGAATTGTATATTAGCTACTAAGTATGAACTTAACGGGTAGGTACTACCCGAATTTAAACTTATAAAATGCTAATATGAAGAAAAAGCTTTTATAAATGAGTTCATATTATGCTACGAAATACTATTAACTACTCTTAATATTCTGTATGATTAACTTGTTCCATTTGACTATTTTGAAGGAAATGGCACCGACTACTCGACACACCGTGAATATGAATGAAGAGGAATTCCGTACTTTTCTAGCTTCAAACATAGCCGCAGTACAGGCTGCGCTACATACCAACAATAACCTTGGATCTAGCAGTACAGGAAATCGTGTAGGATGCACCTACAAAGAATTCACTGCCTGCAAACCTTTGGAATTTGATGGAACCGAAGGACCGATCGGATTGAAACGGTGGACCGAGAAGGTCGAATCGGTGTTTGCCATAAGTAAGTGTACTGAAGAGGACAAAGTGAAGTACGCTACGCATACCTTCACAGGTTCTGCGTTAACATGGTGGAATACCTATCTAGAGCAAGTGGGACAAGACGATGCGTACGCACTACCGTGGTCAGCATTCAAGCACTTGATGAACGAGAAGTACCGTCCCAGAACCGAGGTCAATAAGCTCAAGACAGAACTTAGAGGGTTACGAACCCAAGGATTTGATATTACCACGTACGAAAGACGATTCACAGAATTGTGCCTATTGTGTCCGGGAGCATTCGAAGATGAGGAAGAGAAGATCGACGCATTTGTGAAAGGATTACCGGAAAGAATCCAAGAAGATATAAGTTCACACGAGCCCGCCTCCATACAACAGGCATGTAGAATGGCTCACAAACTAGTGAACCAGATTGAAGAAAGAATTAAAGAACAGACTGCTGAAGAGGCCAATGTGAAGCAAGTCAAAAGAAAGTGGGAGGAAAATGGTGATAAGAATCACCAATACAACAACAACAGCAATCGCAACAATTATCCCAACAATCGCAACATCAATCACAACTACAACAAACGGCCCAACAACAACAACAACAACAACAACAACAACAACAACAACAACAACATCAACTACAACAATCATCCCAACAATAATAATAACCGCAACAACAACAACAATCAGAAGCAGCTATGCCAAAGGTGTGAAAAGTATCACTCGGGGTTCTGCACCAAATTTTGCAACAAGTGTAAAAGAAATGGCCATAGCGCGGCGAAGTGTGAGGTCTACGGACCAGGGGTTAATAGAACAAAAGGAACAAATGGTGTCGGAACGAGTAATGGCGGAGCAAGTAGTGTTGGAGCAAGCTATGCCAATGTAGTTTGTTATAAATGTGGAAAACCGGGCCACATTATTAGAAATTGCCCGAACCAGGAGAACACGAATGGACAAGGCCGCAGAAGAGTTTTCAATATTAATGCGACAGAGGCACAGGAAGACCCGGAGCTTGTTACGGGTACGTTTCTTATTGACAATAAATCTGCTTACGTTTTATTTGATTCGGGTGCGAATAGAAGCTATATGAGTAGAGATTTTTGTGCTAAATTAAGTTGCCCACTGACGCCTTTGGATAGTAAATTTTTACTCGAATTAGCAAATGGTAAATTAATTTCAGCAGATAATATATGTCGGAATCGAGAAATTAAACTGGTTAGCGAAACATTTAAGATTGATTTAATACCAGTAGAGTTAGGGAGTTTTGATGTGATAATCGGTATGGATTGGTTGAAAGAAGTGAAAGCAGAGATCGTTTGTTACAAAAATGCAATTCGCATTATACGAGAAAAAGGAAAACCCTTAATGGTGTACGGAGAAAAGGGCAACACGAAGCTACATCTTATTAGTAATTTGAAGGCACAAAAACTAATAAGAAAAGGTTGCTATGCTGTTCTAGCACACGTCGAGAAAGTACAAACTGAAGAAAAGAGCATCAATGATGTTCCCATTGCAAAAGAATTTCCCGATGTATTTCCGAAAGAATTACCGGGATTACCCCCACATCGATACGTTGAATTTCAAATAGATCTTGTACCAGGAGCTGCACCAATAGCTCGTGCTCCTTACAGACTTGCACCCAGCGAGATGAAAGAACTGAAAAGCCAATTACAAGAACTTTTAGAGCGTGGTTTCATTCGACCAAGCACATCACCATGGGGAGCTCCTGTTTTGTTTGTCAAGAAGAAAGATGGTACATTCAGGTTGTGTATCGACTACCGAGAGTTGAACAAACTTACCATCAAGAACCGCTACCCACTACCGAGAATCGACGACTTATTTGATCAACTACAAGGCTCGTCTATTTATTCAAAGATCGACTTACGTTTCGGGTATCATCAAATGCGGGTGAAAGAAGATGATATTCCAAAGACTGCTTTCAGAACACGTTACGGTCATTATGAGTTTATGGTCATGCCGTTTGGTTTAACTAATGCACCAGCTGTGTTCATGGACCTTATGAACCGAGTGTGTGGACCATACCTTGACAAGTTTGTCATTATTTTCATTGATGACATACTTATTTACTCAAAGAATGACCAAGAACACGGTGAACATTTGAGAAAGGTGTTAGAAGTATTAAGGAAGGAAGAATTGTACACTAAGTTTTCAAAGTGTGCATTTTGGTTGGAAGAAGTTCAATTCCTCGGTCACATAGTGAACAAAGAAGGTATTAAGGTGGATCCGGCAAAGATAGAAACTGTTGAAAAGTGGGAAACCCCGAAAACTCCGAAACACATACGCCAGTTTTTAGGACTAGCTGGTTACTACAGAAGGTTCATCCAAGACTTTTCCAGAATATCAAAACCCTTGACTGCATTAACGCATAAAGGGAAGAAATTTGAATGGAAGGATGAACAAGAGAAAGCGTTTCAGTTATTGAAGAAAAAGCTTACTACGGCACCTATATTGTCATTGCCTGAAGGGAATGATGATTTTGTGATTTATTGTGACGCATCAAAGCAAGGTCTCGGTTGTGTATTAATGCAACGAACGAAGGTGATTGCTTATGCGTCTAGACAATTGAAGATTCACGAACAAAATTATACGACGCATGATTTGGAATTAGGCGCGGTTGTTTTTGCATTAAAGACTTGGAGGCACTACTTATATGGGGTCAAAAGTATTATATATACCGACCACAAAAGTCTTCAACACATATTTAATCAGAAACAACTGAATATGAGGCAGCGTAGGTGGATTGAATTGTTGAATGATTACGACTTTGAGATTCGTTACCACCCGGGGAAGGCAAATGTGGTAGCCGATGCCTTGAGCAGGAAGGATAGAGAACCCATTCGAGTAAAATCTATGAATATAATGATTCATAATAACCTTACTACTCAAATAAAGGAGGCGCAACAAGGAGTTTTAAAAGAGGGAAATTTAAAGGATGAAATACCCAAAGGATCGGAGAAGCATCTTAATATTCGGGAAGACGGAACCCGGTATAGGGCTGAAAGGATTTGGGTACCAAAATTTGGAGATATGAGAGAAATGGTACTTAGAGAAGCTCATAAAACCAGATACTCAATACATCCTGGAACGGGAAAGATGTATAAGGATCTCAAGAAATATTTTTGGTGGCCGGGTATGAAAGCCGATGTTGCTAAATATGTAGGAGAATGTTTGACGTGTTCTAAGGTCAAAGCTAAGCATCAGAAACCATCAGGTCTACTTCAACAACCCAAAATCCCGGAATGGAAATGGGAAAACATTACCGAGGATTTCATCACTAAATTGCCAAGGACTGCAAGTGGTTTTGATACTATTTGGGTAATAGTTGATCATCTCACCAAATCAGTACACTTCCTACCAATAAGAGAAGATGACAAGATGGAGAAGTTAGCACGACTGTATTTGAAGGAAGTCGTCTCCAGACATGGAATACCAATCTCTATTATCTCTGATAGGGATGGCAGATTTATTTCAAGATTCTGGCAGACATTACAGCAAGCATTAGGAACTCGTCTAGACATGAGTACTGCCTATCATCTACAAACTAATGGGCAGAGCGAAAGGACTATACAAACGCTTGAAGATATGCTACGAGCATGTGTTATTGATTTTGGAAACAGTTGGGATCGACATCTACCGTTAGCAGAATTTTCCTACAACAACAGCTACCATTCAAGCATTGAGATGGCGCCGTTTGAAGCACTTTATGGTAGAAAGTGCAGGTCTCCGATTTGTTGGAGTGAAGTGGGGGATAGACAGATTACGGGTCCGGAGATAATACAAGAAACTACCGAGAAAATCATCCAAATTCAACAAAGATTGAAAACCGCCCAGAGTCGACAAAAGAGCTACGCTGACAGTAAAAGAAAAGATATAGAGTTTGAAATTGGAGAAATGGTCATGCTAAAGGTTTCACCTTGGAAAGGCGTTGTTCGATTTGGTAAACGGGGGAAACTAAATCAAGGTACATTGGACCATTCAAGATTATAGATCGTGTCGGACCAGTAGCTTACCAACTTGAGGTACCTCAACAACTCGCGGCTGTACATAACACTTTCCACGTCTCGAATTTGAAGAAATGTTTTGCTAAAGAAGATCTCACTATTCCGTTAGATGAAATCCAAATCAACGAAAAACTCCAATTCATCGAAGAACCCGTCGAAATAATGGATCGTGAGGTTAAAAGACTTAAGCAAAACAAGATACCAATTGTTAAGGTTTGATGGAATGCTTGTAGAGGACCCGAGTTCACCTGGGAGCGTGAAGATCAGATGAAGAAGAAATACCCGCATCTATTTCCAGAAGATTCGTCAACACCTTCAACAGCTTAAAATTTCGGGACGAAATTTATTTAACGGGTAGGTACTGTAGTGACCCGAACTTTTCCATGTTTATATATATTAATTAAGATTGATATTTACATGATTAAATGTTTCCAACATGTTAAGCAATCAAACTTGTTAAGACTTGATTAATTGAAATAGGTTTCATATAGACAATTGACCACCCAAGTTGACCGGTGATTCACGAACGTTAAAACTTGTAAAAACTATATGATGACATATATATGGATATATATAGTTAACATGATATTATGATAAGTAAACATATCATTAATTATATTAACAATGAACTACATATGTAAAAACAAGACTACTAACTTAATGATTTTGAAACGAGACATATATGTAACGATTATCGTTGTAAAGACATTTAATGTATATATATCATATTAAGAGATATCCATACATGATAATATCATGATAATATAATAATTTAAAATCTCATTTGATATTATAAACATTGGGTTAACAACATTTAACAAGATCGTTAACCTAAAGGTTTCAAAACAACACTTACATGTAACGACTAACGATGACTTAACGACTCAGTTAAAATGTATATACATGTAGTGTTTTAATATGTATTCATACACTTTTGAAAGACTTCAAGACACTTATCAAAATACTTCTACTTAACAAAAATGCTTACAATTACATCCTCGTTCAGTTTCATCAACAATTCTACTCGTATGCACCCGTATTCGTACTCGTACAATACACAGCTTTTAGATGTATGTACTATTGGTATATACACTCAAATGATCAGCTCTTAGCAGCCCATGTGAGTCACCTAAAACATGTGGGAACCATCATTTGGCAACTAGCATGAAATATCTCATAAAATTACAAAAATATGAGTAATCATTCATGACTTATTTACATGAAAACAAAATTACATATCCTTTATATCTAATCCATACACCAACGACCAAAAACACCTACAAACACTTTCATTTTTCAATTTTATTCATCTAATTGATCTCTCTCAAGTTCTATCTTCAAGTTCTAAGTGTTCTTCATAAATTCTACAAGTTCTAGTTACATAAAATCAAGAATACTTTCAAGTTTGCTAGCTCACTTCCAATCTTGTAAGGTGATCATCCAACCTCAAGAAATCTTTGTTTCTTACAGTAGGTTATCATTCTAATACAAGGTAATAATCATATTCAAACTTTGGTTCAATTTCTATAACTATAACAATCTTATTTCAAGTGATGATCTTACTTGAACTTGTTTTCGTGTCATGATTCTGCTTCAAGAACTTCGAGCCATCCAAGGATCCGTTGAAGCTAGATCCATTTTTCTCTTTTCCAGTAGGTTTATCCAAGGAACTTAAGGTAGTAATGATGTTCATAACATCATTCGATTCATACATATAAAGCTATCTTATTCGAAGGTTTAAACTTGTAATCACTAGAACATAGTTTAGTTAATTCTAAACTTGTTCGCAAACAAAAGTTAATCCTTCTAACTTGACTTTTAAAATCAACTAAACACTTGTTCTATATCTATATGATATGCTAACTTAATGATTTAAAACCTGGAAACACGAAAAATACCGTAAAACCGGATTTACGCCGTCGTAGTAACACCGCGGGCTGTTTTGGGTTAGTTAATTAAAAACTATGATAAACTTTGATTTAAAAGTTGTTATTCTGAGAAAATGATTTTTATTATTAACATGAAACTATATCCAAAAATTATGGTTAAACTCAAAGTGGAAGTATGTTTTCTAAAATGGTCATCTAGACGTCGTTCTTTCGACTGAAATGACTACCTTTACAAAAATAACTTGTAACTTATTTTTCCAACTATAAACCTATACTTTTTCTGTTTAGATTCATAAAATAGAGTTCAATATGAAACCATAGCAATTTGATTCACTCAAAACGGATTTAAAATGAAGAAGTTATGGGTAAAACAAGATTGGATAATTTTTCTCATTTTAGCTACGTGAAAATTGGTAACAGATCTATTCCAACCATAACTTAATCAACTTGTATTGTATATTATGTAATCTTGAGATACCATTGACACGTATACAATGTTTCGACCTATCATGTCGAAACATCTATATATATTTCGGAACAACCATAGACACTCTATATGTGAATGTTGGAGTTAGCTATACAGGGTTGAGGTTGATTCCAAAATATATATAGTTTGAGTTGTGATCAATACTGAGATACGTATATACTGGGTCGTGGATTGATTCAAGATAATATTTATTGATTTATTTCTGTACATCTAACTGTGGACAACTAGTTGTAGGATACTAACGGGGACAGCTGACTTAATAAACTTAAAACATCAAAATATATTAAAAGTGTTGTAAATATATTTTGAACATACTTTGATATATATGTATATATTGTTATAGGTTCGTGAATCAACCAGTGGCCAAGTCTTACTTCCCGACGAAGTAAAAATCTGTGAAAGTGAGTTATAGTCCCACTTTTAAAATCTAATATTTTTGGGATGAGAATACATGCAGGTTTTATAAATGATTTACAAAATAGACACAAGTACGTGAAACTACATTCTATGGTTGAATTATCGAAATCGAATATACCCCTTTTTATTAAGTCTGGTAATCTAAGAATTAGGGAACAGACACCCTAATTGACGCGAATCCTAAAGATAGATCTATTGGGCCTAACAAACCCCATCCAAAGTACCGGATGCTTTAGTACTTCGAAATTTATATCATATCCGAAGGGTGTCCTGGAATGATAAGGATATTCTTATATATGCATCTTGTTAATGTCGGTTACCAGGTGTTCACCATATGAATGATTTTTATCTCTATGTATGGGATGTGTATTGAAATATGAAATCTTGTGGTCTATTATTATGATTTGATATATATAGATTAAACCTATAACTCACCAACATTTTTATTGACGTTTTAAGCATGTTTATTCTCAGGTGATTATTAAGAGCTTCCGCTGTTGCATACTTAAATAAGGACGAGATTTGGAGTCCATGCTTGTATGATATTGTGTAAAAACTGCATTCAAGAAACTTATTTTGTTGTAACATATTTGTATTGTAAACCATTATGTAATGGTCGTGTGTAAACAGGATATTTTAGATTATCATTATTTGATAATCTACGTAAAGCTTTTTAAACCTTTATTGATGAAATAAAGGTTATGGTTTGTTTTAAAATGAATGCAGTCTTTGAAAAACGTCTCAAATAGAGGTCAAAACCTCGCAACGAAATCAATTAATATGGAACGTTTTTAATCAATAAGAACGGGACATTTCAGTGATGAAGATGGTTTCGAAGGTGTATGGACAGAAAACATTAAGTATCGTATGTTTTGCAAATTAGGGTGTTCGTGAGGTTGATGGAGATGTTGGGTCTTAGACGATTAACAACAGAAGAGTAACACCCAAATGGTTTGGATTTGGGTGTTCGAACACAAAAGTAGAAGTAGCATCAGAAGAAAACGTTGTAGGTGTTGATGGCTTAGAGTGGTGAGCTCTCGAATAGTTGCAGTAACAAATAAAACAAAAGGTGATGGGTTTGATGAAGGTGATCAAAAGTATTAGTTACAGTGGTGATAAGATGATCAATGGTAGTGGTTTTTGGGTGTCGATCAAAGGATCAGCAAACATGATACTTGATGGTGTTAGTTTCTAATGGTGTAGGGTTTACACTAAGAAGGAGGGTGACGAGGTGTTCTTCAAAAATTCAATTTATCTCTGCGGTTATCCTTCGAATTGCATTGACAGTGGGTTATATAAAAGTGAAGTGATGTTATTACACCCATATGAACTCAATTATAGTTTGTTTACTCAATAACTTTGCAATTAGCAACAGAGAAGAAGAAGAAAAAAAATAAAATAAAAATAAAAAGTTTGTACTAATCTCTAACTGAATTTGTCTGGTTCTTGAGATAGAATCTTGATTGTACAAGTTCAGAGATATAAAAACAAAAAGGATCACAGTATGATGGAAACGTTAAACTGAATCACATGTTAATATTCGTTTATATTTTTTAATGTTAAATAAATATAAATATAATAATATTTAGTGAGAATGGAATAATCAAAAATGGAAACAGTGTCAATCCCCAATTTACAGATATGACACAAGTGGGTGTTAGGTTTGTGGTTGATATTATCCATGCATATAATCACATACATAACTTACAAATAATAATATAATATGAATAATTAAATAATACACATTATCACATTCCAATCAAGAGAACGCGCAAAGAAATATCTATCTCCTATTCTGCCGACAGTTTTCACGGACCGAAATATTGTACCCCGTTATTAAATTAGTGGCGGATAAAAAGTACTCAGATAAATTCCAAATTTTAAGATTAATTATCTTTAATTATTTTAGTCTTTTTGGTAAAAAAATTCAGTCATTAATTTAATAAATAAAAATTACTTCAACTGTCCCTCTCATTTATGAGTAAAATATAAAAAGTGTTAAAATTAAATAATTAGATACTAAATATACTTTTAATAAGCCTATAACTTATATAACTTATTTTCGGATCACATTTTATTTAAAAATTACATAAGTTCATATTTAACTTGCTTAATATCAATCGAAATATCAAAGGAGTATTATAATCATTCAATATTTATTTTTAATATACTTTATTTATATATAGATATGTCTTAAATAATAATAATATATATTATTTTATTTTACATTATTAATTCTAACAATTACTTCATGTAATATTTCAATTTATATTTTTAATTATTATTTATATATATTCACACATATCTATTTACAATTAATTGTTCGTGAATCGTCGAGCATAGTCAAAGGGTAATTGATTACATGAATATAGATTTCAAAACTTTCGAGACTCAATATTACAGACTTTACTTATCGTGTCAGAAACATATGAAGATTAAAGTTTAATTTTGATCGAAAATTTCTGGGTCATCACAGTACCTACCCGTTAAAGAAATTTCGTCCCGAAATTTGAGTGAGGTGGTCATGGCTAACAATAAAAATGTTTTCATGACAAATATGAGTTGATAAATAGAGTTTTATCATTATTGATTAATATAGATAAAACGATTTGATTATTTGAAGCGTACGAGTGAAGCTGTCACAAAAGAGAGAAAAGTTTCGTCTTAACTTTTGACGTAGTCATGGTTGATTTCCGGAATTCAAAAGAATTTAGAGAAAATCTTCGTAATAAGATTTGATTCTTCGATAATTAAGGAACTTAGGATTCTCTTTGGTTAAATGCGATGATCTGTCTCGATTGCTTTGTCTGATATCTCACTATAAATTCACCCTCTTTGTTTCCTTATTTCCACCACTCGATTTGACTTGTCAAAATTATCAGAAGTCACGAGAAAAGATAGAACTATCAAGAAAATATGCTCTTGATATGTTTATAGATTAAATAGAATGTAAGAGTCGTGTAACATGGCACATGATGACGGTATGTTCTGTGAATCATCACGTTCCATTAGAAACTCAGCATGACTTACCGTAATATAATCACGTTGATCAAGTGTCATTATATTATACTAACTCATGCATCAGTTTCCCACACTACTTCAAAAACATTCATATTTTAAATTCGGAGATTCGCAGAATATAGAAACTAAAACAGTTTCCTTTTATGATATAACACAGATTGCGTGGAGAGATAATTAATAGCGGACGAGAATATTTATGAAGATATCTTCAGAAATATTGAGGATATTTACAATGAAAGATATGATAATATCTTGAAATGTTAGAACCAAATTGTGATGAAGAAATTCATTCACGATGATTTAGAGCGGTTAAAGTGTAAGGTATTCGCTAAAGATTTCATCAGAAACAGAATCATCAGGATTCTTTAAAAACAGGGTTTGGTCCTTGTATTTGTCCTTGGTCTCCTTCATGTTTGCTCGATTCATTTTTTTTTTGGAACTCAGAGATCTGATTCGTAAGTTAGAGTGCTTTTCAGAATTTCAGAATGAAAGTTCATAATTCTATGAGATAAATGTTATATGTATACTTATAACTATTGATGTAGAAATGCTGCGAGATTCAAAATACTGATTGCTGATTCTCGGTAATTGATATGGCAATTCTTGTTACAAGATGCGGATGAGTATATGATAAGGTTTTAATGAACAAATATAATGATTCTTCGGAGAGACTTAAGTCAATGAGTAGTGAAGTTGCTGGTAAATTTAATGCTAATGTGGTGGAATATAAACGGTCTCCCGGTAACGATGATGAAGGGGTAATCTTTATAATAGGGTTTATTCGAATAAATAACTTGGAGTTGATTTGCTGGAGCTGTCACAAAATTGGCTAATTTGAAAAGAAATTGCGTTGTTATTTTCGGAAATAACAATGCCAAAGAAGCTAGCACAGATACGTGTTAAACATTTATACAAGTTTCGAGAATTTTCAGGTGCATAACTATACGCATCAATCTTTTCTTCCGTAAATGAAGTGCGGTTGGTTCATCCTCCCGATTGAGGTGTTTTCAAGAATTACGAAAGGTTTGAACGCAGATTATAATCGTCAATATACAAATGAGGTTTAAGATGAAATCAAGTGGCAAACTTGAAGTATTGTTTAGTTTCATATGTTATAATCAATATTTTAATTCATTTTAATTGTCCACTGTTGGTAGTCCTCAGTTGATTAGTCCACAGTTAACTAGGAACAATTAGCTAGGATTTTGTTTGCGTGGATTCTTAACAAAATTTCTCATAGTTAATTTGTTTGTTTCTAACAAATTTTATTCCGTCAAATGTTTTATTCATTATGCCACTTGTTGGATTCTAATAGGTCAAAATCCAAATATGAAATTTGAATGGAAATGGTTATTCTATGGTGAACGGATTCATATATCTGTGGATGCAAGTAGGATAGGAAATGACTGTTGAATCAGATTTGAAGAATGTACAGTGTAACTTATTAATGTAGAATCTAAATATTCCTCGGGTATTACCTACCCGTTAAAATATTTTCACCATTATCAGTTTGTACGAAAGAATTTTTAACTACAATCTTTATGAAAATATATATACATATATATTTTCTTCAGATTTAATCATGGATTTAATGAGTCAATATGATATTAGACTCATTTGATTTTCGGTTTGCGCTAGAATAAGTAATCTCTAAAACTATTAGGATCCACATATTCTTCGCAGAATATTAATGAAGTTATGGATCAATACTTCATCATTAAGTATTAGGATCCACATATTCTTCGCAGAATATTGATGAAGTTATGGATCAATACTTCATCGTTCATTGCTGTTGGTACTCCTTGGTATCCATGGTGCGTGTGATGTTAATGTTCGTGGAACAGATTGTGATGTTGTAGTGTGGGATGTGGATGTTGCTGTTGGTTTTGATGATGCTGCTGAAGCTGGTACATTTTGCACCATATTTTTCAAGGCTACAACTCAGGCGCGAAGCTCGTTGACTTCTTTGATTACCCCGGGATGATTGGCGGTTGGAACAAGCGAATGAATAAAGTTTATAATATGAGATATGATATGTTCGTGGTGAGATATTCGGGAAATGAGGGTGAAAATGGTGTTTCAAACAAGTTCGTCGGTAAGTGATTCAGGTTCTTCGCCAAAAGGTGAATTCGGTTGGTGGAAGGAATCGCCTTCTTCGCGTCTCCGTTGATTGAGTCAACTATGAACTCATCAGATGAATTGGGGATGGCTAATTGATTGAGTCATTCTGGTGATGCTGCTTTGGAAGCTGGAGTGGGACTTCATATCGGAATCTGAGGGACTTGAACTAGTTGTGAGTTCCATTGCGTACAATTGAATGAACGATTTCTTGAAATGAAATGATTTTCGGATATCGGATGATATTCTAATTACACAGAATACCTATATATAGAACAGAAGATTTCGTAGATTACGGAGGAATTTATGAAATATATCAGGCAAAGTTTATAGTAACAGATACGCTAAGATTTGGATTAGCAGATACACTAAGATGTGAATTTTGACTACACACTATTCATGCAGTCAATGCAGTAAGATGTGTCTAGACTAAGAATGATAAGCAGATAATTTTTGACAAGAATGATAAGCAAAACTTTTGACATGCGGACCAGGTTCAAGTCCAGACTCATTAATATAACCTAACAACTACTAGGTCGAAGTCCAGACTTTACTAATGCATCCTAATAACTACCGGTTAGACACACTAATGTTGACCTGGTTCGCTAAGACCACCGCTCTGATACCAACTGTAACGCCCCATCCTAATCCATCCAGACGAAGTCCATATTGATTATAAATGATTCATAATAGTTGATTACATCGCGAGGTACTTGACCTCTAAATGATACATTTTATAAACATTGCATTCGTTTTTAAAAGACAAACTTTCATTTCATCGAAAGTTGACAGGTATGCATACCATTTCATAATATCAAACTATAAATGACCTAATCCGTCATTTACTTAATAATCTCTAATGAACTTCAATGACTCGAATGCAACGTCTTTTGAAATATGTCATGAATGACTCCAAGTAATATCCTTAAAATGAGCTAATGCACAGTGGAAGATTTCTTTCAAACCTGACAATAAACATGCTTTCAAGTGTCAACCAAAAGGTTGGTGAGTTCATCAGTTTATAGTAATCATTTCATTTTCATCATTTTAATAGACCACAAGATTTTAAATATTATAAAACGTGCAGAAGTCCCATTCCAACTGCACAAAAAATATCTTTCATATGAAGAACACCTGGTGAGGATTCAAAATATAATAGTAACCATCTGTGCCGGTCTTTCATCCCACGGCTGAATACATGTGCCTTCAAACTATAGAACCTCTGTGCCGGTCTTTACACCCCACGGCTGAACACATGTTTATAAAATATAGGACAACCGGTGCCAAAATGTCATAAATAATAAACCATCCACCCGGCTCGGGAGCTCATATGCTCTAACGGAAACCGGGGGCTAATGCGTGTCATAATAATCAACCCCAATCCCAGATAATTCTATCATAGAATGCAGTTAAGGTACTTGTGTCTATTGCGTCAAACATTTATAAATGCTCATGTATTCTCAGTCCCAAAAATGTAAAGAGTAAAAAGGGAATCAAATGAAACTCACATACTGTATTTTGTAGTAAAAATACATATGACTATATTGAACAATGTAGGGTTGGCCTTGGATTCACGAACCTATATCGATTGTATATTTATTAATACATATAATGTAAATCACAAAATTTCAATTATGTATTATTTATATATTTATAGTTATATAGAATTTATACTAAATTCCATTTTTAAAACGTATTCTTATATTATATCTTAAATTATATTTTGTTTATAAAAAATCAATTTTGTGTATATATATTTATAATGATTAATACTTATACAACTAGTGATATTAATATACCTATGTACATATATATGTGATTGGTATTGTATTTATGAAATATCATTAGTTTGTTATGTGAATTATTAATACAATCCTAGCATATGTAATAAGTATATATAGTGTACAAAAGATTTATTTGTTAAAATGATATTTGGGATAATAATGATTTACTTCTAATAATAACATTTATGAAAATAATAATAACTTGTATTATTTTCATGATAATAACAATCATAACCATAATAATAATACTTATTTTAGTATAATAATGATAATACTTAAAATGATCAAATTAATATTAAAAATGATAATTTTTAATAATACTTCTTATGGTAACAATGTTAGTAATAATAATAATATTTAGTGATAATACTAATAATGATAATAATACCAATAATAATAACAATAATAATAATACTAATGATAATAATGTTAATAATATAAATGATATTAACAATAATAATAATTAACTTAGTAATAATAATAATAAAATAAATATAAGTAATACTACCTTAAGGAGTGAGTTTCTAACAAGAATTTGCCTTAGCCCGGGCTCAAACTTGAGACCTCTTGCTAACCCGACACCCACTCTAACCACTGCACTACCGAATCCTTTTCTATTTTATAAATAAGCCTAATTTGATTTAACCCACAATCTGCTATCCGACCCAAATCCATTTTCGGCCCAACTCAATTAACCGGCCCAACATCTCAGCCAACTTTTAGTTCGATAACTAAATAGCCCATCATCAAAGACAGGCCTAACAGGAAGTCATTTGGCCCAGGAAGAATTAATCAAGCCTGGTCTGGTATTACTATTTAAATAATAAAAAGAAAACTGCAGTAGACAAGAATTAAACACAGGACCTCTAGCTTAACCAACACACTACTAACCATTGATCTGTCTGTTAGTTTCTCGAAATAACTTGCAGTTTTAATCTTATAACCTGTATGAGCCGGTTTGCTTTTTCTTGAACTTAAAATTACACAGACCCGTCACTTTCATACATAATTATTCTTCATCTACTATCTAAACATCATCATTATAAAGCATACATCGCCACCTCATCATCATCATATCGATCATCACATCATAAAGTAACAGCATCAATAACATTCTTTTGTGTTCATCATTGTAATTTCACCGTATTCTCACCATTATTTTGTTATTCCCTCATCTCCCTCATAGTATCATATCATTATCAAAGATAGGTGGAAACACATCGTATCATATCGTAACAGACAGGTGGAAACATGAGTAAAAAAATATAAGGATAATGATGGTGGGTGCCGGCGGTGGTGGCGGTGGCTGTCATGGTAATGGTGAAGAAGAAGTAAGCAAGGTGGTGATTGTTTCAATGATGAGGGTGGCGTGGGTTCAATAACCAAACAGGAAAAAAAAACGGCAATCGGTTGGTGGGTTTCGATTGGTAACAGGAAAGAAAAAAAATAAAAAAATAAAACGTGATGGTGGTGATGAAGATGGTTTCGAAGGTGTATGGACAGAAAACATTAAGTATCGTATGTTTTGCAAATTAGGGTGTTTGTGAGGTTGATGGAGATGTTGGGTCTTACACTTTCGATTAACAACAGAAGAGTAACACCCAAATGGTTTGGATTTGGGTGTTCGAACACAAAAGTAGAAGTAGCATCAGAAGAAAACGTTGTAGGAGTTGATGGCTTAGAGTGGTGAGCTCTCGAATAGTTGCAGCAACAAATAAAACAAAAGGTGATGGGTTTGATGAAGGTGATCAAAAGTATTAGTTACAGTGGCGATAAGATGATCAATGGTAGTGGTTTTTGGGTGTCGATCAAAGGACAGCAAACATGATACTTGATGGTGTTAGTTTCTAATGGTGTTGGGTTTACACTAAGAAGGAGGGTGACGAGGTGTTCTTCAAAAATTCAATTTATCTCTGCGGTTATCCTTCGAATTGCATTGACAGTGGGTTATATAAAAGTGAAGTGATGTTATTACACCCATATGAACTCAATTATAGTTTGTTTACTCAACAACTTTGCAATTAGCAACAGAGAAGAAGAAGAAAAAAAATAAAATAAAAATAAAAAGTTTGTACTAATCTCTAACTGAATTTGTCTGGTTCTTGAGATAGAATCTTGATTGTACGAGTTCAGAGATATAAAAACAAAAAGGATCACAGTATGATGGAAACGTTAAACTGAATCACATGTTAATATTCATTTATATTTTTAATGTTAAATAAATATAAATATAATAATATTTAGTGAGAATGGAATAATCAAAAATGGAAACAGTGTCAATCCCCAATTTACGGATATGACACAAGTGGGTGTTAGGTTTGTGGTTGATATTATCCATGCATATAATCACATACATAACTTACAAATAATAATATAATATGAATAATTAAATAATACACATTATCACATTCCAATCAAGAGAACGTGCAAAGAAATATCTATCTCCTATTCTGTCGACAGTTTTCACGGACCGAAATATTGTACCCCGTTATTAAATTAGTGGCGGATAAAAAGTACTCAGATAAATTCCAAATTTTAAGATTAATTATCTTTAATTATTTTAGTCTTTTTGGTAAAAAAATTCAGTCATTAATTTAATAAATAAAAATTACTTCAACTGTCCCTCTCATTTATGAGTAAAATATAAAAAGTGTTAAAATTAAATAATTAGATACTAAATATACTTTTAATAAGCCTATAACTTATATAACTTATTTTCGGATTACCTTTTATTTTAAAATTACATAAGTTCATATTTAACTTGCTTAATATCAATCGGAATATCAAAGGAGTATTATAATCATTCAATATTTATTTTTAATATACTTTATTTATATATAGATATGCCTTAAATAATAATAATATATATTATTTTATTTTACATTATTAATTCTAATAATTACTTCATGTAATATTTCAATTTATATTTTTAATTATTATTTATATATATATTCACACATATCTATTTACAATTAATTGTTCGTGAATCGTGGAGCATAGTCAAAGGGTAATTGATTACATGAATATAGATTTCAAAACTTTCGAGACTCAATATTACAGACTTTGCTTATCGTGTCAGAAACATATGAAGATTAAAGTTTAATTTTGATCGGAAATTTCCGGGTCATCACAAGTGTGACTTACCCATTATCGCTCTCTACTTGTGCTACACTTTTCCTTGTTAAATCTCGAGGTAAAGGTGCTCACTTGTATGTATTAACCGAGATGTCCTCTAGAAAAGTTTCGGCCACATTTGGCGATTTATACATAAACACTCCACCCGAAGATGAATCAAGATTTTGTCTAGTCAAAGCATTAGTACCCCGGTAGAACGTGTTGATGTACTCCTTTTTAGTCAAACCATGTGGTGGGCAAGCTTTTAGCATCTTCTTGAAACATACACATGCATCATACAAAAGTCTCATCACTCTGTTGAGTGAATCCATTAGTTTCCATCCTACGTCGTTCCACATTTGATGGTGGAAAGAAGTGATTGATAAACGTATCGGTTAAATCTTGAAATGTCCTAATAGAATCGGGTGGTAAATTCCTTAACCAAGCTTTCGCATCTCCTTGAAGTGTAAAGGGGAATGCCCTTAACTTAAAAGCGTCATTGGTAACATCTTTTTTCTTGTAGATTTCACAAATATCGTTAAAGTGTATAATGTGTTTGAAAGGATTTTATTCTATTAACCCATGGAAGAACATATCTTTGATCATTGTGAAGAAATTTTCCTCAATCTTCCAATTATCGGCTCCAATTGGTGGTTTTGTAATAGCCGGAGGCACCACGGTAGGCGCAACCAACGTAGCATTCCACATCGACGTATCATTTGGATCATCTTGTTGATCTTGATTAACCGGTATTTGGTTGATTGGATCACCCTCTTCATTGTGAATTGGTTGACCGTTAGGATCCATATTTTCTAAACAAAATGGTAAAGCTTCAAAATTTCTTTTTAATACCCTTGCTACTCTACGCTCGTAAACCCCGTGTACGTGTTTCTCCGGATCGAAAAATGGATATGTAAACTCTTGATCCTTTTGGGATCTTGTTTTCATACACCAAAGTACATATCCTTCAATCACAACACAAACACAAACGGTTTTCCAAATACAAAATAAAATATAAAAATAAGAAAAGTAACTTTTGTAAGGGTAAACCCTTACAAAAGGATCAGACGATTAAAAGCTTAAACCAAATATTCCACTAGCTAACCGCTCCCCGGCAGCAGCGCCAAGAAAGTGTGATGCGTGTGGAACAATACATCAATTACCTTCAAATTTATACAAGATTCAAACACTACAAATAAGCACACACAACTAACGAGCACTAAGAACCCGGTTATTATAGCACTTTTATGTAAGTATTCGTTTCAAATTCGTCCCAAGAGAGCGGTGTAATTAGAATAATTGAAACTATTAATTGTCCTAGGGTTTGTTTGATTGGGGGGGTTTTGATTGATTTTAATTAACAACTAAAACGTGCGCAAGTAAACAAACTTAAACTTAACCTTTAAAACTAGTAACAAGTAACAAGCAACTAAGTATTAAAGATTAAATCAATTAAATAAGTAGTGTTCACTTACCTAATCCTCTCTATGCTTGGATTGCCCCATTTTACCCAATTTGTTATCGCATTAGTTGTTGAACTATTGAATGTTTAGCATTACTACCAAACCTTAATCATATTATATTTTGCAAACTCACATAAGCATTGTATCCTAAGATCAAGTTAAGTATGAGCGGTTATTTAGATTATGCTTGGGTTGAAATCACTTAAAACCCTTCAACTATCAAAATCACTTAAGATAATCGAACACCACTATGTTGACTAAAGGACAATTGAAAACCAACCTAAACTAAGAACACAATCACTTGAGATTCCTAATTTAACTGTCTAGATCACTTAAAGTGTTGAAGCACAAATTGATTCACTGTTCAAATCACTAAGAGAGCTACACAATCTATGTAATCAAAGTAAAGCCTAAAACAATGCATAGCAATGGACCTCATAGCTAACACAATAACACTTGCTCGTATTTTTAATTCAAACAACTTCATTCAATTGATTTAGGGCAAATCCTTACACTAGAGATTCATAGATAAGCAAACACAATCAAATTAGCCAAACATGGCTAAGATTACACAGTAATCATAAGCATTGAATCACAAATAAACATCATATTAAGCTATTACAAGTGTTCAATTCAAAACTAGAGAAATAAAGGTGGAGATTACAATCCAATTGACAAAACTAGATTAATCTAATGATGAGATTGCTTGAGTTTTTGCTTGATCTTCCAAATTAGCCTTAATCTCCTTCGTGACGATGAAATTAGGGCTTGGTGATGAAAAATCGTGCTAAAAACTGCAACTCTCCTCTTGAAAACCCTATCTCTTTCCTATTATACTTTCCAAAATTTCTGCCCAAAAACAGCGAGGTGCACCACACCTAGAGGAGGTGCGCCGCACCTTAAGGCGTGGGACACCGGTGCGCCTTATAACTGCAATTCTGATTTTCAAGATCTGAATTTAAATTTTGGCTTTTTAGTGTTAAGGTGCGCCGCTTTTTGAGTTTGGAGCGCCGCACCACATAACTGCACTTCAAAAATATTCATTTTTCACTTGGAATTGCCCATTTTGCAATCCCTTTTCACTTTGGATTATGCCCTGCACTTTGGCTTACTAAATAGGCTAGATTTTGGTCAATTTTTCACCAATTTGAGCTTTGTGCCTTGAACTGATACTTTAGCGCGAATAAACAACTTTCGGGCCTAATGATCCTCAAAACCGAATGAAATGAGGGAGATATTACGAGATAAAACGTGTATAATTAGAGCAACATCAGCGGCGCATATTAATGAGTTAAAATTTGTATTTGGTGAAGTGATATTATGCCTTAAAACTATTTATAATATGCTAAGTTATGCTTAAACAAAAATAATAATATGATAGATATTCAAAACGTTTAAATAGAACATTAATATAAGTAAAATACCATGTTCGTCATCTAGACGACCTCGAATGGCAAGACATCTTCAGGGAGTATTGCTACTTGTTATCTTTTAGGGTGATCTTAGGAATTTCAGCATAATTTGAAATCGAAAATTTTGCTCCACCAAATGTTATTCCATTTAGCGGTGCATATTAATTAGTTAAAATTTGTATTTAGTGAAGTGATATTAGATTCATAATAATTTGTGTTATGCATAATTACAATGTGAGTGAAATAATAGGCCTTAAATATATCTATACCATGCTAAGTCATGCTTAAACAAAAATAATAATATGATAGAAATTCAAAACGTCTAAAAAGAACATTAAAATGGGTAAAATACCATGTTCGTCATGTTGTCGACCTCGAATGGCAAGACGCCTTCAAGGAATCTTGCTCTTTGTTATCTTTTAGGGTGATCTTAGAAATTTCAGCAAAATTTGAAACTGAAAATTATGCACCGCCAAATGTTACTCCATTTGGCGGCGTATATTAAAGTATTAAAATTAGTATTTTGTGAAGTGATATTAGTTTCAAAAGTACATGCGTTATACATAATCAAAATGTGACTGAAATAATAGGCATTATAAGTATTTATACCATGCTAAGTCATGCTTAAACAAAAATAATAATATGATAGAAATCCAAAACATTTAAAAAGGACATTAAAATTAGATATTTTCTTCAACTAGACGACCTCAAATGGCAAGACACCTTCAGGGTGTCTTGCTCCTTTATCTCTTTTAGGGTGGATTTAGGAATCTTAGCACTATCTGAAATATAAAATTACGCGCCGCAAAATGTTACTCCATTTGGCGGCGCATATTAATGAGTTTAAATTTGAGTGATATAATTACAACGTGAGTGAAATAATAGGCCGTAAAACTATATATATTATGCGAAGTTATGCTTAAACAAAAATAATAATATAATAGAAATTCAAAACGTTTAAAAAGAGTAAAATACCGTTTTCATCATTTAGACGAACTCGAATGGCAAGACACCTTCAGGGAGTCTTGCTCCTTTTTCTCTTTTAGGGCGATCTTAGGAATCTCAGCATAATACGAAACCGAAAATTATGCGCCTCCAAATGTTACTCCATTTGGCGGTGCATATTAAAGAGTTAAAATTTGTATTTAGTGAAGTGATATTAGTTTCAAAATTATATGCGTTATATATAATTACTATATGAGTGAAATAATAGGCCTGAAAACTATATAAATACCAAAAAAAACTAAGTCGGCGTAGGAAAATCGTATGATTTAACGAACGACCGTCTAGGATTCAATGGAGGTTTTAACAAAAAAGCTCGGGTTGTTACAGTTTCAAAATTATATGTGTTATAAATAATTACAATTTGAGTGAAATAATAGGCGTTAAAACTAGTTATACAGTGCTAAGTCATGCTTAAATAAAAATAATAATATGATAAAAATTCAAAATCTTTAAAAAGAACATTAAAATGCGTAAAATACCATGTTCGTCATCTAGATGACCTCGAATGGCAAGACACCTTCAGAGAGTCTTGCTCTTAGTTCTTTTTTTGGGGTGATCTTAGGAATTTCAGCACATTGTAAAATCGAAAATTATGTTCCGCCAAATGTTACTCCATTTGGTGGTGCATATTAATGAGTTAAAATTTGTATTTTGTAAATTTATATTAGTTTTAAAATTATATGCGTTATACATAATTACAATGTGAGTGAAATAATAGGCCTTAAATCTAATTATACCATTGTAAGTCATGCTTAAGCAAAAATAGAAATATGATAGAAATTTAAAACGTTTAAAAATAATATTAAAATGAGTAAAATATCATTTTCGTCATTTGGACGACCTTGAATGGCAAGAGACCTTCAAGGAGTCTTTCTCCTTGTTCTCTTTTTAGGTGATCTTAGAATTTTTAGCACAATCTGAAACTGAAAATTATGCGCCACCAAATGAAACTTCATTTGGCGGCGAATAATGAGTAATAATTTGTATTTAGTGAAATAATATCAGTTTCAAAATTAAATGTTTTATACATAATTACAATGTGAGTGAATAAAATAGGCCTTACCTCGTGAAGTCATGCTTAAACAAAAATAATAATATGATAGAAAATCAAAACGTTTAAATAAAATATTAAAATGAGTAGAATACCATTTCGTCATCTAGACGACCTCGAATGGCAAGACACCTTCAGAGAGTCTTGCTTCTTGTTTTCTTTTATAGTGATCTTTAGAATTTCAGCACAATCTAAAACAGAAATTTATGCGCAACCAAATGTTACTCCATTTGGCGGCGCATATTAATGAATTAAAATTTGTATTTTTTGAAGTGATATTAGTTTCAATATTATATGCGTCATACATAATCAAAATGTGAGTGAAATAATAGGCCTTAAAACTATTTATACCATGCTAAATCATGCTTAAATGAAATAATAATATGATAGAAAGTCAAAACGTTAAAAAGAACATTAAAATGAGTAAAATACAATTTTCTTCATCTAGACGACCTCAAATGGCAAGACACCTTCAGGGAGTTTTGCTACTAGTTAACTTTTAAGATGATCTTATGAATTTCAGAGCAATCTAAAATCAAAAATTCTGTACCGCGAAATTTTACTCCATTTGGCGGTGCATATTAATGAGTTAAAATGTGTATTTTGTGAAGTGATATCAGTTTCAAATAATATGCGTTATATATAATTAACGTGTGTGAAATAATTGGCCTTAACACTATTTATACCATGCTAAGTCATCCTTAAGCAAAAATAGAAATTTGATAGAAATTCAAAACATGTAAAAAGAACATTAAAATTAGTAAAAATGCCATTTTCGTCATTTAGACGACCTTGAATGGCAAGACACTTTCCGAGAGTTTTGATCATTGTTCTCTTTTAGGGTGATCTTAGGAATTTCAGCATAATCTGAAATCAAAAATTATGCGCCGCCAAATGTTACTCCATTTGGTGGCGCATAATAAGTTAAGATTTATATTTAGTGGAGTGATATTAGTTTAAAAAATATATGTGTTATACATAATTACAATGTGAGTGAAATAATAAGCCTTAAAACTATTTATATCACGCTAAGGTATGCTTAGACAGAATAATAATATGATAGAAATTCAAAACGTTTAAATAGAACATTAAAATGAGCAAAATACCATTTTCGTGTTCTAGACGATCTCGAACGGCAAGACACCTTCAGAGAGTGTTGCTCCTTGTTCTCTTTTAGGGTGATCTTGAGAATTTCAGCACAATCTAAAACTGAAAAATTATGCACCGCCAAATGTTATTCCATTTGGCGATGCATATTAATGAGTTAAAATTTGTATTTATTGAAGTGATATTAGTTTCAAAATTATATATGTTATACATTATTATAATGTGAGTGAAATAATAGGCCCTAAAACTATTTATACCATGTTAACTCATGTTTAAACAAAAATAATAATATGATAGAAATTTAAAACGTTTAAAAAGAACATTAAAATGAGTAAAATACAATTTTGGTCATCTAGACGACCTTGAAAGGCAAGACACTTTTAGGGAGTCTTGCTCATTGTTCTTTTTTAGGGTGATCTTAGGAAATTCAGCACAAACTGAAATCGAAAATTATGCGCTGCCAAATATTACTCCAACTGGCGGTGCATATAAAAGAGTTAAAATTTGTAATTGGTGAAGTGATATTAGATTCAAAATTATATACGTTATACATAATTACAATGTGAGTGAAATAATAGGCCTTAAAACAATTTATACCATGCTAAGTCATGCATAAATAAAAATAATAATATTATAGAAATTCAAAACGTTTAAAAGAACATTAAAATGAGTAAAATACAATTTTCATCATTTAGATGACCTCGAATTGAATGACACCTTCGGAGAGTCTTGCTCTTTGTTCTCTTTTAGGGTGATCTTAGAAATTTCAGCACAATCTGAAACCAAAAACCATTCGCCGTCAAATGTTACTCCATTTGGCTGCATATTAATGACTTAAAATTTGTATTTAGTGAAATGATATTGGTTTCCAAATTATTACGTTATATACATAATTACAATGTGAGTGAAATAATAAGCATTAAAACTATTTATACCATACTAAGTAATGCTTAAAATACCATTTTCATCATCTAGACAAACTCGATTGGCAAGACACCTTTAGGGTGTCTTGCTCCTTGTTTTCTTTAAGGGTGATCTTATGAATTTCAGCACAATATGAAATCAAAAATTATGGGCCGCCAAATGTTACTCCATTTGGCGGCGCATATTAATGAGTTAAAATTTGTATATAATGAAATGATATTAGTTTCTAAATTATGTGCGTTATATATAACTACAATGCGAGTGAAATTGTATGACCTAAAACTATTTATACCATGCTAACTCATGCTTAATCAAAAATAATAATATGATAGAAATTCAAAACGTTTCAAAAGAACATTAAAATGAGTAAAATATCATTTTCTTCATCTAGACGACCTCGAATGGAAAGACACCTTCAAGGAGTCTTGCTCCTTGTTCTCTTTTAAGGTAATCTTATGAATTTTAGCACAAACTGAAAATCGAATATTATGCGCCCCCCAAATGTTAATTCATTTGGCGGTGCATATTAATGAGTTAAAATTTGTATTTAGTGAAGTGATATTAGTTTCAAAATGATATGTGTTATACATAATTACATTGTGAGTGAAATAATAGGTCTTAAAACTATTTATACCATGCTAAGTCATTGTTAAACAAAAATAATAATATGATAAAAATTCAAAACGTTTAAAAAGAACATTAAAATGAGTAAAATACAATTTTCTTCATCTAGATGACCTGGAATTGCAACACCTTCATGGACTCTTGCTCCTTGTTCACTTTTAGGGTGATACTAGGAATTTCAGCAAAATCTGGAAACAAAAATTAGGCGCCGCCAAATGTTACTCCATTAGGCGGAACATATTGAGTTAAAATTTGTATTTAGTGTAATGATATTGGTTTCAAAATTTTATGCGTTATACCTAATTACAATGTGAGTGAAGTAATAGGCCATAAAACTATTTATAACATGCTAAGTCATGCTTAAAAAATAATAATATAATAGAATTTCAAAACTTTAAAACGAACATTAAAATGATAAAATACCATTTTTATCATCTACACGAACTCGATTGGCAAGACACCTTCAGGGAGTCTTGCTCCTTGTTCTCTTTTAGGGTGATCTTAGGAATTTCAGCACAATCTGAAACCGAAAACTATGCGCCGCCAAATGTTACTCCATTTGGCGGTGCATATTAATGAGTTAAAATTTGTATTTAATGAAGTGATATTAGTTTCAAAATTATATGATTTATACATAATTATAATGTGAGTGAAATAATAAGCCTTAAAACTATTTATACTGTGCTCATTGTTAATTAAAAATAATAATATAATAAAAATTTAAAACGTTTAAAAAGAACATAAAAATTAGTAAAATACAATTTTCGTCATCTAGATGACCTCCAATTGCAAGACACCTTCAGGGTGTCTTGCTTTTTGTTTTCTTTAAGGGTGATCTTAGGATTTTCAACACAACCAAAAATTATACGCCGCCAATTGTTACTCCATTTGGTGGCGCATATTAATGAGTTAAAATTTATATTTAGTGAAATGATATTAGTTTCAAAATTATATGCGTTCTACATAATATAATGTGAGTGAAATAGTAGGCCTTAAAACTATTTATACAATGCTAAGTCATTGTTAAACAAAAACAATAATATGATAGAAATTCAAAACATTTAAAAAGAACATTAAAAGTAGTAAAATATCATTTTCGTCATCTAGACGACCCCAGATGGCAAGACACTTTCAGGAAATCTTGTTCATTATTCTCTTTTAGGGTGATCTTTGGAATTTCAGCACAATCTGCAACCGAAAATTATGCCCCGCCAAATGTTACTCTATTTGGCGGCGCATATTAAAGAATTAAATTTTATATTTAATGAAATGATATTAGTTTCAAAATTATATGTGTTATACATAATGACAATATAAGTGAAAGAATAAGCATTAAAACTATTTATACTATGCTAAGTCATGCTTAAACAAAAACAATAATATAATAGAAATTCTAAACGTTTAAAAGAACGTAAAAATGAGTAGCATACCATTTTCGGCATATAGATGACCTAGAATAGCAAGTCACCTTCAGGGAGTCTTGCTCCTTGTTCTATTAAAGGGTGGTTATTGGAATTTCAGCACAATCTGAAACTGAAAATTATGCGCCGCCAAATGATTATCATTTGGCGGCGCATATTAATAAGGTAAAATTTGTATTTAGTAAAGTGATATTAGTTTCAAAATTATATGCTTTATACATAACTAAAATGTGAGTGAAATTATTGGCGCTAAAACTATTTATACCATGCTAACTCATGCTTAAACAAAAATAATAATATGATAGAAATTCAAAGCGTTTAAAAAGAGCATTAAATTTAGTAAAATACCATTTTCGTCATCTAAACGAACTCGAATGGCAAGACACTTTCAGGTAGTCTTGCTCATTGTTGTCTTTTAGGGTGATTTTAGGAATTTTATCACAAACTAATACAGAAAACTATGCGCCGCCAAATGTTACTCCATTTGGCAGTGCATATTAATGAGTTGAAATTTGTATTTAGTGAAGTGATATTAGGTTCAAAATTATATGTGTTATACATAATTACAATGTGAGTGAAATGGTAAGCCTTAAAACTATTTATATTGTACTAAGTCATGCTTAAACGAAAATAATAATATAATAGAAATTCAAAATGTTTAAAAGAACATAAAAATGAGTAACATACCATTTTTGTCATATAGATGACGTTGAATGGCAAGTCACCTTCAGGGAGTCTTGTTCCTTGTTCTCTTTAAGGTTGATCTTATGAATTTCAGAACAATCTATAACCAAAAATTATGCGTCGCCAAGTGATACTCCATTTGGCGGCACATATTAATGAGCTAAAATTTGTATTTAGTGAAGTGATATTAGTTTCAAAATTATATGCGTTATACATAATTAAAATGTGAGTAAAATAATATGCCTTAAAACTATTTATTCCATGCTACGTCAAGCTTAAAAGAATAATAATAAAATAGAAATTTAAAACGTTTAAAAAGAACCTAAAATGAGTAAAATACCATTTTAATAAGTTAAAATTTGTATTTAGTGAAGTGATATTAGTTTCAAAATTATATGCTTTATACATAACTACAATGTGAGTGAAAGTATAGGTGCTAAAACTATGTATACCATGCTAACTCATGCTTTAACAAAAATAATAATATGATAGAAATTCAAAACGTTTAAAAATAACATTAAAATGAGTAAAATACCATTTTCAACATCTAGACGACCTTGAATGGCAAGACACCTTCAGGGAGGCTTGCTCCTTTTTCTTATTTTTGGGTGATCTTAAAAATTTCATCAAAACTGAAACAAAAATTATGCGCCGCCAAATGTTACTCCATTTGGCGGCACGTATTATTCAGATAAAATTTGTATTTAGTGAAATGTTATTGGTTTTAAAATATATGCGTTATACATAATTATAATATGAGTGAAATAATAGGCCTTAAAACTATTTATACCATGCTAAGTCATGCTTAAACAATAATAATAATATAATAGAATTTCAAAATGTTTAAAACGAACATTAAAATGAGTAAAATACCATTTTTGTCATCTAGACGAATTCGATTGGCAAGACACCTTCAAGGAGTTTTGCTCTTTGTTCTCTTTTTGGGTGATCTTAGGAATTTCAACACATCTGAAACCGAATATTATGTGCCACCAAATATTACTCCATTTGTCGGCGTATATTAATGAGATAAAATTTTGTATTTAGTGAAGTAATATTAGTTTCAAAATTATATGTGTTATACATAATTACAATGTGAATGAAATAGTAGGCCTTAAAACTATTTATCCCATGCTAAGTTATGGTTAAACAAAAATAATAATATGATAGAAATATAAAACGTTTAAAAAGAACATTAAAATTAGTGAAATATCCTTTTCATCATCTAGACGACCTCAAATGAAAAGACACCTTCACGAAGTCTTGCTCCTTGTTCTCTTTTAGGATGATCTTTGGAATTTTAGCACAATCTGAAACCGAAAATTATGCCCCACCAAATGTTACTCCATTTGGCGGCGCATATTAAAGAATTAAAATTTGTATTTAATAAAATGATATTAGTTTCAAAATTATATGTGTTATACATAATTACAATATGAGTGAAATAATAAGCCTTAAAACTATTTATACTATATTAAGTCATGCTTAAACAAAAATAATAATATAATAGAAATTCAAAACGTTTATAAATAACATAAAAATGAGTAACATACCATTTTCGTCATATAGATGACCTCAAATGGCAAGTCACGTTCAGGGAGTCTTGCTCCTTGTACTCTTTAAGGGTGATCATAGAAATTTTAGCACAATCTGAAACTGAAAATTATGCGCCGCCGAATGATACTTCATTTGGCGGCGCATATTAATAAGTTAAAATTTGTATTTAGTAAAGTGATATTAGTTTCAAAATTATATATGTTATACATAACTATAATGTTAATGAAAGTATAGGCCCTAAAGCTATTTATACCATGCTAACTCATGCTTAAATAAAAATAATAATATGATAGAAAATCAAAACGTTTAAAAAGAACATTAAAATGAGTAAAATATCATTTTCGTCATCTAGGCGTCCTCGAATGGCAAGACACCTTCAGGGAGTCTTGCTCTTTGTTCTCTTTTAGGGCATCTTTGGAATTTCAGCAAAATCTGAAACAAAAAACCATGCGCCGTCAAATGTTACTCCATTTGGCTGCATATTAATGACTTAAAATTTGTATTTAGTGAAGTGATATTTGTTTCAAAATTATATGCGTTATACATAATTACTATGTGAGTGAAATATAAGCCTTAAAACTATTTTTACCATGCAAAGTCATGCTTAAACAAAAATAATAATATAATAGAATTTCAAAATGTTTAAAACGAACAATAAAATGAGTAAAAACCATTTTTATCATCTAGACGAACTCGATTGGCAAGACACCTTCAGAGAGTCTTGCTCCTTGTTCTCTTTTAGGGTGATCTTAGGAATTTCAGTACAATCTGAAACCGAAAACTATGCACCACCAAATGTTACTCTATTTGGCGGTGCATATTAATGAGTTAAAATTTGTATTTAGTGAAGTTTTATAGTTTCAAAATTATATGCGTTATACATAATTACAATGCGAATGAAATAATAAGCCTTAAAATTATTTATACCATGCTAAGTCATTGTTAAACGAAAATAATAATATGATAGAAATTCAAAATGTTTAAAAAGAAACATTTAAATTAGTGAAATATCATTTTCATAATTAGACGACCTCGAATGGAAAGACACCTTCAGGAAGTCTTGCTCCTTGTTCTCTTTTAGGTTGATCTTTAGAATTTCAGCACAATATGAAACCGAAAATTATGCCCCGCCAAATGTTACTCCCAAGGTTGCAAAATTCGCTATTCGGGGATTAATCGGTCGGGAGTTTGGAAGGATTAATCGGAGATTAATCGGATTGTACTGTATATAATTAAATATTAAATTTTAAAAACTATATGTGTAACTATAGAAAAAAACCATATATATAAAGATAATTTTTAACATAATTGTTTAAAATTGTTTATTTTGCTTCAAAATTATAATTTGTAGTTTAAATTCACGTTAAAATATTAACCATTTTTGAATTTAACTAACATTGATTAACAATTTCGATTTTGATCCATCAATTAACGTTGACCGTTTAATTAAACGGATTTTTAAAAATCGGAACGGATTGCCCCTAAAAATGATTAATCGGAGATTAATCGGCGAGTAATCGGGTTTTTTACAACACTGGTTACTCCATTTGGAGGCGCATATTAATGAGTTAAAATATGTATTTAATGAAATTATATTAGTTTCAAAATTATATATGTTATACATAATAACAATGTGATTGAAATAATAAGCCTTAAAACTATTTATACTGTGCTAATTCATGTTTAAACAAAAATAATGATATAATAGAAATTCAAAACATTAATAAACAACATAAAAATGAGTAACATACCATTTTCGTCATATAGATGACCTCGAATGGCAAGTCACCTTCAGGGAGTCTTGCTCATTGTTTTCTTTAAGGGTGATCTTAGGAATTTCAGCACAATCTAAAACCAAAAATTAGGCACCGCCAAATGATATTCAATTTGACGGCGCATACTAATGAATTAAAATTTGTATTTAGTGAAGTGATATTAGTTTCAAAATTATATGTGTTATACATAACTACAATGTGAGTAAAAGTATAGGACCTAAAACTATTTATACCATTCTAACTCATGCTTAAACAATAATAATAATATGATAGAAATTCAAAACATTTAAAAAGAACATTAAAATGAGAAAAATATCATTCTGATCATTTAGACGACAACGGATGGCAAGACACCTTTAGGGAGTCTTGCTTCTTGTTCTCTTTTAGGGTAATCTTAGAATTTCAAAACAATCTGAAATAAAAAACTATGCGCAGCCAAATGTTACTCCATTTGGCGGTGCATATTAATAAATTAAAATTTGTATTTAGTGAAGTGATATTAGTTTCAAAATTATATGTGTTATATATAATTACAATGTGAGTGAAATAATAAGCCTTAAAACTATTTATACCATGCTACTCATGTTTAAAAAAAATGATGGAAATTCAAAACATTTAAAAAGAACATTAAAATGAGTAAAATACCATTTTTGTCATCTAGACGAACTAGATTGGCAATACACCTTCAAGGAGCCTTGCTCTTTGTTCTTTTTTAGTTTGACCTTAAGAATTTCACCACAATCTGAAACCGAAAACTATGCGCCGCCAAATGTTACTCCATTTGGCGGTGCGTATTAATGAGTTAAAATTTGTATTTAATGAAGTGATATTAGTTTTATAATCATATGCGTTATACATAATTATGATGTGAGTGAAATAATAATCCTTAAAACTATTTATACCATGCTAAGTCATTGTTAAAGAAAAATAATAAAATGATAAAAATTCAAAACTTTTAAAAAGAACATCAAATGAGTAAAATACAATTTTCGTCATCTAGATAACCTCGAATCGCAAGATACCTTTAGGGAGTCTTGCTCATTGTTCTCTTTTAGGGTGATCTTAGAAATTTCAACACAATCTGAAACCAAAAATTATGCGCCGTCAAATGTTACTCCATTTGGCGGCGCATATTAATGGGTTAAAATTTGTATTTAGTGAAATGATATGGGTTTCAAAATTATATGCATTCTAGATAATTACAATATGAGTGAAATAATATGCCTTAAAACTATTTATACCATGCTAAGTCATGCTTAAACAAAAATAATAATATAATAGAATTTCAAAACGTTTAAAACGAACATTAAAATGAGTAAAATATCATTTTTGTTATCTAGACGAACTCGATTGGCAAGACACCTTCAGGGAGTCTTGCTCCTTGTTTTATTTTAGGGTGATCTTAGGAATTGTAGCACACTCTGAAGCCGAAAATTATGTGCCGCCAAATGTTACTCTATTTGGTGGCGCATATTAATGAGTTAAAATTTGTATTTAGTAAAGTGATATTTGTTTCAAAATTATAAGCATTTTCAACAATTAAAATGTTAGTAAAAGAGTAGGCCTTAGAACTATTTATACCATGCTAAGTCATTGTTAAAAAAAAAAATAATATGATAGAAATTCAAAACGTTTAAAAAGAACATTTAAATTTGTGAAATATCATTTTCGTCATCTAGACGACCTCAAATGGCAAGACACCTTCAGAAAGTCCTGCTCCTTGGTCTCTTTTAGGGTGATCTTTGGAATTTCAGCACAATCTGAAACCGAAAATTATGCCCCGCTAAATGTTTTTCCATTTGGCGACGCATAATAAAGAATTCAAATTTATATTTAATGAAATGATATTAGTTTCAAAATTATATGTGTTATACATAATTACAATGTGAGTGAAATAATAAGCCTTAAAACTATTTATACTAAGCTATGTCATACTTAAACAAAAATAATAAAATAATAAAAATTCAAAACGTTTAAAAAGAAGATAAAAATGAGTAACATACCATTTTCGTCATATAGATGACCTCGAATGGAAAGTCACCTTTAGGGAGTCTTGCTCCTTGTTCTCTTTAAGGATGATCTTAGGAATTCCAGCACAATCTGAAACTAAAAATCATGCGCCGCCAAATGATACTCCATTCGGCGACGCATATTAATAAGTTAAAATTTGTATTTAGTGAAGTGATATTAGTTTCATAATTATATGCGTTATACATAACTACAATGTGAGTGAAAGTATAGGCCCTAAAACTATTTATACATAACTCCTTGTTCTCTTTTAAGGTAATCTTATGAATTTTAGCACAAACTGAAAACCGAATATTATGCGCCCCCCAAATGCTAATCCATTTGGCGGTGCATATAAATGAGTTAAAATTTGTATTTTGTGAAGTGATATTAGTTTCAAAATTATATGCGTTATACATAATTACAATGTGAGTGAAATAATAAGCCTTAAAAGTATATATACCATGCTAAGTCATTGTTAAACAAAATTAATAATATGATAGAAATTCAAAACGTTTAAAAAGAACATTAAAATTAGTGAAATATCATTTTCGCCATCTAGACGACCTCGAATGGAAAGACACCTTCAGGAAGTCTTGCTCCTTATTCTCTTTTAGGGTGATCTTTGAAATTTCAACACAATCCGAAATCGAAAACTATTCCCCGCCAAATATTACTCCATTTGGCGGCGTAAATTAATGAGTTAAAATGTGTATTTAATTAAATAATATTAGTTTCAAAATTATATGTGTTATACATAATTACAATGTGAGTGAAATGGTAAGCCTTAAAACTATTCATATTGTACTAAGTCATGCTTAAACAAAAATAATAATATAATAGAAATTCAAAATGTTTAAAAGAATATAAAAATGAGTAACATACCATTTTTGTCATATAGATGACGTTGAATGGCAAGTCACCTTCAGGGAGTCTTGTTCCTTGTTCTCTTTAAGGGTGATCTTATGAATTTCAGAACAATCTATAACCAAAAATTATGCGTCGCCAAGTGATACTCCATTTGGCGGCACATATTAATGAGCTAAAATTTGTATTTAGTGAAGTGATATTAGTTTCAAAATTATATGCATTATACATAATTAAAATGTGAGTGAAATAATATGCCTTAAAACTATTTATTCCATGCTACGTCATGCTTAAAAGAATAATAATAAAATAGAAATTTAAAACGTGTAAAAAGAACCTAAAATGAGTAAAATACCATTTTAATAAGTTAAAATTTGTATTTAGTGAAGTGATATTAGTTTCAAAATTATATGCTTTATACATAACTACAATGTGAGTGAAAGTATAGGCGCTAAAACTATGTATACCATGCTAACTCATGCTTTAACAAAAATAATAATATGATAGAAATTCAAAACGTTTAAAAATAACATTAAAATGAGTAAAATACCATTTTCATCATCTAGACGACCTTGAATGGCAAGACACCTTCAGGGAGGCTTGCTCCTTTTTCTTATTTTTGAGTGATCTTAGAAATTTCATCAAAACTGAAACAAAAATTATGCGCCGCCAAATGTTACTCCATTTGGCGGCACGTATTATTCAGATAAAATTTGTATTTAGTGAAATGTTATTGGTTTTAAAATTATAAGCGTTATACATAATTATAATATGAGTGAAATAATAGGCCTTAAAACTATTTATACCATGCTAAGTCATGCTTAAATAATAATAATAATATAATAGAATTTCAAAATGTTTAAAACGAACATTAAAATGAGTAAAATACCATTTTTGTCATCTAGACGAATTCGATTGGCAAGACACCTTCAAGGAGTCTTGCTCTTTGTTCTCTTTTTGGGTGATCTTAGGAATTTCAGCATAATCTGAAACCGAAAATTATGTGCCGCCAAATATTACTCCATTTGTCGGCGTATATTAATGAGATAAAATTTTGTATTTAGTGAAGTAATATTAGTTTCAAAATTATATGTGTTATACATAATTACAATGTGAATGAAATAGTAGGCCTTAAAACTATTTATCCCATGCTAAGTTATGGTTAAACAAAAATAATAATATGATAGAAATATAAAACGTTTAAAAAGAACATTAAAATTAGTGAAATATCCTTTTCATCATCTAGACGACCTCAAATGAAAAGACACCTTCACGAAGTCTTGCTCCTTGTTCTCTTTTAGGATGATCTTTGGAATTTTAGCACAATCTGAAACCGAAAATTATGCCCCGCCAAATGTTAATCCATTTGGCGGCGCATATTAAAGAATTAAAATTTGTATTTAATAAAATGATATTAGTTTCAAAATTATATGTGTTATACATAATTACAATATGAGTGAAATAATATGCCTTAAAACTATTTATACTATATTAAGTCATGCTTAAACAAAAATAATAATAATAATATAATAGAAATTCAAAACGTTTATAAATAACATAAAAATGAGTAACATACCATTTTCGTCATATAGATGACCTCGAATGGCAAGTCACGTTCAGGGAGTCTTACTCCTTGTACTCTTTAAGGGTGATCATAGAAATTTCAGCACAATCTGAAACTGAAAATTATGCGCCGCCGAATGATACTTCATTTGGCGGCGCATATTAATAAGTTAAAATTTGTATTTAGTAAAGTAATATTAGTTTCAAAATTATATATGTTATACATAACTACAATGTTAATGAAAGTATAGGCCCTAAAACTATTTATACCATGCTAACTCATGCTTAAACAAAAATAATAATATGATAGAAAATCAAAACGTTTAAAAAGAACATTAAAATGAGTAAAATATCATTTTCGTCATCTAGGCGTCCTCGAATGGCAAGACACCTTCAGGGAGTCTTGCTCTTTGTTCTCTTTTAGGGCATCTTAGGAATTTCAGCAAAATCTGAAACAAAAAACAATGCGCCGTCAAATGTTACTCCATTTGGCTGCATATTAATGACTTAAAATTTGTATTTAGTGAAGTGATATTTGTTTCAAAATTATATGCGTTATACATAATTACTATGTGAGTGAAATATAAGCCTTAAAACTATTTTTACCATGCAAAGTCATGCTTAAACAAAAATAATAATATAATAGAATTTCAAAATGTTTAAAACGAACAATAAAATGAGTAAAAACCATTTTTATCATCTAGACGAACTCGATTGGCAAGACACCTTCAGAGAGTCTTGCTCCTTGTTCTCTTTTAGGGTAATCTTAGGAATTTCAGTAAAATCTGAAACCGAAAACTATGCACCACCAAATGTTACTCTATTTGGCGGTGCATATTAATGAGTTAAAATTTGTATTTAGTGAAGTTTTATAGTTTCAAAATTATATGCGTTATACATAATTACAATGCGAATGAAATAATAAGCCTTAAAATTATTTATACCATGCTATGTCATTGTTAAACGAAAATAATAATATGATAGAAATTCAAAATGTTTAAAAAGAAACATTTAAATTAGTGAAATATCATTTTCATAATTAGACGACCTCGAATGGAAAGACACCTTCAGGAAGTCCTGCTCCTTGTTCTCTTTTAGGTTGATCTTTGGAATTTCAGCATAATATGAAACCGAAAATTATGCCCCGCCAAATGTTACTCCCAAGGTTGCAAAATTCGCTATTCGGGGATTAATCGGTCGGGAGTTTGGAAGGATTAATTGGAGATTAATTGGATTGTACTGTATATAATTAAAATTTAAATTTTAAAAACTATATGTGTAACTATAGAAAAAAACCATATATATAAAGATAATTTTTAACATAATTGTTTAAAATTGTTTATTTTGCTTCAAAATTATAATTTGTAGTTTAAATTCACGTTAAAATATTAACCATTTTTGAATTTAACTAACATTGATTAACAAATTCGATTTTGATCCATCAATTAACGTTGACCGTTTAATTAAACGGATTTTTAAAAATCGGAACGGATTGCACCTAAAAATGATTAATCGGAGATTAATCGGCGAGTAATCGGGTTTTTTACAACACTGGTTACTCCATTTGGAGGCGCATATTAATGAGTTAAAATATGTATTTAATGAAATTATATTAGTTTCAAAATTATATATGTTATACATAATAACAATGTGATTGAAATAATAAGCCTTAAAACTATTTATACTGTGCTAATTCACGTTTAAACAAAAATAATGATATAATAGAAATTCAAAACATTAATAAACAACATAAAAATGAGTAACATACCATTTTCGTCATATAGATGACCTCGAATGGCAAGTCACCTTCAGGGAGTCTTGCTCATTGTTTTCTTTAAGGGTGATCTTAGGAATTTCAGCACAATCTAAAACCAAAAATTAGGCGCCGCCAAATGATATTTAATTTGACGGCGCATACTAATGAATTAAAATTTGTATTTAGTGAAGTGATATTAGTTTCAAAATTATATGTGTTATACATAACTACAATGTGAGTAAAAGTATAGGACCTAAAACTATTCATACCATTCTAACTCATGCTTAAACAATAATAATAATATGATAGAAATTCAAAACATTTAAAAAGAACATTAAGAGAAAAATATCATTCTGGTCATTTAGACGACAACGGATGGCAAGACACCTTTAGGGAGTCTTGCTTCTTGTTCTCTTTTAGGGTAATCTTAGAATTTCAAAACAATCTGAAACAAAAAACTATGCGCAGCCAAATGTTACTCCATTTGGCGGTGCATATTAATAAATTAAAATTTGTATTTAGTGAAGTGATATTAGTTTCAAAATTATATGCGTTATATATAATTACAATGTGAGTGAAATAATAAGCCTTAAAACTATTTATACCATGCTACTCATGTTTAAAAAAAAAATATGATGGAAATTCAAAACGTTTAAAAAGAACATTAAAATGAGTAAAATACCATTTTTGTCATCTAGACGAACGAGATTGGCAATACACCTTCAAGGAGCCTTGCTCTTTGTTCTTTTTTAGTTTGATCTTAAGAATTTCACCACAATTGAAACCGAAAACTATGCGCCGCCAAATGTTACTCCATTTGGCGGTGCGTATTAATGAGTTAAAATTTGTATTTAATGAAGTGATATTAGTTTTATAATCATATGCGTTATACATAATTATGATGTGAGTGAAATAATAAGCCTTAAAACTATTTATACCATGCTAAGTCATTGTTAAAGAAAAATAATAAAATGATAAAAATTCAAAACGTTTAAAAAGAACATCAAATGAGTAAAATACAATTTTTGTCATCTAGATTACCTCGAATCGCAAGATACCTTTAGGGAGTCTTGCTCATTGTTCTCTTTTAGGGTGATCTTAGAAATTTCAACACAATCTGAAACCAAAAATTATGCGCCGTCAAATGTTACTCCATTTGGCGGCACATATTAATGGGTTAAACTTTGTATTTAGTGAAATGATATGGGTTTCAAAATTATATGCATTCTAGATAATTACAATATGAGTGAAATAATATGCCTTAAAACTATTTATACCATGCTAAGTCATGCTTAAACAAAAATAATAATAAAATAGAATTTCAAAACGTTTAAAACGAACATTAAAATGAGTAAAATATCATTTTTGTCATCTAGACTAACTCGATTGGCAAGACACCTTCAGGGAGTCTTGCTCCTTGTTTTATTTTAGGGTCATCTTAGGAATTGTAGCACACTCTGAAGCCGAAAATTATGTGCCACCAAATGTTACTCTATTTGGTGGCGCATATTAATGAGTTAAAATTTGTATTTAGTAAAGTGATATTTATTTCAAAATTATAAGTGTTATACACAATTAAAATGTTAGTAAAATAGTAGGCCTTAGAACTATTTATACCATGCTAAGTCATTGTTAAAAAAAAAAAAAATAATATGATAGAAATTCAAAACGTTTAAAAAGAACATTTAAATTTGTGAAATATCATTTTCGTCATCTAGACGACCTCAAATGGCAAGACACCTTCAGAAAGTCCTGCTCCTTGGTCTCTTTTAGGGTGATCTTTGGAATTTCAGCACAATCTGAAACCGAAAATTATGCCCCGCTAAATGTTTTTCCTTTTGGCGACGCATAATAAAGAATTCAAATTTATATTTAATGAAATGATATTAGTTTCAAAATTATATGTGTTATACATAATTACAATGTGAGTGAAATAATAAGCCTTAAAACTATTTATACTAAGCTATTTCATGCATAAACAAAAATAATAAAATAATAAAAATTCAAAACGTTTAAAAAGAAGATAAAAATGAGTAACATACCATTTTCGTCATATAGATGACCTCGAATGGAAAGTCACCTTTAGGGAGTCTTGCTCCTTGTTCTATTTAAGGATGATCTTAGGAATTCCAGCACAATCTGAAACTAAAAATCATGCGCCGCCAAATGATACTCCATTCGGCGACGCATATTAATAAGTTAAAATTTGTATTTAGTGAAGTGATATTAGCTTCATAATTATATGCGTTATACATAACTACAATGTGAGTGAAAGTATAGGCCCTAAAGCTATTTATACATAACTCCTTGTTCTCTTTTAAGGTAATCTTATGAATTTTAGCACAAACTGAAAACCGAATATTATGCGCCCCCCAAATGCTAATCCATTTGGCGGTGCATATAAATGAGTTAAAATTTGTATTTTGTGAAGTGATATTAGTTTCAAAATTATATGCGTTATACATAATTACAATGTGAGTGAAATAATAAGCCTTAAAAGTATATATACCATGCTAAGTCATTGTTAAACAAAATTAATAATATGATAGAAATTCAAAACATTTAAAAAGAACATTAAAATTAGTGAAATATCATTTTCGCCATCTAGACGACCTCGAATGGAAAGACACCTTCAGGAAGTCTTGCTCCTTATTCTCTTTTAGGGTGATCTTTGAAATTTCAACACAATCCGAAATCGAAAACTATTCCCCGCCAAATATTACTCCATTTGGCGGCGTAAATTAATGAGTTAAAATGTGTATTTAATTAAATAATATTAGTTTCAAAATTATATGTGTTATACATAATTACAATGTGAGTGAAATGGTAAGCCTTAAAACTATTTATATTGTACTAAGTCATGCTTAAACAAAAATAATAATATAATAGAAATTCAAAATGTTTAAAAGAACATAAAAATGAGTAACATACCATTTTTGTCATATAGATGACGTTGAATGGCAAGTCACCTTCAGGGAGTCTTGTTCCTTGTTCTCTTTAAGGGTGATCTTATGAATTTCAGAACAATCTATAACCAAAAATTATGCATCGCCAAGTGATACTCCATTTGGCGGCACATATTAATGAGTTAAAATTTGTAATTAGTGAAGTGATATTAGTTTCAAAATTATATGCGTTATACATAACCACAATGTGACAGAAATAATAGCCCCTTAAAACTATTTATATCATGCTAAGTCATGCTTAAGTAAAAATAATAATATAATAGAATTTCAAACGTTTCAAATGAACATTAAAATGAGTAAAATACCATTTTTTTTCATCTAGACGAACTCGATTGGCAAGACACATTCAGGGAGTGTTGCCCCTCGTTCTCATTTAGGGTGATCTTAGGAATTTCAACACAATCTGAAACCGAAAACTATGCACCGCCAAATGTTACTCCATTTGGCGGTGCATATTAATAAGCTTAAATTTGTACTTAGTGAAGTGATATTAGTCTGAAAATTATATGCATTATATAATTACAATGTGTGTGAAATAATAAGCCTTAAAACTATTTATATCATGCTAAGTCATTGTTAAACGAAAATAATAATATGATAGAAATTCAAAACGTTTAAAAAGAAACATTAAAATTAGTGAAATATTATTTTCATCATCTAGACGGCCTCGAATGGCAAGACACCTTTAGGAAGTCTTGCTCCTTGTTCTCTTTTTGGATGATCTTTGGAATTTCAGTACAATCTGAAACCGAAAATTATGCCCCGCCAAAAGTTACTCCATTTGGCGGCGCATATAAATGAGTTAAAATTTGTATTTAATGAAATGATATTAATTTCAGAATTATATTTGTTATATATAATTACAATGTGAGTAAAATAATAAGCCTTAAAACTATTTATACTGTGCTAAGTCATGCTTAAACAAAAATAATAATGTAATTGAAATTCAAAACCTTTAAAAAGAACATCAAAATGAGTAACATACCATTTTCATCATATAGATGACCTCGAATGGTAAGTCACCTTCAGGGAGTCTTGCTCCTTGTTCTCTTTAAGGGGGATCTTAGGAATTTTAGTATAATCTGAAACAAAAAATTATGCGTCGCCAAATGATACTCCATTTAGCGGCGCATATTAATGAGTTAAAGTTTGTATTTAATGAAGTGATATTAGTTTCAAAATTATATGCGTTATACATAATTACAATGTGAGTGAAAGTATAGTCCCTAAAACTATTTATACCATGCTAACTCATGCTTAAACAAAAATAATAATATGATAAAAATTCAAAACTTTTAAAAAGAACATTAAAGTGAGAAAAATACCATTTTCGTCATTTATACGACCTCGAATGGCAAGACACCTTCAGAGAGTCTTGCTCCTTGTTCTCTTTTAGGGTGATCTTAGGAATTTTAGCACAAGATGAAACCAAAAATTATGCGCCACCAAATGTTACTCCATTTGGCGGTGCATATTAATGAGTTAAAATTTGTATTTAGTGAAGTGGTATTAGTTTCAAAATTATATGCGTTATACATAATTACAATGTGAGTGAAATATAAGCCTTAAAACTATTTATACCATGCTAAGTCATGCTTAAAAAAAATAATAATAAAATAGAATTTCAAAACGTTTAAAACGAACATTAAAATGAGTAAAATACCATTTCTGTCATCTAGACGAACTCGATTGACAAGACACCTTCAGGGAGTCTTGCTCCTTGTTCTCTTTTAGGGTTATCTTAGGAATTTCAGCATAATCTGAAACTGAAAACTATGCACCGCCAAATGTTACTCCATTTAGCGGTGCTAATTAATGCGTTAATATTTGTATTTAGTGAAGTGATATTAGTTTCAAAATTATATGCGTTATACATAATTATAATGCGAGTGAAATAATAAAGCTTTAAAACTATTTATATCATGCTAAGTCATTGTTAAACAAAAATAATAATATGATAGAAATTCAAAATGTTTAAAAAGAAACATTAAAATTAGTGAAATATCATTTTCGTAATTAGATGACCTTGAATGGAAAGACACCTTTGAGAAGTCTTT
The DNA here is from genome assembly GCF_046630445.1 of Rutidosis leptorrhynchoides. Taxonomy (NCBI): domain Eukaryota; kingdom Viridiplantae; phylum Streptophyta; class Magnoliopsida; order Asterales; family Asteraceae; genus Rutidosis; species Rutidosis leptorrhynchoides. Next base: position 592,008,714 of record NC_092333.1, on the reverse strand, counting down.
CTCCTTGTTCTCTTTTAGGGTGATCTTTGAAATTTTAGCACAATATGAAACCGAAAATTATCCCCCGCCAAATGTTACTCCATTTGGCGGCGTGATCAAACCAAAATCGTCTTTGGATGATTGTAGATATAGACTTGAGTGCTTAATTTGTGGAAAAGGATCGATCCATTGTTTAATCTCCAATAATTGTGCAAACCCCGTTCGAAATTTGGATTCCGAGGGCGTTAAACAAAGGATGGACTAATCTACTCAATTGGATTGAGTAATTAGTATCTAAGAATGTAGTGAGAGATATTGGATCTCTTTTTTGATGAAGATGATGAAGAGAGAGAAATTAGATCTCTCCAAGCTTCATGTGGATTATCAAGAGAGAGATAGTAGATCTCTCCTTGGTGAAGATGATGAAGAGGGAGAAAGGGATTCTCTCCATGCTTCGTATAGTATGTGTAAGTAAAAGGATTGGGGGATCCTTCTTTGAGTAGTAGAATATCTTATTTATAGCAAATGTGGTTGTACAAAATGTACTACAAGTGTAGTACATGTAGCTGATGTGGCAAGTGCTCATGGTAAAGGGCTTACGTACAAGGCAGCCTTCATTCTTCTCTAATTCTAGACGGCCTGATTGTAGATGGCTCATGCTAGACTGCTTATCCTAGATAGGAAGTCCTGGATGGAAAATCTTGGACGGAAAATCCTTGTCGAAAAATCCTTGTCGGAAAATCCTTGTGGGAAAATCCTTGTCGGAAAGTCCTTGTCGGAAAATCCTTGTCGGAAAGTCCTTGTCGGAAAGTCCTTGTCGGAAAATCCTTGTCGGGAAATCCTTGTCAGAATTCCGAATTCCTGGTCAGAATTCGGAATTCGGATTTCCTGGTCAGAATTCAGAATTCCTGGTCGAATTCGAAATTCCTGGTCGGAATTTGGAATTCCTGGTCGCTTCTAGCCTGATAAAAAAAAATTTTACTTGTAAAATATATAACTCTTATGAGAATAAGAGTTATTTGATACGGATTCGATATGCGTATCATCAAGTCCCCCCAGTTTGGTAATGCTAGCTGGCACATGTACTTCATCAAACTAAAGAGAACTCAAATCCCTCTTAATGCCATGTTGAGATGTTCAATTTGAGGGCATCATTCGAGGAATCCTTGCTCTTCGTCTTACACGATTGTAGATCAACCCAGTTTGCAAAGTGAACGAGTTCATATTAGTAACATGTGAGCTTGTAACCGAATATTGTAAGTTGGTTACTTAGTCTTCTCTTCTTTTCTTCTTCACTTATGTGCCATTATTCAGATGTTTCGACGTTCGTATGCAGGTTACCGAGTACCCTACACACGATTGAATTTGATGGGCTTACGTGTGAATACTGTCTTTAGTCATTTTCTTCACGGTAATTTTATCCGGTTAATCTTTATACGAGAAGTCTTCTAGACGGCTTGTATTGCATTTGGTCTTTTTCCATCAGTTGACTTTCAGATGGACTGTATTGTTTGAATTACATCTGGCTCCCTCATTTTGATGGCCGGATTTGGTGCTGGTTTATCTTTGTTTTATGTTCTTTCTTTTCGTCATGGAGATTGTGCACTCTTATACCCCCTTCAACCATGATTGTTGTATTCGTGCCCGGGAGCTATATATGTGTTAGTATCTTGTAGCCAGAGCCAGATGTTAAGTGGTATGCAGGTGCCCTTTGTCACGACTCTCGTGAAAAAAATGGTTTGCCAGAGTTGACATGAATAATATGAATAAGAATCCCATAGCTGGCTACTGGTTGCTTCATATAATTGAAGATGTGAGCTCTTTATTTGATGCAAAGTATCTGTTTCATATTATTGCCGGTTGTTCATCTTGTTAAATGGAGTTGTTGCTTTTGTTGACAAGTTGTTGTGAGATGACGACACATGGCTTGTTTTCTTAATCTTCGTCGTATGTCTGTATACTTGGTCAATGAAAACCAGATACCTTTAGAACAGGAGATGCGGCAACACGTACTTTTAACATGTGATCATCTTCTGTCGGCAAAGCGTTGTCTAAAGTGTGTTGAGTAATTCGGTGGATGTATACCGTATTGTAACATTTTCCAAGTGTGACCGGACCCATTGTCTTGGAATCGCAGAATGGTGGAGTGTGCTTAACGAGCACTGAAGTCGGGAACCATTTGTTCCCAAGTGTGGAACCGTGGTTACAAGTTTTTAGTACATCCGAATGGATGTGTCCGGGACGTAGCAAAGTTGCAACACCGAATAGTTGCGTTTGATTTGTTTATGCTCCGTATTTTCAGTACAGTAGATGAGGCGTAACTTCATCAAACGTGCCATTTAACAATTGTTTCTTCAAGCTTCTTTGTTTTATGACCGTTGGTCGAATATGAAGTCTCATCTCGGAGCAATACCGTGAATATGGGGCCTACTATGGGAGCAACCCATAATAGTCCCCCCGGTTCTGTACGGTAAATTTGCGTTTATCGAGCAAACTTTAACAGCCTTGCTTCGATTGAATGATTGAGTGTATGTATCTCATTTTATGTTTGTCATTTAAACCTGAGAGTGTGTTTTTTAGGGAAACTAGTTTCATATATAATTTGTGTGCCAAAAATCATGACGAACGTAGATATCTAGACTATGCGTGAGCTTCGTTGAGATGTTTATACGGTAAAACTGGATCAAAATTCTATGGCCAGACTCCCATTTTATTCCGAAATGGTTCTTCGAGGGAATGTCCTCCTACCAATGAAAGCTAGAATGCATTTCAGAAGGCGGTAGGTCTGAAAATATATTCAAGAATTGTTTCTCATTATTCTTGCTGTATATTCAGATTAATTGTGGTAGCGAATGTGTTGCTATAACGATAAAATTTATGAGCAAACAATGTCGACATAAATTTTTGCTTAACTCGCTTACGTGATGACAATAAATTTCATATATCTATCTGAACAAAATCTTTGGAACAAAGTGATCAGTTTCATTCCAAAGTTTTATGTAGATAATACGAATATTGTTTTTATTCATCACGATGTTATTCTTGAGTCGTTTTTGTAGAATGACCATACACGTTTTGTACACTTTTGAGAAGTGATGAAATGATGGGCTTATAACATGATGCGATCTATATAATCGTGAGTTACTGAGAAAAATTGCAGTGCCGGGAATAATTGTATCCACGAAACATTGGATATGTATATAAGAAAGAATTGTTCTTTTTTATACTCTGTGAGAGCCAAGCACTCAAATGATTTTTTGTTGGGTTTTTAACATTTTGATGCCCCGTTAGCAATCATTCATCTACTATTTAAGCATTTTTTATATTTTCTTTTAATGTGAAACCATGCCTTTAGAAAAAATATTTCTATAGCACTTACCCATGTCAGAATGCATATCATAGAATGTGGGTTTATGCTTCTATGAGATTCATAAGTTTATCTTGTGGACCCAGAGTATTATGAAGTTTAGAATAAGATATGACTTACAAAACTTAGACTTGTACCTTGTGCTTAGGAGGTTGTAAATTACTTTATATGTTGTTGAGAGATGTGCATTTGTTCTCAGGTCGTTGTGTAAGCTTGAAATAAAGTACTTATAGTTTTGCAGATTTGCCTCCATGCATTTCTCACCTCGCATGGCTTTTTCTTTATTTATGATCTACCCTTCTTTTTTTTAATCAAATTGCAGCTTCATATGCCATTATTGTTTTAACAGAGCCTTTGATCCCTGAGTAGTTTCGACCCAGCTCGAAAGGTGAACGTACATTGGCAACGGGTGCCAGAAATGGGTACCAGCAATGGATACCAGAAATGGGTACCGGGACTCGGCACCAACGCTACCGCTAACGGATAAAATTTTTTGATGCGGAGCTCGGGACCATGCATTCTACACGTACACGGATAGCTCCTTTATTGTGTATTAACTTTTTGTTGACGATAGATGAATTTCTTAAATGAAAAATGCCTTCACATATGAGGTTTAGCGCCTGTTTGCATGACACCGAGATGGTTGTAAAGTTGAACTTATTCTTTGAGTTCATTTAAGATGATGTAAGCTCCAATTCTAATGACCGAGTGTCGCAATAAGCATCATTGCATCAATCCGTAACTGTATTGGGATATGGATGCCTGTAGCAGATTTTTAGTGCATGATATGCCTGAATCGGACGGTTTATTTATGCGGTGTCGTTCGGTCGCAAAACGTCAATTCAGGATATCAACAGAAGAAGTTGATTGTTATATATGCTGGGCCTAAATCTATTATTCCTTCCAATGGGTTAGCAAGGGCAAATATGACCTAGGGTCGTTCCTTGAGCGGTCAAATTTGAAACGGAGCTTATTCAGATAATTTAGTAATTAAGATTGGGTTTATACACAATTTAGTATCCAAGACTAATGGCCAGGTACACCTTGTGTGGAGAGGCAGGATCCTTTTGGTCCCAATAAATTGGCGACTGTTCGGAAAATCCAACAACCAAGTCCAACCGGTTTATTCTAGAAACCACTTTATTCGGAATATCAAATTAGGTAAAGGCAATAGTTGGGTTGATTTGATTTATAATTGTATTTAAAATATTAAAGAAATATAATTAAAATAAGCTAGCTAGCATGCAACAACCAAGGACAAAGAAGACGTGGTTCACCATGATTTAAGATAACGTAGTGTCAGGATGATTGCGAGACACTCATTGGATAGATATACCTTGGTGTGAACACTAGATTCCCTACTAAGCGGTTTCTTGATTAGCATGTCACGAGGAACTAGGCTTTTAAGATTCTGATCGGATGGACTATGCTCGACTCCCGACGCTTTATCCGATTTAAGGATATAAGCGGCCCATCTTAGATGCAATACATACCTTGGGCGTACAAATAAAGTAGCACAACCTTATATAGATAATATCCAACCTTTCTTAACATCTTAGTGTATCATCCAAGTGAGTGGTTATGATTGTGTTTCGAATTCTTTTTTTTCAATGGTTTGGTAAAATCTAAGGGTTTGTAGACAAATTAGAACCACTGATAGTTCTCAGTCATCCTTAAAGATTTATAAGCTTAGTTTGTATTGTAGTGCGTTAAACTCCCATTTATGATTTAAACCAGCCCTTACTTAAATCTACCCAATAAATCCCTTAGTTATCCACCATGTACTATATTTATAGTGGTTCCATAGCTTCTAACCTTGACCATGCTCAAGTGGTCTTATAGTACATTAACACTGTACTCTACTGTTGCAACAGTATTTCTTCGAGTCTTATACTCTTTACCAATATCTTGATCTGGTCCTACGGTAATTCCTCATGTACTTTATATTATTTCCGATGGATTCATACCTTGACCAATGTGTAAACATAGATAATTAATTACCTTATAATTGTCGACTTTATAAAAGGTTTTAATCACGTTTATTGGTGGAAGGACGATAATAATGAGGTTTAATATCATAGACAGAAAGCGAGTACGAAACGATACTCATCTCTAACTAACATTATTAAATCATGGCAAATAATCAAGCAATTACTCACACATCATGGCAACAAGCATTTCTAATATTAATAAATCATAAACATCGAACAAGAATATTATAATAAATTAATAAAAGAAATGATAGATATTACCGAATAATGTTGGCAGAATAACACTTGTATTTCTTCATAATATCCATAGCGTTACAATGCTTGATAGCTTCTACTACTAACTACATACTAATCTCCTATTGATCACTAGAGAATGACAATAGAGAGATAATTATTTTTCTTATCTCTGTACTTTTCTCTCTCTAGAATCTAGAGAGAGAAAGTTGAGAGAGAACTAATCTCCTATAGATCACTAGAGAGCGATTATAAAGAGATATTTAGAGAGAGAAGTGAGGAATGGTGTGTTGAAATGGTGGGATGAAGCCCCCATTTATAGGAAATTCATGGTGGCAAAATTGTAAGTAAATTGCTGAAAAACCCCTGGCAGGCCGTTTGGCAGACCGTTTGGCAGGCCGTTTGGCAAGGGGTTTGGCAAACCGTTTGCCAAGGCTATTTTTGATGACCGTTTGCTCGGGCAAGCCGTTTTTTGTGGCCGTTTACTGGCAGGCCATTTTCCATTATGGCAAGCCGTTTGGCAAGGCGTTTGCTGGATCGTATCTTGTCTTTCGTCGTTTTCGCTCTAGAATCTTCGTTTTTGCTCCGTTTTGGACGATTCTTGCCCCCACGCATTCGTAATTGAATATCCTACAACATGAGATTAAGTAAATAAACTTTTCCAAAAATTATAAAATAAGTTATTTAAACGCGAGTTAATCGTCTTAGCCAGTTTTGCTCGTTTTTCCTCATTTTTCATCCGTTTTTAGTGATTCTTGAAACATAGCCTTTGTAATTACTAAATCTATCAAATTAACCAACAAAGTGATTATTTTGGCGATAAAATTTGGAACTTTATGGTTTTAGGGCTCAATATCGGGGGTAAAAACGTGACTTTTTGGCCGATATAAAATATCCCATACTTAGACTTTGCTTGTCCTCAAGTAAAACTTTTTTTATTTTGAGTTCAAGGATGCTCCTGAGATTTTCGTTCTATTATTCAAGTGACTTGTTATTTATTATAAGAGCAAAATCAGACAAACCGTCTTCTAAAAGGGTAGAAACTATCTCTGCAAGCATGAGGGGAGGTTACATGACTTTGGCTTCCTTACACAGGTCACTTAAATCACTCAAGTGTTTAAGGTTCCCTATCAATCTATGAATTGAATTCTCTCATAGCCAGTCATGCTGCAAGTATTGTCATAGGCTTGACCAAGAATCAAATCTCCACCGGTTAGATAAGGACGACACTGATCTTCTCCCTAATCATTCTTTCAAGAGGAAGAACGGGTTTAAAGGTTGATTTGTGAAGAAATGTGAAGGTTTTGATATGGCAAAAAGAGTGATTTTCGAATCATTGAAATTTAGAGAGATTCGATAGATTTCGGTTTCATGAGGATATAATTTTTCTAGAAAAGATGGTACTCTATTTTTGTTGAAGAGTTCCTTTAGAGGGTGCTGATTTTCAGCGAAGACTTTGCTTCTTTTCTGTAATCCTCCTGGGTCACGATCTTCATTTCTTGGAGGATCTATGCTTTTATTCGAAGACTTTTCTCCTTTTTAGTTTTGAGACTTTGCTCAACTATTTTTATTTATTTATTTATTTATTTTTTATTTTTTTACATCCAATCTTCATAACTTTGTCTATTTTTTCTTGTGTCCAGAGAGAAAGGTATTTCACCAGAAATAGGTCTTTTTTGACCTATCAAAAACAGTCTGGAATTTCAGAATTTTTCGACAAGTGTTTGAAGTAAACTTGGTCGATCTATCTCTTTGAATTTCTAGATTTTGAAAATGAGAAAGGAAAGAGGGTGGAAAGGGTAACGTATTTGATAGTGGATTTGGGGTGAGTATTTTTTTATTCATCAACTCTTTGGCGTGAGTTGGTCGGTTTAAATGCATGGAGTGGAAACGGAAACGGATGGTTTTTGTCTTCTCTATTCAGAATGATTTCGGAAGGAGTATCGCACCTACACCATGTAGTGACCCGAACTTTTCCATGTTTATATATATTAATTGAGATTGATATTTACATGATTAAATGTTTCCAACATGTTAAGCAATCAAACTTGTTAAGACTTGATTAATTGAAATATGTTTCATATAGACAATTGACCACCCAAGTTGACCGGCGATTCACGAACGTTAAAACTTGTAAAAACGACTTGACGATATATATAGGGATATACATATGGTTAACATGAGATTATGATAAGTAAGTATCTCCATAAGTATATTAACAATGAGTTATATACATATAAACAAGACTACTAACTTAAGGATTTCGAAACGAGACATATATGTAACGATTATCGTTGTAACGACATTTAAATGTATATATATCATATTAAGATATATTAATATATCATAATATCATGATAATATAATAATTTAACATCTCATTAGATATAATAAACAATGGGTTAACAACATTAATTGAGATCGTTAACTTAAAGGTTTCAAAACAACACTTACATGTAACGACTAACGATGACTTAACGACTCCGTTAAAATGTATATACATGTAGTGTATTTAGATGTATTAAAATACTTTTGGAAGACTTCAAGACATATATCAAAACACTCATACTTAACGAAAATGGTTACAGTTACTTTCCCATTCTTTTCTTTCATCAAGAATTCTAGTCGTATTCTTACCCGTATTATACACAGCTTCAAAACGTACTTACTATGGGTATATACCAATAGGAACTAGCATGGGATTCCACTCTTGATTATGTCATGTATGACTAATCAATTTTAACTTCTACCATGAGCTAGTCAACTAACTAGAACTCCTTTTAACCCCACTCACCACTCACCAATTAACACTCATCATTCACTCCATTTCACTTCCAAATCTCTTTCTAATTCTCTCTCAACACACCCACACTATTATGAACGTATTTTTCCAGTAGTTAATCATCATCTTCATCAAAAATCACTTCAAGAATCAAGCTATAATCATCATAGGAAGAACACTTCAAGAATACTTCAAAAATCCCTTCAAGTTTACTAATTTACTTCCAAGCTTTCTAATCCATTCCAAGTAATCATCTAAGATCAAGAAACCTTTGTTATATACAGTAGGTTATCTTTCTTATTCAAGGTAATATTCATATTCAAACTTTGATTCAATTTCTATAACTATAAACTATCTTAATTCGAGCAAAAATCTTACTTGAACTTGTTTTTGTGTCATGATCCTACTTCAAGAACTTTCAAGCCATCCAAGATCCTTTGAAGCTAGATCATTTCTTGTCACTTCCAGTAGGTTTACCTACTAAACTTGAGGTAGTAATGATGTTCATAACATCATTCGATTCATATATATAAAACTATCTTATTCGAAGGTTTAAACTCGTAATCACTAGAACATAGTTTAGTTAATTCTAAACTTGTTCGCAAACAAAAGTTAATCCTTCTAACTTGACTTTTAAAATTAACTAAACACATGTTCTATATCTATATGATATGCTAACTTAATGATTTAAAACCTGGAAACACGAAAAACACCGTAAAACCGGATTTACGCCGTCGTAGTAACACCGCGGGCTGTTTTGGGTTAGTTAATTAAAAACTATGATAAACTTTGATTTAAAAGTTGTTATTCTGAGAAAATGATTTTTATTATGAACATGAAACTATATCCAAAAATTATGGTTAAACTCAAAGTGGAAGTATGTTTTCTAAAATGGTCATCTAGACGTCGTTCTTTCGACTGAAATGACTACCTTTACAAAAACGACTTGTAACTTATTTTTCCGACTATAAACCTATACTTTTTCTGTTTAGATTCATAAAATTCAGTTCAATATGAAACCATAGCAATTTGATTCATTCAAAACGGATTTAAAATGAAGAAGTTATGGGTAAAACAAGATTGGATAATTTTTCTCATTTTAGCTACGTGAAAATTGGTAACAAATTTATTCCAACCATAACTTAATCAACTTGTATTATATATTATGTAATCTTGAGATACCATAGACACGTATACAATGTTTCGACCTATCATGTCGACACATCTATATATATTTCGGAACAACCATAGACACTCTATATGTGAATGTTGGAGTTAGCTATACAGGGTTGAGGTTGATTCCAAAATATATATAGTTTGAGTTGTGATCAATACTGAGATACGTATACACTGGGTCGTGGATTGATTCAAGATAATATTTATCGATTTATTTCTGTACATCTAACTGTGGACAACTAGTTGTAGGTTACTAACGAGGACAGCTGACTTAATAAACTTAAAACATCAAAATATATTAAAAGTGTTGTAAATATATTTTGAACATACTTTGATATATATGTATATATTGTTATAGGTTCGTGAATCAACCAGTGGCCAAGTCTTACTTCCCGACGAAGTAAAAATCTGTGAAAGTGAGTTATAGTCCCACTTTTAAAATCTAATATTTTTGGGATGAGAATACATGCAGGTTTTATAAATGATTTACAAAATAGACACAAGTAAGTGAAACTACATTCTATGGTTGAATTATCGAAATCGAATATGCCCCTTTTTATTAAGTCTGGTAATCTAAGAATTAGGGAACAGACACCCTAATTGACGCGAATCCTAAAGATAGATCTATTGGGCTTAACAAACCCCATCCAAAGTACCGGATGCTTTAGTACTTCGAAATTTATATCATATCCGAAGGGTGTCCCGGAATGATGGGGATATTCTTATATATGCATCTTGTTAATGTCGGTTACCAGGTGTTCACCATATGAATGATTTTTATCTCTATGTATGGGATATGTATTGAAATATGAAATCTTGTGGTCTATTATTATGATTTGATATATATAGGTTAAACCTATAACTCACCAACATTTTTGTTGACGTTTTAAAGCATGTTTATTCTCAGGTGATTACTAAGAGCTTCCGCTGTCACATACTTAAATAAGGACGAGATTTGGAGTCCATGCTTGTATGATATTGTGTAAAAACTGCATTCAAGAAACTTATTTTGTTGTAACATATTTGTATTGTAAACCATTATGTAATGGTCGTGTGTAAACAGGATATTTTAGATTATCATTATTTGATAATCTACGTAAAACTTTTAAACCTTTATTGATGAAATAAAGGTTATGGTTTGTTTTAAAATGAATGCAGTCTTTGAAAAACGTCTCATATAGAGGTCAAAACCTCGCAACGAAATCAATTAATATGGAACGTTTTTAATCAATAAGAACGGGACATTTCAGTTGGTATCAGAGCGTTGGTCTTAGAGAACCAGAAAATTTGCATTAGTGTGTCTTATCGAGTTTGTTAGGATGCATTAGTGAGTCTGGACTTCGACCGTGTTTTCTTTAAAAATGATTACTTAACATTTTTGTTGGAAACTATATATTTTTAACATATGAATATTATGTGATATATTAATCTCTTAACGTGTTTGATATTATGTGATAGATGTCTACCTCTAGAACAAGTCCCATTGACTCACCTAATAATAATGAAGAGTCAAATGTAAATTGGAATGATTTGTGGACTGATTCACAAGTTCCCGAAGAGGAACCGGAAGAAGAGTCGGAACCGGAAGAAGAATCGGAACCGGAAGAAGAATCGGAACCGGATGAAGAAATAGAACCGGTGGGGGAAATAATAAAACGGTTAAGTAAAAGAAAATCCTCAACCAACCGACCAAAGTTAATTATGGTCAATGGTGTTTCCGCCAAGGAAGCAAAATATTGGGAGGATTACCAATTCTCCGATGAATCGGATTCCGACGAGAATTCCGATGATGTTATAGAAATTACCCCAACTGAATTTAAAAAGGCAAAAGAAAATAATAAGGGAAAGGGCATAAAAATAGAGAAATCTAATTCCAACCCCGATGAACTTTATATGTATCGTCAACCCCCGAAGTCCTTAAGTTGTAACAATGACCCGGGAACCTCTAAACCACCAGGTTTTTCTAAACCAATGTGGACAACGACGGCTCGTATTAGGGGAACATCATATATCCCTAGAAACTTGGCAAAACGAACCAAAACCGAAGAAGAAGAAACGAGCGAATCGGAATAAGATAGTTGTATTCGTGTGGTGTAATATATGGAATATAGTGTTCTTATGCTTTATGAGATATGTAAAAATTGCTTGTATTAATAAGTATTTTTTTTATGAATCTAACTCTTGTCTATTTTACAGTTTAAAAACACAAAATGGATAGACAACCCAATATTTTAAGAGACCTACCCGGAGACATGATTGATGAAATCTTGTCTAGAGTCGGCCAGAATTCTTCGGCACAACTATTTAAGGCGAGATCAGTTTGTAAGACATTCGAAGAACGTTCCAAGAATGTCTTGGTTTATAAGAGACTTTCGTTTGAAAGATGGGGGATATCACATTGGGAAACCCATAAGTTACGATGTGTTTACTTTGACGCATATATTGCGGGGAACCCAAATGCTATTTTACGCAACGGGTTAAGAAATTATTTTGACTCAATATATCCGAATATTGGACTTCGTGATTTAGAAAAAGCGGCTAACATGCAAAATAAAGAAGCATGTTATGCTTACGGATTAGTAATGTTCGCTTCTCACCAAAGTGAGAACAAGAACATCGGGCTACAACTATTAAACAAAACGTTTCCACAAGTGACGGAGTCGGTAATTGGGGTAAGAAATGAGGTTTTTAGGTTATTACGAGACTGTTGGTCATTACGTAACCCTCGTCCCTTTGACGACGTTACAACACGCTGTCTTATCAACGGCCATAACGGTTATGTTCCACAAGACCAAGGATGGGAAGTAATCCTAGTAAAACCAGAATGCATGACTTGTTTCTGGACGTATGAATTACGTGTCTTTATTGCCTTTGCTGAACGACTTGTGTACTAGCTAGAATTATCTTCACAACCATCTTGTATCAAATTTATTGTGTGCTATATTTCATGCTATATGTAAAATAAGCGGTATTGTAAGTTTGTAAAATATTGTGTAAAAGTTTGAACGCGAAATATTATTACAATCAGTTTTTCATATAGAATTGTAGTAGTTGAATTGTATATTAGCTACTAAGTATGAACTTAACGGGTAGGCACTACCCGAATTTAAACTTATAAAACGCTAATATGAAGAAAAAGCTTTTATAAATGAGTTCATATTATGCTACGAAATACTATTAACTACTCTTAATATTCTGTATGATTAACTTGTTCCATTTAACTATTTTGAAGGAAATGGCACCGACTACTCGACACACCGTGAATATGAATGAAGAGGAATTCCGTACTTTTCTAGCTTCAAACATAGCCGCAGTACAGGCTGCACTATATACCAACAATAACCTTGGATCTGGCAGTACAGGAAATCGTGTAGGATGCACCTACAAAGAATTCACTGCCTGCAAACCTTTGGAATTTGATGGAACCGAAGGACCGATCGGATTGAAACGGTGGACCGAGAAGGTCGAATCGGTGTTTGCCATAAGTAAGTGTACTGAAGAGGACAAAGTGAAGTACGCTACGCATACCTTTACAGGTTCTGCGTTAACATGGTGGAATACCTATCTAGAGCAAGTGGGACAAGATGATGCGTACGCACTACCGTGGTCAGCATTCAAGCACTTGATGAACGAGAAGTACCGTCCCAGAACCGAGGTCAATAAGCTCAAGACAGAACTTAGAGGGTTACGAACCCAAGGATTTGATATTACCACGTACGAAAGACGATTCACAGAATTGTGCCTATTGTGTCCGGGAGCATTCGAAGATGAGGAAGAGAAGATCGACGCGTTTGTGAAAGGATTACCGGAAAGAATCCAAGAAGATATAAGTTCACACGAGCCCGCCTCCATACAACAGGCATGTAGAATGGCTCACAAACTAGTGAACCAGATTGAAGAAAGAATTAAAGAACAGACTGCTGAAGAGGCCAATGTGAAGCAAGTCAAAAGAAAGTGGGAGGAAAACGGTGATAAGAATCACCAATACAATAACAACAGCAATTATAACAATAATCGCAACAACTATCCTAACAATCGCAACATCAATCGCAACATCAACAAACGGCCCAACAACAACAACAACAACAACAACAGCAACCACAACAATCATCTTAACAACAATAATAACCGCAACAACAACAACAATCAGAAGCAACTATGCCAAAGGTGTGAAAAGAATCACTCGGGGTTCTGCACCAAATTTTGCAACAAGTGTAAAAGAAATGGTCATAGCGCGGCGAAGTGTGAGGTCTACGGACCAGGGGTTAATAGAACGAAAGGAACAAATGGTGTCGGAACGAGTAATGGCGGAGCAAGTAGTGTCGGAGCAAGTTATGCCAATGTAGTTTGTTATAAATGTGGAAAACCAGGACACATTATTAGAAATTGCCCGAACCAGGAGAACACGAATGGACAAGGCCGTGGAAGAGTTTTCAATATTAATGCGGTAGAGGCACAGGAAGACCCGGAGCTTGTTACGGGTACGTTTCTTATTGACAATAAATCTGCTTACGTTTTATTTGATTCGGGTGCGGATAGAAGCTATATGAGTAGAGATTTTTGTGCTAAATTAAGTTGTCCATTGACGCCTTTGGATAGTAAATTTTTACTCGAATTAGCAAATGGTAAATTAATTTCAGCAGATAATATATGTCGGAATCGAGAAATTAAACTGGTTAGCGAAACATTTAAGATTGATTTGATACCAGTAGAGTTAGGGAGTTTTGATGTGATAATCGGTATGGACTGGTTGAAAGAAGTGAAAGCGGAGATCGTTTGTTACAAAAATGCAATTCGCATTATACGAGAAAAAGGAAAACCCTTAATGGTGTACGGAGAAAAGGGCAACACGAAGCTACATCTTATTAGTAATTTGAAGGCACAAAAACTAATAAGAAAAGGTTGCTATGCTGTTCTATCACACGTCGAGAAAGTACAAACTGAAGAAAAGAGCATCAATGATGTTCCCATTGCAAAAGAATTTCCCGATGTATTTCCGAAAGAATTACCGGGATTACCCCCACATCGATCCGTTGAATTTCAAATAGATCTTGTACCAGGAGCTGCACCAATAGCTCGTGCTCCTTACAGACTCGCACCCAGCGAGATGAAAGAACTGCAAAGCCAATTACAAGAACTTTTAGAGCGTGGTTTCATTCGACCAAGCACATCACCGTGGGGAGCTCCTGTTTTGTTTGTCAAGAAGAAAGATGGTACATTCAGGTTGTGTATCGACTACCGAGAGTTGAACAAACTTACCATCAAGAACCGCTACCCACTACCGAGAATCGACGACTTATTTGATCAACTACAAGGCTCGTCTGTTTATTCAAAGATTGACTTACGTTCCGGGTATCATCAAATGCGGGTGAAAGAAGATGATATTCCAAAGACTGCTTTCAGAACACGTTACGGTCATTACGAGTTTATGGTCATGCCGTTTGGTTTAACTAATGCACCAGCTGTGTTCATGGACCTTATGAACCGAGTGTGTGGACCATACCTTGACAAGTTTGTCATTGTTTTCATTGATGACATACTTATTTACTCAAAGAATGACCAAGAACACGGTGAACATTTGAGAAAGGTGTTAGAAGTATTGAGGAAGGAAGAATTGTACGCTAAGTTTTCAAAGTGTGCATTTTGGTTGGAAGAAGTTCAATTCCTCGGTCACATAGTGAACAAAGAAGGTATTAAGGTGGATCCGGCAAAGATAGAAACTGTTGAAAAGTGGGAAACCCCGAAAACTCCGAAACACATACGCCAGTTTTTAGGACTAGCTGGTTACTACAGAAGGTTCATCCAAGACTTTTCCAGAATAGCAAAACCCTTGACTGCATTAACGCATAAAGGGAAGAAATTTGAATGGAATGATGAACAAGAGAAAGCGTTTCAGTTATTGAAGAAAAAGCTAACTACGGCACCTATATTGTCATTGCCTGAAGGGAATGATGATTTTGTGATTTATTGTGACGCATCAAAGCAAGGTCTCGGTTGTGTATTAATGCAACGAACTAAGGTGATTGCTTATGCGTCTAGACAATTGAAGATTCACGAACAAAATTATACGACGCATGATTTGGAATTAGGCGCGGTTGTTTTTGCATTAAAGACTTGGAGGCACTACTTATATGGGGTCAAAAGTATTATATATACCGACCACAAAAGTCTTCAACACATATTTAATCAGAAACAACTGAATATGAGGCAGCGTAGGTGGATTGAATTATTGAATGATTACGATTTTGAGATTCGTTACCACCCGGGGAAGGCAAATGTGGTAGCCGATGCCTTGAGCAGGAAGGATAGAGAACCTATTCGAGTAAAATCTATGAATATAATGATTCATAATAACATTACTACTCAA
This sequence comes from Rutidosis leptorrhynchoides, assembly GCF_046630445.1. Lineage (NCBI taxonomy): Eukaryota > Viridiplantae > Streptophyta > Magnoliopsida > Asterales > Asteraceae > Rutidosis > Rutidosis leptorrhynchoides. Next base: position 591,992,818 of record NC_092333.1, on the reverse strand, counting down.
ATAAAGGAGGCGCAACAAGGAGTTTTAAAAGAGGGAAATTTAAAGGATGAAATACCCAAAGGATCGGAGAAGCATCTTAATATTCGGGAAGACGGAACCCGGTATAGGGCTGAAAGGATTTGGGTACCAAAATTTGGAGATATGAGAGAAATGGTACTTAGAAAAGCTCATAAAACCAGATACTCAATACATCCTGGAACGGGGAAGATGTACAAGGATCTCAAGAAACATTTTTGGTGGCCGGGTATGAAAGCCGATGTTGCTAAATACGTAGGAGAATGTTTGACGTGTTCTAAGGTCAAAGCTGAGCATCAAAAACCATCAGGTCTACTTCAACAACCCGAAATCCCAGAATGGAAATGGGAAAACATTACCATGGATTTCATCACTAAATTGCCAAGGACTGCAAGTGGTTTTGATACTATTTGGGTAATAGTTGATCGTCTCACCAAATCAGCACACTTTCTACCAATAAGAGAAGATGACAAGATGGAGAAGTTAGCACGACTGTATTTGAAGGAAGTCGTCTCCAGACATGGAATACCAATCTCTATTATCTCTGATAGGGATGGCAGATTTATTTCAAGATTCTGGCAGACATTACAGCAAGCATTAGGAACTCGTCTAGACATGAGTACTGCCTATCATCCACAAACTGATGGGCAGAGCGAAAGGACGATACAAACGCTTGAAGACATGCTACGAGCATGTGTTATTGATTTCGGAAACAGTTGGGATCGACATCTACCGTTAGCAGAATTTTCCTACAACAACAGCTACCATTCAAGCATTGAGATGGCGCCGTTTGAAGCACTTTATGGTAGAAAGTGCAGGTCTCCGATTTGTTGGAGTGAAGTGGGGGATAGACAGATTACGGGTCCGGAGATTATACAAGAAACTACCGAGAAGATCATCCAAATTCAACAACGGTTGAAAACCGCCCAAAGTCGACAAAAGAGCTACGCTGACATTAAAAGAAAAGATATAGAATTTGAAATTGGAGAGATGGTCATGCTTAAAGTTTCACCTTGGAAAGGCGTTGTTCGATTTGGTAAACGAGGGAAATTAAATCCAAGGTATATTGGACCATTCAAGATTATTGATCGTGTCGGACCAGTAGCTTACCGACTTGAGTTACCTCAACAACTCGCGGCTGTACATAACACTTTCCACGTCTCGAATTTGAAGAAATGTTTTGCTAAAGAAGATCTCACTATTCCGTTAGATGAAATCCAAATCAACGAAAAACTCCAATTCATCGAAGAACCTGTCGAAATAATGGATCGTGAGGTTAAAAGACTTAAGCAAAACAAGATACCAATTGTTAAGGTTCGATGGAATGCTCGTAGAGGACCCGAGTTCACCTGGGAGCGTGAAGATCAGATGAAGAAGAAATACTCGCATCTATTTCCAGAAGATTCGTCAACACCTTCAACAGCTTAAAATTTCGGGACGAAATTTATTTAACGGGTAGGTACTGTAGTGACCCGAACTTTTCCATGTTTATATATATTAATTGAGATTGATATTTACATGATTAAATGTTTCCAACATGTTAAGCAATCAAACTTGTTAAGACTTGATTAATTGAAATATGTTTCATATAGACAATTGACCACCCAAGTTGACCGGCGATTCACGAACGTTAAAACTTGTAAAAACGACTTGACGATATATATAGGGATATACATATAGTTAACATGAGATTATGATAAGTAAGTATCTCCATAAGTATATTAACAATGAGTTATATACATATAAACAAGACTACTAACTTAAGGATTTCGAAACGAGACATATATGTAACGATTATCGTTGTAACGACATTTAAATGTATATATATCATATTAAGATATATTAATATATCATAATATCATGATAATATAATAATTTAACATCTCATTAGATATAATAAACAATGGGTTAACAACATTAATTGAGATCGTTAACTTAAAGGTTTCAAAACAACACTTACATGTAACGACTAACGATGACTTAACGACTCCGTTAAAATGTATATACATGTAGTGTATTTAGATGTATTAAAATACTTTTGGAAGACTTCAAGACATATATCAAAACACTCATACTTAACGAAAATGGTTACAGTTACTTTCCCATTCTTTTCTTTCATCAAGAATTCTAGTCGTATTCTTACCCGTATTATACACAGCTTCAAAACGTACTTACTATGGGTATATACCAATAGGAACTAGCATGGGATTCCACTCTTGATTATGTCATGTATGACTAATCAATTTTAACTTCTACCATGAGCTAGTCAACTAACTAGAACTCCTTTTAACCCCACTCACCACTCACCAATTAACACTCATCATTCACTCCATTTCACTTCCAAATCTCTTTCTAATTCTCTCTCAACACACCCACACTATTATGAACGTATTTTTCCAGTAGTTAATCATCATCTTCATCAAAAATCACTTCAAGAATCAAGCTATAATCATCATAGGAAGAACACTTCAAGAATACTTCAAAAATCCCTTCAAGTTTACTAATTTACTTCCAAGCTTTCTAATCCATTCCAAGTAATCATCTAAGATCAAGAAACCTTTGTTATATACAGTAGGTTATCTTTCTTATTCAAGGTAATATTCATATTCAAACTTTGATTCAATTTCTATAACTATAAACTATCTTAATTCGAGCAAAAATCTTACTTGAACTTGTTTTTGTGTCATGATCCTACTTCAAGAACTTTCAAGCCATCCAAGATCCTTTGAAGCTAGATCATTTCTTGTCACTTCCAGTAGGTTTACCTACTAAACTTGAGGTAGTAATGATGTTCATAACATCATTCGATTCATATATATAAAACTATCTTATTCGAAGGTTTAAACTCGTAATCACTAGAACATAGTTTAGTTAATTCTAAACTTGTTCGCAAACAAAAGTTAATCCTTCTAACTTGACTTTTAAAATTAACTAAACACATGTTCTAATCTATATGATATGCTAACTTAATGATTTAAAACCTGGAAACACGAAAAACACCGTAAAACCGGATTTACGCCGTCGTAGTAACACCGCGGGCTGTTTTGGGTTAGTTAATTAAAAACTATGATAAACTTTGATTTAAAAGTTGTTATTCTGAGAAAATGATTTTTATTATGAACATGAAACTATATCCAAAAATTATGGTTAAACTCAAAGTGGAAGTATGTTTTCTAAAATGGTCATCTAGACGTCGTTCTTTCGACTGAAATGACTACCTTTACAAAAACGACTTGTAACTTATTTTTCCGACTATAAACCTATACTTTTTCTGTTTAGATTCATAAAATACAGTTCAATATGAAACCATAGCAATTTGATTCATTCAAAACGGATTTAAAATGAAGAAGTTATGGGTAAAACAAGATTGGATAATTTTTCTCATTTTAGCTACGTGAAAATTGGTAACAAATTTATTCCAACCATAACTTAATCAACTTGTATTATATATTATGTAATCTTGAGATACCATAGACACGTATACAATGTTTCGACCTATCATGTCGACACATCTATATATATTTCGGAACAACCATAGACACTCTATATGTGAATGTTGGAGTTAGCTATACAGGGTTGAGGTTGATTCCAAAATATATATAGTTTGAGTTGTGATCAATACTGAGATACGTATACACTGGGTCGTGGATTGATTCAAGATAATATTTATCGATTTATTTCTGTACATCTAACTGTGGACAACTAGTTGTAGGTTACTAACGAGGACAGCTGACTTAATAAACTTAAAACATCAAAATATATTAAAAGTGTTGTAAATATATTTTGAACATACTTTGATATATATGTATATATTGTTATAGGTTCGTGAATCAACCAGTGGCCAAGTCTTACTTCCCGACGAAGTAAAAATCTGTGAAAGTGAGTTATAGTCCCACTTTTAAAATCTAATATTTTTGGGATGAGAATACATGCAGGTTTTATAAATGATTTACAAAATAGACACAAGTAAGTGAAACTACATTCTATGGTTGAATTATCGAAATCGAATATGCCCCTTTTTATTAAGTCTGGTAATCTAAGAATTAGGGAACAGACACCCTAATTGACGCGAATCCTAAAGATAGATCTATTGGGCTTAACAAACCCCATCCAAAGTACCGGATGCTTTAGTACTTCGAAATTTATATCATATCCGAAGGGTGTCCCGGAATGATGGGGATATTCTTATATATGCATCTTGTTAATGTCGGTTACCAGGTGTTCACCATATGAATGATTTTTATCTCTATGTATGGGATATGTATTGAAATATGAAATCTTGTGGTCTATTATTATGATTTGATATATATAGGTTAAACCTATAACTCACCAACATTTTTGTTGACGTTTTAAAGCATGTTTATTCTCAGGTGATTACTAAGAGCTTCCGCTGTCACATACTTAAATAAGGACGAGATTTGGAGTCCATGCTTGTATGATATTGTGTAAAAACTGCATTCAAGAAACTTATTTTGTTGTAACATATTTGTATTGTAAACCATTATGTAATGGTCGTGTGTAAACAGGATATTTTAGATTATCATTATTTGATAATCTACGTAAAACTTTTAAACCTTTATTGATGAAATAAAGGTTATGGTTTGTTTTAAAATGAATGCAGTCTTTGAAAAACGTCTCATATAGAGGTCAAAACCTCGCAACGAAATCAATTAATATGGAACGTTTTTAATCAATAAGAACGGGACATTTCACACCACATATGGTGCTTACTAACCATTGGCCTTGAAATGTATTTCAAGGTCAAGTTCTAACTCTAAATGCTAACATCGGCACTCTCAACGGAAAAGATAGTGAAGCATTAAAAAAAGAATGCTTATTGGGCCATTTTTGAGGTGCCTCACAACAATTATATTGGGTTGATAATGCCTAGTCATGCAATGCTCTTTTAGAGAATCGGTTCATCCTTAAGAAGATTTATGTCCTCATTTGTCTTAATTTTAGAACAAACACGCTTGATTTTTGAAAGTACTTTTTCAGAAAGTATCATTTAGTCAAAATTTTGAAAAATTTACGTTGAGGACAAAGAATCTAAATAGTAGGTATACTCGAAAAGCTTAGTAAAATTTTAAGTTAAGAACATTTTCTGAGCATCCCATAGCTAATTACGGTGTACTACATCGCTATCCCACATTAGAGAAGCATTGTCCCTAATGTTCATTATTAGATTTTAGGGACCTAAAATCCCACACTTAGAGCTTGAACATGTCGAAAAATGTATCAAAGCTCAATATTGGGTTTGAATCCCACACTTAGTGATAAGCTTAGGATAGGGTATAGTTTAAGGATATAACAAAGCAAAATAAATAAACGAAGAGAAAGAAACAAGTTACTCCCCTTGGTTGCGGTTGTGAGCTGAGAATCTGTGATGACCCGAAAATTTCTGACCAAATTTAAACTTAATCTTTGTATGATTAACATTTCTGACACGATAAGCAAAGTCTGTAAAACTGAATCTCAAAATTTTTGAACTACTTTTATATATTTAAATACCCTTCGGTTGTTTTCGACGATTCACGAACAATTATATGTAAATAGATACATATATACTATAACTTGAAAAGGTAACAATGGATTAATTATTTGATACCGTACATTAAACTTATTGGTTTAAATATCTATTTGAATATATATGATAAGTTGAAATATTTATTATTAAAATTTATTTATAAATAACTTTCAATGTGTATTTAAAAACTGATTTATGTATATTAAAAAGACATATACATATATATAATTTCAAGTTATTTAGTAAACAATAGTAACATTTTCAAATTGCTACAGTACTCAAAATGCTACAGTGTTTTCGAAAATCACTATTTGCTACAGTGAAATTGAATTTGCTACAGTAATTTTTTTTTTTTTTACGTTTTTTTTTTTTTTTTTTACGTTTTTTTTTTAAAAACGAATTTTTTTTTCTAAAAAAAAACGTTTTTTTTTACAATTTTTTTTTTTTTTTTAAAAAATGATTTTTTTTTACAAATTAATACTTTTTTTATAATTATTATTTTTTTTTCAAAACTTTTTTTTTAATTCATTTACTATTCATGAATAGTAAATGAAAAGAAATTAATTAATTTACTATTCACATGAAAGCGATAGAAATTATTAATTACAATTTACATAATATACCCCTAAAGTATTTAATAAATACGACTTTTTAAAACTTTTACGATTCAAAATATATTCTAAAATATTATTATATTATTATATTCTATTTCAATATTATTATATTATTATATTCTATTTCAATATTATTATATTATTATATTTTATTTCAATATTATTATAATTAAAAATATAGCGTTTTAGCGCTCCCCGGCAGCGGCGCCAAAAACTTGATGATGTAGCGTGAGGGTACGAAATAGTATTATTTTTAATACAAAATACTACAAAATATGACACAAGTTTTATTAATTTACGGATGGGATATACCTAAACCTTGCTACAACACTATAGGCAGTGTACCTAATCGTAGAGTAGTGTAGTTTTTAGTAAGTCCGGTTCGTTCCACAGGGAGCTGGTGATACTTACTATATTTTTAACTATATTTATATAAAATATATATAATTATATAAGTAGTAATATTATTATAAAAGGGGGGTTTTACCGTTTAATGACCGGTTTGTCGATTCTATATTTTAAGCGTAAAGATAAATGACGATAATTAAAGTGCGTAAAATAATGACAATAAATAAAATGACAGTAAATAAAATTGCGAGTAATAAAATGACAGTAAATAAAGATACGATGAGAAATATAATAAAAGAATTATGCTTATTTAAACTTCCGTAATCATGATGTTTGACGTGTTGATTTTAATTTATTACCATGGGTTAATTGTCCTTTGTCCTGGTTTATTTGATACGTCTATCTGGTTTTTGTCCATAATAGTCCATCGGTCATAAAAATAAAGTGCGAGTATCCTCGTCAAATTACCCTTATACCCGAAGTCAAATATTCCAACTGATTAAGGATTTAAACTGTGACGCAGTTATCACTTCTGTCAACAATTACACCAGTTATCACTGTATGTAATCCACCCTTGTTTTAATTAGTTTATGAATATTAATTCATCCACTTGATCAGAATGAATAATCAATTACCCAACCCAATTGATTAATTAAATGATTATAACAGATTCCATATGAACATCACTAAATAGGACAACCATAATCATTATTAATTATTAGGTTAATTAATTTGAAGATAGGTTCGACAGACTCCAATGAGTTGTCACTCAATTAGACAATACCCCCCATCTATTAATAGTCAATAGTTCAATTTCCACAAGTGTCGGTCTTTTGCCCAAACCTTAATTATGGTCCAAAGTTCAATAACCTCTTCTTAATATTTTAGCCCAACATCACGATTACTTCGGCTCAAATAAGCATAATAATAACTTAGTTACGATACATTAATGTAAAAAGGTTGAACATAACTTACAATGATTAAAAATAGCGTAGCGTTACACGGACAGAATTTCGACTTACACACTCAAACGATCTCTATCATAAATCTTATTATTATCATAATTTAAAATTAAAATTAAGATTATTGTTATATCTTATTAAGTTAACATTATGATAGAGATATAGAATATAGATATTGATAATTGATATTGATAAATAAGAAAAAGATAGAAAAAGGTGTGTTTTTACATTACGATTACAAAGCCTTTTATAGGCGAATTTAGAAATTGAATTTTCACTTATGACCCCTGAACTATGCTCAATTAACAACTTTTTATTATTTAATATTATTCTTATTATGAATTATTTAAATATTATATTTTATTCTTGTGCATAGTTGACTCGTAATTTTTACACCGTTGCGTCGAGCGTTGAGAGTTGACTCTGGTCCCGGTTCCGGATTTTTGAACGTCCTTGCGTACAATTTTATATTTTGTACTTTGCGTTTTGTAACTTGTACTCTTGTCATTTTTAGACGTTCCTCATCAATAATTTGAACCTTTTTGATTGTATCTTGTACTTTTGAGCTTTTTGGACCTTTGTGTCTTCAATTCGTCGTTTTCGCCTTTTGTCTTCGCACTTATTTAAAATAAACGAATATTACTTGAAAATGGAACAATTGCAACTAAAATCTTGTCTTTCTTGGGGGATTTTGCTATGAAATATATGTTCCTTTTTAGCCTTATCAATATCCCCACACTTGAGCGTTGCTTGTCCTCAAGCAATACAGTCTTGAAATAATATAATACATCACACGAATCACTTCTTTATTCTTCACACTTTGTACATCAGTGATTTTGATAGAGCGGTATAAACAATGATATTAACAATAGAACCATGGTTAAAGGTGGGTGTGTCATCCACAGTTGCCTTGGGTTTAGGTCAACGACACTTGCAATCAAATAGCCGATTTACTTTCGGTTTCCAAAGCAAAGTGCACATTTGAAAGGCGGTTTACAGTCCCACATGACTATAAAAATGTAGATCCTTTAGGAAATTGGATCTTTATGAAAACATTTGATCTTTTAAAAATTCAAGCTAGATTTTACCCTAGATAGGTTTTCTGATTTGACCCACCATCGGTGTTGCAAAATATATTTGTGGATCAATATTTTGGCTAAAAACATTTAGGTTCGTGTAATCCACTGCTATCCCGGTATCGGAAAGCACACATCCAATTTACTTGTTCCGTATATTACCTTTCGGTAAACTACCGTCCGGTTGTAAAGGAAAGCGATGAACAAGAAACTGTTAGGGCAATGTCCCGTGACATGCAGATGATTATGGTCTGATTAACGTGTCGGATGCTAGAACTATCCTTGGTAGGAGCAATAGTAAATATCATCCTATAATTTTTTCGGTCTGGCACAAGGTCCTGTCTCCGACCATGCTATGCAACCACCGTTCTTACGGTTGACACCCGATTTGGTTCAGATGACCTAATGAATTCCAGGTGAATTCCTAGGATTTTACGTTCAATGGTAATGAACGCATTGAAAATGGGTTTTCAGAAAACAAATCGATTTGTATTTTTGATCAAAATATTTTCTCGTTCAAGCTCGAGTTTAGATATCATTGAATTCCATGAGTTTGTAATTCTCAATCTTTAAAGTCAATCTCAAGGATTGAGTAATATCAGGCTTAAAAGCTGATTTTTGATCTTTTAAGGAGATTATCCTTTCTGGGGATCTGATTCATTAGTCTTATCCAGCTAATTTGCACGGTACCTCCCCATTGTACGAGATAAATCCTTCTCATGGTTAGGATAAATCTGACCACATGGCGACCCTGTTTGATGCTGAGGTCCGTGGATTTCCAACCGATTTTAGTGATGACTTTTCTAGATTTTTCGTCAACCTACAGCTGGTCTGGACGACAACTTCATGACCTAAATCAAGAAGCGCGTTTCTTTTTCGGAAGACTTTACTTCCTTTTAATGATGGAATTGATTCATCGTGTAGATCCATCTTTCTTTCAAATGTATTACAGTAAACCGGGTAAAACTGATTAGTATCGTCCAAAGCAAAAGTACCTGCAATAATCTTGTACAAAAATATGTGATATATGTTTTAAATTGAATAACTTGGTACATTCTTCCCACACTTAGTTTCTTTCTTTGCCTTTTTATTTTCTTCTATTTCATTTTAAATGAATTCAAGCGTTTTAGGGTGTTTCTCAATTTATGTCCTTTTCGAGGTAACGATAATTTCGGCATTATCACCTAGTTTTCATCGTTCATAAATATGTATAAACATGATTTTGAGTTCATTTAATTGAAAATTTTTCAAATTTTCACAAAATTTGGCAAATAAACTAAGTGTAAACCCGAGAGAATTTATAACCCTTCCCCACACTTGAGATCATGCAATGCCCTCATTTGCATGAAATCAGACTATAATTATAAATTCATGAGGGTGATTAGTGTAGAAAAGTGATTAAAAATACCCAGTTTGTAAGCATATTATTTTACATCACATTTGATATTTTGCGCCTTGTCATCAAAATTAGTAGCTTTTTGTTGAACTTAATGACAGTCTTTGAAAGTGCGCTGTTTTACCCTGTTGTGTACATAAAATACAAACATATATACATATTTTTGAAGTTTGGTATATAACCCCTACGTTCAAAAATTAATATAATATAATATTTTTTTTTTTTTTTTTGCATACTTTAGATCAATAAAATTAAATGATAACAAAATTTGTCGCCCCGCCCTCGGGTAAAGCAATTTCGGCTCAACGACCTAGTCTTTACCTCACGACGAATTTTAGAAATCATTTTTTAAACTTAATGAATTAAAGTAAATTTTGTTTTTAAAAACTTAAATTAAAATGCATATTAATTTCATAAAAAAAAAACTACAAAACAAAAATTCAGAATGGAGGGAGAAAACTAGTTCTTTAGTGTCTGCTAGCGGAAAAGACCAATCGGGTTCCATTCTCGAAACTACACGAGAACAGAACAACTAACTCTAGATAGCATTTTCTTTTTAGAACATTTGAATCTCCCCACACTTAGGTAGCCGTGGTGTCAAAATTGTGATTAACTTCATCGTTAATTTCTCTTGGTCCATAATCAACTTGCATATCCGTGACTTTTTCTTTAAGCCATTGGTCGGATTCCTGTGTAATATCCACAATTTCAACTAGTTTCTCCTTTTCTTTAGGTGATAGATTGGATACTAACCGGTTACATAACTTAAAGTTCCCCTTGGTTTTAGCATCGCGAATCCGTTTAATAAGTTTCTTCATTGAACTATTAATAACGGGATCATTTAATTTCGTATCAACAATGGGGTTCTTTGTTATCATGTCATCATTAGGTGTTACTTCATTTTCCCCACACTTAGGCGTTTCATTATTGCTAAGTATTACCGTTGGAGTTGGTAAAAGCACATGGTTCTTACCAATTGTTTTTACTGGTTCAACGGTTTTGGCTGGTGGAGATTTAGACTTTCAAATCATAAAGGTGATCGATTTGTCACCACTTTTAAGTGTCATTCTTCCATTTCCTACATCAAATAAAGCCTTGGTGGACGCTAAGAATGGCCGACCTAAAATTAGAGGAATGTTTGGGTCCTCTTCTATGTCAATGACAATAAATTCGACTAGAAAGGTTAAATTGCCTACTTGAACGGGTAGGTTGTCAGCAATTCCAACTGGGTGCTTAATGGTTTAATCAAAGAGTCGAACACTCATATCTGTTGGACTTAACTTACCTACACCTAATCTCTTATATAAGGAAAGAGGCATAACACTTACACTTGCACCTAAATCTGCTAGTGCATCATACATGACACAATCACTAAGTAGACAAGGAACAATAAATTCACCCGGATCACCTACCCTAGGTGGAGGTTTTGGTGGAACTGTATTCACCGGGTTTATCTTTACGGTTTTTGTTTCTTGTACTTTCTTATTCTTTTTCTTCTTCTTCTTTCCAGAGGTATCACAATCTTTATTACCTATTACTTGCTCATACTCAACTCCTTTTCTTGGAAACGGGATGGGTGGTTTATATGGTTCCACCACTGGCTTTACATACTCGGGTGGTGGTGGTGTAACTTCTTCATTTTTACTCTCATCTAAAACCTTCCTATCTTCCGGAGCTGGTTTTTCAGAATTTGTTGAAACCATATTAACATTCTCTTTCCGAGGATTTACTTCAGTATTACTCGGTAGCTTTCCTTGTTCCCTCTCACTCATCATGCTAGCAAGAGTACCTACGTGTTTTTCTAGATTCAAAATGGAAGCTTGTTGAGTTCTTAATGACTAATCAAATCTCTCGTTCGTTTGGGTTTGAGTTTCAATAAATTGTGTTTGAGATTCAACTAGCTTGAATACCACGTCTTCCATATTTGACTTTTTCTCTTCGGTTTGTTGTTGTGGTTTATATAAGCCAGGTCTTTGTTGATTGAAAGTGTTGTTTTGAGTTGGTTGGTTATTCGGACCTTGTTGGTTATACCAGTTATTTTCGGGTCCTTTTGGATTGTAAAGAATGTTTTGATTTCGATTGAAGTTTAGCTTTGGCGGTTGATAATTATTTTGATAATTATTTCCAGGCCTTTGGTTCATATAGGAAACATTCTCTCGTTGTTCCAATGTTGGTTCAATGTGACAATCTTTCAATAAGTGTGGTCCACTGCATAGCTCACAACTGATTCGTATTGCGTGAATATCTTTATTCATCTTTTCCATTCGTCTTTCGAAAGCATCTATTTTTGCTGAAACGGAATCAAAGTCATGGCTAGAATCGGCTCTAGCCACTTTAGATGAACGAAAAATATCTTTTTCTTGGTGCCACTCATGCGAGTGGGATGCTGTGTTATCAATAATTTTGTAAGCTTCAGTTGCGGTTTTCTTCATAATGGAACCACCGGCTGTTATGTCGATGTCTTTTCGTGTAGCAACGTTGACACCTTGGTAGAATATTTGTACTATTTGATAAGTATCTAAACCGTGTTGAGGACATCCTCTCAACATCCTTCCGAATCTTGTCCACGCCTCATATAATGTTTCATTTGGCTTTTGCGCGAACGTAACAATTTCTCCTTGAAGTCTCACGGCTTTAGATGCCGGAAAGAATTGTTTAAGAAATTTTTCAACTAAAACATCCCATGTGTCAATCGCCCCTTCAGGTAACGATTCTAACCAATCTTTGGCTTCTCCCTTTAAAGTCCAGGGAAACAACATGAGATAGATCTGCTCATCTTCCACTTCTCGGATTTTGAATAGTGTACAAATTCTTTTAAACGTACGAAGGTGTTCGTTAGGATCTTCATTCGGTGCACCACTATATTGGCACTGATTAGTTACCATGTGTAGGATTTGTCCTTTGATTTCATAATCTGGCGCATTAATGTCTGGCTTAATAATGGCGTGACCTTGGCCCGTGCGTGTGGCTCTCATTCGGTCTTCCATACTTAGAGGTTCCAGATTTTCCATAATTGAATTTGTTGAATACGAATCACTAGAAGATTCTGATTTAATGGTTTGTGGTTCAGGAGGAATGATTAGTGGTTCTGGATCTTGGAATTGTCCCTGAATATTCTCCGGATTCTCAATTGTGAGGTCGGGTTCAAAAGATGGATTATCGGAAATTTGAGTTGGAGTTCTTGGTCGACTAGATGACGATTCTAAAGAAAAATCAACGGCGGCGATATTTGTTAAACGATGTCTTGATCGAGTTACAGGTGGTGAACGTATGACCGGCGGTGAACGTTTTACTCGGTGCATTCACTGAATATCCTATTAGTTTTTAAAAGGAAAGAAAAATTATATAAGTTATCCAATTAATAGACTTTTCTGATTTTGCCCACGTTTCGAATAGCCAAAAGATGCAGCAGAGGGGCAGGATTCGTTTGGTCTCAATATAATTGAGGACTGTTTGGCTCCAATAACCCGGTCCACGTACAAATCCAACTATTACTACGAACCAGAAAATTTTGAAGTCTATCAATTTAACCACTTAAAATAAATTTTCGTAATTTTAAGAAATTTAGATAAGAAGTAGAATAAAAATCTTATCCTAAAACTAGAATAGCGAGAAATAAGAAAGAAAAAGATTGCGCGTCGAAAAAGGTCGAAAAATAAAAAGATCGAAAAATAGGCGTCGAAAAATAAAAATAAGAAAGTAGTGCGAAATACGGCGTCGTAAAATTCTAAAGCATCTAAAACTTAATCTAAGGAATAAGCACTTAAGGGATTTTACGGCAAAGCCTAAAAATTCTAGAAGTAAAAATAACTATGGCAAAACTAAACTTAATACTAAAAGTTGCGACTATAGTCTAAAAATCTAAAGGTAATAAAACTAAAAAAAACAATTTTTTTTATAGACAAAATCTTAAAAAATATATTTTTTTTTTAATAATTTTTTTTTTTTTACGTTTTTTTTTTTTTTAAGTTTTTTTTTTTTTTACGTTTTTTTTTTAAAACGAATTTTTTTTTCTAAAAAAAAACGTTTTTTTTTACAATTTTTTTTTTTTTTTAAAAATGATTTTTTTTACAAATTAATACTTTTTTTTATAATTATTATTTTTTTTTCAAAACTTTTTTTTTAATTCATTTACTATTCATGAATAGTAAATGAAGAGAAATTAATTAATTTACTATTCACATGAAAGCGACGTGATAGAAATTATTAATTACAATTTACATAATATACCCCTAAAGTATTTAATAAATACGACTTTTTAAAATTTTACGATTCAAAATATATTCTAAAATATTATTATATTATTATATTCTATTTCAATATTATTATATTATTATATTCTATTTCAATATTATTATATTATTATATTTTATTTCAATATTATTATAATTAAAAATATAGCGTTTTAGCGCTCCCCGGCAGCGGCGCCAAAAACTTGATGATGTAGCGTGAGGGTACGAAATAGTATTATTTTTAATACAAAATACTACAAAATATGACACAAGTTTTATTAATTTACGGATGGGATATACCTAAACCTTGCTACAACACTATAGGCAGTGTACCTAATCGTAGAGTAGTGTAGTTTTTAGTAAGTCCGGTTCGTTCCACAGGGAGCTGGTGATACTTACTATACTTTTAACTATATTTATATAAAATATATATAATTATATAAGTAGTAATATTATTATAAAAGGGGGGTTTTACCGTTTAATGACCGGTTTGTCGATTCTATATTTTAAGCGTAAAGATAAATGACGATAATTAAAGTGCGTAAAATAATGACAATAAATAAAATGACAGTAAATAAAATTGCGAGTAATAAAATGACAGTAAATAAAGATACGATGAGAAATATAATAAAAGAATTATGCTTATTTAAACTTCCGTAATCATGATGTTTGACGTGTTGATTTTAATTTATTACCATGGGTTAATTGTCATTTGTCCTGGTTTATTTGATACGTCTATCTGGTTTTTGTCCATAATAGTCCATCGGTCATAAAAATAAAGTGCGAGTATCCTCGTCAAATTACCCTTATACCCGAAGTCAAATATTCCAACTGATTAAGGATTTAAACTGTGACGCAGTTATCACTTCTGTCAACAATTACACCAGTTATCACTGTATGTAATCCACCCTTGTTTTAATTAGTTTATGAATATTAATTCATCCACTTGATCAGAATGAATAATCAATTACCCAACCCAATTGATTAATTAAATGATTATAACAGATTCCATATGAACATCACTAAATAGGACAACCATAATCATTATTAATTATTAGGTTAATTAATTTGAAGATAGGTTCGACAGACTCCAATGAGTTGTCACTCAATTAGACAATACCCCCCATCTATTAATAGTCAATAGTTCAATTTCCACAAGTGTCGGTCTTTTGCCCAAACCTTAATTATGGTCCAAAGTTCAATAACCCCTTCTTAATATTTTAGCCCAACATCACGATTACTTCGGCTCAAATAAGCATAATAATAACTTAGTTACGATACATTAATGTAAAAAGGTTGAACATAACTTACAATGATTAAAAATAGCGTAGCGTTACACGGACAGAATTTCGACTTACACACTCAAACGATCTCTATCATAAATCTTATTATTATCATAATTTAAAATTAAAATTAAGATTATTGTTATATCTTATTAAGTTAACATTATGATAGAGATATAGAATATAGATATTGATAATTGATATTGATAAATAAGAAAAAGATAGAAAAAGGTGTGTTTTTACATTACGATTACAAAGCCTTTTATAGGCGAATTTAGAAATTGAATTTTCACTTATGACCCCTGAACTATGCTCAATTAACAACTTTTTATTATTTAATATTATTCTTATTATGAATTATTTAAATATTATATTTTATTCTTGTGCATAGTTGACTCGTAATTTTTACACCGTTGCGTCGAGCGTTGAGAGTTGACTCTGGTCCCGGTTCCGGATTTTTGAACGTCCTTGCGTACAATTTTATATTTTGTACTTTGCGTTTTGTAACTTGTACTCTTGTCATTTTTAGACGTTCCTCATCAATAATTTGAACCTTTTTGATTGTATCTTGTACTTTTGAGCTTTTTGGACCTTTGTGTCTTCAATTCGTCGTTTTCGCCTTTTGTCTTCGCACTTATTTAAAATAAACGAATATTACTTGAAAATGGAACAATTGCAACTAAAATCTTGTCTTTCTTGGGGGATTTTGCTATGAAATATATGTTCCTTTTTAGCCTTATCAATGATAAACAATATGTGAGCTGGAAGGGGAGGCCATGCGATCGCATGGCCACAGGCCTTCAAACCCATGCGATCGCATGGCAGTGTTTGTCAGGCCACATCTATAAATTCCAGTGTTTTCGCTCGATTTGAATCACACACATACACAAATATATATACTCCGTAATATTATTTATTTATTATTATTATTATTATTATTATTATTATTATTATTAATAAGATTATTATTAATCTTATTATTATTTTTATTATTAGTGTTATTATTTTTACGATACAAAAATAATAATGTACATAAAATATTACGACGGAGTGCTGTCCAAGTAATTTTCAAAACGAGTTTTCAAGCGAGCTAGAGCTAAGGAAAATATGGGTTATTGCCGAGGAAATTATGGGTAATGTTCGGGGGTATTTTTGTGAATCAAACCTCGTGTTTATCATCTCCGATGCGTCTACGTGCTTTCCTGCAATATTGTATATCAATATTAAACTGTGAGTTTCATTTGCTCCCTTTTTAATTGCTTTTGCAATATACATTTTTGGGCTGAGAATACATGTAATTTATTTTAAACGCAATGGATACAAGTACATACTTAATTCTACACTGAGTTTAAACCAAAAATCCCTTAGCTTTGGTAACTAGTAACTGCCAGTACATAGGATGTGGACTGGTGGGCGCGAATAATAGTATATGGATCCATAGGGCTTGACATCCCCGTCCGAGCTAGAGCGCTAGCCTTTTAACGGACGTGTGTTATTTGAGTTTAGGACACGTTGGTTTGCGTGTATTAAAACGAATGGGGTATTTATCATTATAACGTTAAAGTTTAGTTACCAGGGTGCTCTGTTATGTAGAATCTATTGATAAACGTTTCTGGATGAAACAACTGAAATCTTGTGATCCATTTTTATATAATCTATTGATAAACGTTTCTGGATGAAACAACTGAAATCGTGTGATCCACTTTTATATACAGATTATGCGAAACACTAAAACTATGAACTTACCAACCTTTGTGTTGACACTTGTTAGCATGTTTATTCTCAGGTTTCCTAGAAGTCTTCCGCTGTTTGCTTATATGTTAGACAAGCTATGTGCATGGAGTCATACATGGCATATTTTTCAAGGAAACGTTGCATTCACCAAATCATCACCATGTATCTTATTTTGACTGCATTGTCAATGGAAGTACTATTGTAAACTATTATTTACAGTGATTGTCTATATGTAGAAATCATAAGATGTCGAAAACCTTTGATTTAAATATTCATTTATGGTGTGCCTTTTCAAAAGAATGCAATGTTTACAAAACGTATCATATAGAGGTCAAATACCTCGCAATGAAATCAATGAATGACGTATTGTCCATATGGATTTGGAGCGATTGTCACAGAATCTGAAAGTAGACTGAGTCGAAACCATCTTCGGTTGGATTCTAATCGATCTTCTTGAAGTGTACTCAAGCTCATTAGGGCGTTCTCATCCTCCATACACCATCCACCAATACTTGAAATGAAATAATCAACATGTTTCCTTGTCGTTTCATCATTATTCAAAGTGTCTCTGCCACATGCATCAATAACTGTCTATTACTTGTAACAATGGAAAAGGTCAAACCTACACATGTGATTAAGCTTTAAGCCATAGACTCACTGATTTGCGTTTTGATGAAAAAGTTTTTTGAAAACTTGAGATTTTTGAAAATTCAACAAATCAGTGTATGACTAAAAAGCTTAATCCCACACTTAAAGTGTTGACTGCCTTTAATTTTAAGACTTTTGAAATAATGTAGCAAATTATGCATTTAAGCTCAAGACAAGTAGGAGAAGTGAATTCGTCCTAAGAAATGGTGAAAATTTTATTTTAAGTTTCACATTTCACTTATTCAATTACCCTAATTATCCTAATCTAACTACTACTAAAGCTATAGAAAAATAAACACACGGGTTCCCTCCCGAGAAGCGCTTGTTTTTGTTCGAGTCACGAGCCTGACTCTAGCCTTATT
Organism: Rutidosis leptorrhynchoides; assembly: GCF_046630445.1. Classification (NCBI taxonomy): domain Eukaryota; kingdom Viridiplantae; phylum Streptophyta; class Magnoliopsida; order Asterales; family Asteraceae; genus Rutidosis; species Rutidosis leptorrhynchoides. Next base: position 591,974,621 of record NC_092333.1, on the reverse strand, counting down.
TCTTAGGAAATCTAGGCAGCTCCCTTGCATCCATCAGTAGACACAAGAGGTAATATTGGAACATACCGATGGGATTGAAGCGGTCATAGAAGAGGTATGTCCAATGAGAGGAGAAGGGGGTTTGAAGTGAATGTTTTGTTTAACTTGAGGTATAACAAAGTTCTCAACTTCTTCTACCTCCTTGATTTGTGCGGGTTGGTCAAACGGGTCCTCATCACTCAATGATGTGTATGTCATTATGTATTTGAGTGATGGTTTATAGGGTAGCCCTGACACAAAACCCGTCTTTCTTCTTTGTGACTTCAGGTTGGTAGTAATGTTGTACTATAAGGATGGAGGTGGGACGATGTCTATTGACGTCTCCAATGTGGTAGCAACATTAACAACTACTTCGATGCTAGAGTCCTCCATCTCCTTCTTCTCATCCGGGCTCTCAATTTCAATTTCTTCATCCACCTCCTCGTCACTCTGGTCGGGATTTTAAGTATAATTGGTTCAGAGAGTTATTCTAGAATGAAATCCTCTACAGTCATTAAAAGATCATAATAAGGTGGTAGTGAATATTGGGTTGGTGTGGAGTGGTTATTCTTCTTGTCTTCTACTTCTATCTTCTTCTCGTCATTCTCGAAATTTGGTTCACGGAAGATGACTTCATCAGTGGATATGGTATTTATTTCGCCGTTCCCATAAAAAGGACATACAGACTCATCGATCGCGAAAGTGACCTGAAACACCGGCCATTTTTTTATAACACAGCGGAAGTCTTGTTTAGTAAAACCATAACTTTAATTACAATAGTACAAAAACTACTTAATTACGTTTACTTTAACAAACGGTGTTACGTTATTAAGAACACGGTTAAAAAGTTCACATCAGAGTTCCAAGTCAAACATGCCTTCTACATCATGTTCTGTTCCCAGCAGCAGTTGCTAAACCTGCAGGGGAAGAAATGTGGGGGATTAGCGTACCGCTAAGTGAATGGAATCTATCCACAGATTAAGCTTAAGCAATCCATCATACAACAGTCAACTAACATGCTTACAACCATCAAGCATACAAACAATGATAATATGAGGATCGGCGGCTTGTACGGGCACACGACTCCTAGCCGATCGAACTAGAGTCTACCGATAGTCCTTCTTACCAAGTCTCTGTATAACTATCCAAACGCAGCACATGCATTCTTCTATGCTATACCAACAGACTGTAGGACTTAGACTCAACCTCCCTTGGAATGGTTGACCTCACACGAACTTCAACCGCCCTAGGCATGGTTGAAAGCCCCCAACCGCCCTAGGCATGGCTGGTGTCAAACACAGTGCACATATACAACATATATAGCTCACATAGCATGCAACTATCTATCTAGCATGGAAATCACTAAACTACACAAGGTAATCAGAGTAATCTACAGTAGCATGATTTTCTACTTAAACTCTATCCGAAGATAGACCCACTCACCAATTACCAGCAACTGAAGATTCTCAGAGGTCTAATCTTTCTGAGTCTTCTCTTTATCTTTTTCACCTGAGAATAGACATAATCAAGTCAGTAATCATGTCTTAATATCATCCCAACAACAAGACAATAGCATCAATAAACAAGCATTTGAACACTTAATCATTCTGACCTATCAACCATACGAGTTACACTCATCCGCACGTCTGAGAAACCTCAACCGTGCGGTTGACACCTCACTCGTACGTTTGGTCCTTGCCTCCTTGGACAAATATCTAATTAGATAACAATAGATCCTTACGATTGACCACACGAGTGACATATGACCCGTACGAGTCATATCTCAACCGTACGATCCAACAAGCAAATATAACAGTTCAAGTAGTCACTCACTCGTGCGGTTCACCATGCGGTTGACCGCCTCAACCGTACGAGTGAAAGCTCACTCGTGCGAGTGAAGGCTCATTCATGCAAGGAATATCAATAGCAACATATAATTACATTTTCCAACCTATATTCATCATATATTCATTCATTCATAAGCCTATATCAAGAATTCAACTCATAATAACAAATTAACGCATGCCCACTAGCCACACACGCTAATACCCCTATTTCTGACCCAAATACATTTTGATATAGCTTATAAATAGTTATCATTGGAAAGTATTTTTCATTACGATTCCAACGATACTTGATTCATCAAAAACGAAGCTACGGTTTGAAAGTTATGACCAAAACAAGTTTCCACAAATCTGACCCTATGCTCACACGTGTGACTGAGGCCTCACTCGTGCGAGTGAGTCCTCACACGTGTGGTTGACCCTCAAAAGTGTGGTCACTCGTATGAGTGACCTGTCAAAAGTATGGGTACTGAAGAACAGCTCCTGCACGCTGATTTTCGCGTTTTTGGCTCAAAAACTCGATTTTTGCAAGTTCTAACACCAAAACCACATGAAAAACATCATTTGAACCTTATAGAAGCTATATCTAACATCAATTAAGCATAACATACACAAAACATGAAGATTCAAGCTCAAAATTCATCAAAAACCCATTTGCACCCAAAACCCATTTCATAAGAATTAAAGCACGAATTCAATCAATCAAACCTGGATAAATGATCACAAAGATGATATAATTCAGTTCCTAAAGCCCCTTAATTCAATTTCTAGCTTGGATCAATTAGGGTTTGAGATGGGATAAAGTTTAGGTACGTACTAGTTTTTAGAAGATTTAAGAAATGAAGATAAGAAGCAGATATTTACACACTTATGTGGGTTATAAACCCATACCCCATAACACACGAGAATTTACCAGTTATCTAATATCTTTCGTACCTCATTAGGAGGCCCTAACGGAGTCCAAATTAAACAAACGAACCTGTTCTGTGACCCTTGTCACAAGCTGGTCTTAACCACATATTCAATTAACAATACACATATTATTAAAATAAAAGCATATTTAAACACAACTATAAACCTAAGGGAAATTAAGTAATCTTACTTCTAAACCCAGTTTCAGTCTGTTACAAATCCACCCCCCTTAAAGAGATTTCGTCCTCGGAATCTGGTCATTCATAGGCACAAGGGTCAAAGGTAGTAACCATCCTCACCAATGGTCACATCGAGAACTAAATCAAAACACATATTACTGCTACATGCACTACCTAAGTAGGTTCATTACTCAACAAGTCTTCTCAATTGGCAACTCAACATCCAAATTTATCAAATTGAACTCTTACTGTCACCGAGTCAAACACCAAATTTTCAATTACAATTACCATCAAATGGTCAATTCTGACATAAGTTGGTACACTATTTCCATTTACCCAACACAACAGTCAGACAATCTATCACACGATTGCCTACAGTATCACACTCGTCCTTTTCCGAAGTAACCACATACCAACAATCAGACATATACCAAAAACTACGCAAGTCATTTTCTACCCGAGTGTTTAAGTTAAAAGGATAACGATCCATCAATTCTACTTCAATTACGATCAGCACCATTTCAACATGAGAAAACTCATAAACAATACATCGACCCGTCATCGATCTAATAAATTTCCACAAAGTGAGTCATATCAAGTTTCTATTTACCTACTAAATTCTAGAATCATAGGTAACTGTCCATTATTTAGCCCATCAATTTATAACAATAATCTGGTTTCTATGGTGTTTTATGAAAAGTCCACGTCAAAACTGACATTGCACACCAATTCTCGTAGATACCATCGGTAATCCACCTATAAACCATCTAACTAAACCTTTCAGTCAGGTTCTCTAGATTACTCATAAGATGACTCCATAAAATTTTCCAATTCCGTCGTTCCATGTCATCAATCTGTTGCTATCGTCTCACATGAAAACACAATATCAACACTAATTTCCTCACAATAACAGTACTAATTTCATTGAAATTACCCAAATCTATAATCAAATACCCATTCTCAACCCGGTATTTGAGAATTTTATCATATTTCCTGCAACAATGTCGTTATCTACTAAATATTCCATCGAATAGCATATGCCTCTAATCATATCGTCAATAGTACTAATTATTACGAACACAATACTCTCATCAAAGCACGCAATTTAACCCTTATTAACCAATAACAAATCAACATCTAGATCCAACACAACGATCGTTACCATGTCTGAAAGGTTAACTTCCTGTCAAGTTTTTTTTATAGAAAATCGTAATAAATCGATATTAAGGGAAATTCCACAAATAATCATATGTCATATCTCATCAAGTTTTCCTCCAGAAGATAATATTGATCTCAATGTAACTTAAAATTTTCAACCCATTGAAACAATGTTTTCCAATTAATATATCCAATCCCACCTGGTCACAACATACAACACTGTCAATCAACATCATATCCTTCACCTACTATATCTTCTTCGACTTTCAAAACTACTATATGATTCACTACAATGTATTTTCGTTGGCCAGACGCAATACATTGTCTCAAATCATACTTTCATTTCAAATATCTCGGAGCAAGATCCTAATCATGTTCATCAGTCTATCCATTACTACGTTCACGAGTCACTGTTAGTTACAACCCACTAACAATAAACAATTCCAAAGAACACAAGGTTGACAAACCTATACTTTAACACACAATTATAACACTTACTGTTTTTCGACACCTCATTCACTATCACACCGTTCTAGGTTCATACTGGAAATCCCACTCTATTGCTTCTTACAACCTCAGGTTTTCGGAACTATAAATTATCCTGAAGGTTAAATATCTAACATCGCTTTCTAACTCAACTGTATAATAACCAGTTCTGATAACTTCCAACAGTTCCCAAGAACTCAGTCTTAAATCACTTTTAGCTATACAGTACTGGAAGAGTCAATCTCTGTTTCAAGTTCCACCTAAGGTCAAATCTTTCTTTGGTTAACTCTAACAATGAATCGGTCACGCTTACAACATATGACAATTTGTAAGAACTCTCAGTTCAAAAAAAAAAATCAACCCATAAACATATACTATCTCAAAATAGGTTCAATTATTATTCGAAGTCACACGCTCACATCAATAATTCCAGTATCGTCGAACCTAGATTTACAGATTTTAGGGTTCATTAATGCAACAATTAACCAGTTACTACAAGTTAATTCCCAAAAGATTTCAACCATCAATTGAAGTTATTACACGACTCCCATAACATAAGAATTTATTATGTCAAATCATTCCATCTTATTGACTTACTGATCACAATTCCAAACGGGGTCGAACACTCGACATTATCTTCGGGTCTTAGCATCTACCCAATACCAACCCCGATTTAAATCAAGGGTTTACCTGTTATCTAAAGATAACCCACAGAACGCTACTCACAAATCCCAATCTTAGTCTAACTCACGCCCGAGACTCAAGGTCAACACACACCCAAAAACTCGATCATCAGTCAGGTCAAAGTTTGTCTCTATTTTCCCAAGAGATCAATTCAAGAAAGTCGCCCACATTTATTCTAAGAACCACATGAAAGGTCATATCAGGCCACGAAAGGAAGACAGATCCTTTGGACAACCCTACAGGTCCTACACAATAAGTCCAATCATACTACGATATCACTAAACTAGTCACGCTCAGTGATTCAGTCATGGTCTATTAAGCATATAGACTACTCGCCTCACAAAGTCACTCAATAGAATCCTAATCACTGGTTAACAATTAAGGGGACTACTACCCTAGCCAGTCCCTACGGGTCACTATGTACATTCTGCCCGTCAACTATAAAGGAACAACACTTCATATAATCCCTATACAGCACTATCAAGCCATACATAATAATATATCAGGCTTAGACTAATGGACAACTTACTAAGAGCATGGCAACATGTCACATAAATTAGATCCCATGCATAGCTACACAACATGGCACTTATCACATATCGCAGTTCAGTTCCGATCGACATATCATGCAATCACATAAAATATAACAACGGAACGCCATGTTCAAATTATTCATCCATTAAAATGCACTATCCCAATATAAAACCAAAAATTTCACTAATCATGGTAAGCATGTCTAATGCAATCACATTTGATAAGTCTCAGAGAACATGTCAATCACAAAAAAGCATGGAACCACGTCAAAGGGAACAAGATCCCAATAATGTTGATGGTAGCTCCAGACATATCTAATGTAACTGGATCCGTCAAATCATCGACTATTTCTGCTATAGAAATAACAATCACATCACAATGATCCCCACTATTTACAACAGATTACTAGCACACATAACCACATGTATACAATCCAATAGTACACTACTAATAACAATAATGTAATAAGAATGCACCTTCATAAGAAAGGAGACATCTTCTTATCTATCAACACATCGATCTCACCTGCACCCCGGACCTACTCCACTATTAATTACAATCACTGTAGCAATGGTAGCCAGAATCAATTTCGGTTGTCATTGTTCCATCTCATTTATCTTTTTCTTTTGTATCTCGTAACTTCCTTTATCACTGCAACTCATATACATCTTTATCCACTCGATACTTTAATGCGACACTCCTGGCTAATCAAAATCAATCTTGATGTCATCAATGGATCTCTGACAATGCTGAGGGTCAACGGGGCATCTGCAGGATTTGATCGATCTTCATACCTGTCTTATCACATCACTTCACACAAAAACTTAGTAGATAATAGGTTAGTTCAATCACAACTAACGCACATACTATCATGCATTCACTTAACCCCACCCACGGACATGTTTGACTACACTCAAGGTTTGAGAACAAGATACACGCATGTACTTGCTGTCAAACCTATGCTCTGATACCAACTTGAAACACCGGCCATTTTTTTTATAACACAGCGGATGTCTTGTTTAGTAAAACCATAACTTTAATTACATTAGTACAAAAACTACTTAATTACGTTTACTTTAACAAACGGTGTTACATTATTAAGAACACGGTTACAAAAGTTCACATCAGAGTTTCAAGTCAAACATGCCTTCTACATCATGTTCCATTCCCAGTAGCAGTAGCTAAACCTGCAGGGGAAGAAATGTGGGGGATTAGCGTACCGCTAAGTGAATGGAATCTATCCACAAATTAAGCTTAAGCAATCCATCATACAACAGTCAACTAACATGCTTACAACCATCAAGCATACAAACAACGATAATATGAGGATCGGCGGCTTGTACGGGCACACGACTCCTAGCCGATCGAACTAGAGTCTACCGATAGTCCTTCTTACCAAGTCTCTACAGAACTATCCAAACGCAACACATGCGTTCTTCTATGCTATACCAACAGACTGTAGGACTTGGACTCAACCTCCTTTGGAATGGTTGACCTCACACGAACTTCAACCGCCCTAGGCATGGTTGAAAGCCCCCAACCGCCCTAGGCATGGCTGGTGTCAAACACAGTGCACATATACAACATATATAGCTCACATAGCATGCAACTATCTATCTAGCATGGCAATCACTACACTACACAAGGTAATCAGAGTAATCCACTGTAGCATGATTTGCTACTTAAACTCTATCCAAAGATAGACCCACTCACCAATTACTAGCAACTGAATATTCTCAGAGGTCTAATCTTTCTGAGTCTTCTCTTTATCTTTTTCACCTGAGAATAGACATAATCAAGTCAGTAATCATGTCTTGATATCATCCCAACAACAAGAAAATAGCATCAATAAACAAGCACTTGAACACTTAATCAATCTGACCTATCAACCGTACGAGTTACACTCATCCGTAAATCTGAGAAACCTCAACTGTGCGGTTGACACCTCACTCATACGTTTGGTCATTGGCCAAATATCTAATTAGACAACAATAGATCCGTACGGTTGACCACACGGGTGACATATGACCTGTACGAGTCATATCTCAACCGTACGATCCAAAAATACACATATTATTAAATATAACCCGTACGAGGCAAATATAACAGTTCAAGTAGTCACTCACTCGTGCGGTTCACCATGCGGTTGACCGCCTCAACCGTACGAGTGAAAGCTCACTCGTGCGAGTGAAGGCTAACTCATTAAGTGACAAGGAACATCAATAGCAATATATAATTACATTTTCCAACCTATATTCATCATATATTCATTCATTCATAAGCATATTTCAAGAATTCAACCCATAATAACAAATTAACGCATGCCCACTAGCCACACACGCTAATACCTCTATTTATGACCCAAATACATTTTGATATAGCTTCTAAATAGTTTACCATTGGAAAGGATTTTTTATTACTATTCCAATGATACTTGATTAATCAAAAACGGAGCTACGGTTTGAAAGTTATGACCAAAACAAGTTTTCACAAATCTGACTTTGTGCTCACACGTGTGACTGAGGCCTCACTCGTACGAGTGAGTCCACACACATGTGGTTAACCCTCAAAAGTGTGGTCACTCGTACAAGTGACCTGTTAAAAGTGTGGGTGCTGAAGAACAGCTCCTGCACGTTGATTTTCGCATTTTTGGCTCAAAAACTCGATTTTTGCAAGTTCTAACACCAAAACCACATGAAAAGCATCATATAAACCTTATAGAAGCTATATCTAACATCAATTAAGCATAACATACACAAAATATGAAGATTCAAGCTCAAAATTCATCAAAAAACCATTTGCACCCAAAACCCATTTCATAAGAATTAAAGCACGAATTCAATCAATCAAACCTGGATAAATGATCACAAAGATGATATAATTCAGTTCCTAAAGCCCCTTGATTCAATTTCGAGCTTGGATCAATAAGGGTTTGATATGGGATAAAGTTTAGGTACGTACTAGTTTTTAGAAGATTCAAGAAATGAAGATAAGAAGCAGATATTTACACACTTATGTGGGTTACAAACCCATACCCCATAACATACAGGTATTTACCAGTTATCTAATATCTTTCATACCTCGTTAGGAGGCCCTAACGGAGTCCAAATTAAACAAACGAACCTGTTCTGTGACCCTTGTCACAAACTGGTCTTAACCACATATTCAATTAACAATACACATATTATTAAAATAAAAGCATATTTAAACACAACTATAAACCTAAGGGCAATTAAGTAATCTTACTTCTAACCCCAGTTTCAGTCTATTACATGACCTCTTCTCCACGGGCTCTCAAGGTGATAGTCCGTGAAAAAATGTCAACGATCGCTTTGGCTATATTCATGAAAGGTCTTTCTAAGATGATAGGGGTTTTCATGTATTCTTTATAGTCCATAACCACAAAGTCAGTCGGAAAGAGGTATTTATCGACCTTAACCATGATGTTCTCAGCTATTCCCTTAGGATATCTAGTGGATTGGTCAGCTAGCTAGATGCTCATTTTGGTAGGGTTAAGGTTTTTAATTTCGAGTCTCTGGAACAGTGAGTAGGGCATGAGATCGATGCTGGCACCAAGGTCAGCGAGAGAATAGATAGTACCAGATTGGTAGATAGAACAAGGAAGGGTAAATCGTCCTGTATCCCCTAGTTTTTCAGGAAGAGTATTTAAGAGAATGGCTAAACAATCCGCGTTCAGCGGGACATTGGGTACTTCGGGTACCTTATCCTTGGTCAATAGGAGTTTCCTAAAATACTTCTTACTATGAGGATTTTTAGACACGGTGTCCAAAAATTTATCGCCAAGCTTGAAAGATTTCATCTTATTATGTCTTTCCTTGAGACGGCCCGGGAATGGAATGGGTGTTTTCCTAGTAGGTTTAGGTGATGACTCAATGACTACTACCGAACGGGTATTAGTTAGTTTCTTCTCCTTAGAAGAAACTGAAGGTTGGCTATGTGCCACCTTTGAGTCATTTTTAGAACAACCTAGAGAATCGAGACGTTGATTTAGCTGGCTTATTTGATTTTCAAGACTACTCAAGCGATTAGTCATGACTAAGTTAGCTGCATCTTGTCTTGATGTGATCATGTTGATGATACGTAGTATGACATCGTCTGGACTTATCTCTAGTGGGGTAGTGGGTTTGGTAGGTGGGCTTTGCGGATGAGCTAGGATTTTATTAGAGTAGATAATAGTGTCCTCACATTCAGCCTCGTATACCTTGGCCGGATGTGGGTTAGTACAATTCTGGCATAATTGCACTTGAGACACATGTTGCGGGAGTTTCTTTAGCTCTTCAACTTCTTTGGTGAGGTTTTCTATTTGGTTCGAGAGAAATTTGATGGTTTTATTTTCGATAGGATCGGAGGCGAAAAGCGGTGTTGAGACGACTCGTCCAAATCCATATGGACGAATGCAATAAAAGCTGGTCCCATTGCGACGTACTGACCTCTATATGCCATGAACGACTCCATGTAATATCTTTAAAATGAGCAAATGCACAGCGGAAGATTTCTTTCAGACCTAAGAATAAACATGTTTTAAAAGTTTTTTTTTGAACGGCAAGCTTGCATCAGCGTATCATTTATTTCAACGACACTCATCATTTGCACACACACACGCGCGTTCGGGAGGAAACCCGAATCGTATTACAGGAACCCTATCCTTTAACCATCCCGAGGGGCAGGCGGACCGAGTTTGAATCCTGAATGGATCCGGGAGAAAACTCCCCTGAGGTCAATCTGGATATCCATATTTCAGGCAGATTAATTAATAGGATGGGCAGATCGAGGCTCGAACCCATGACCTAAGCCCCAGCCCCAACACACAATGTGAAGGGGATGCCGTTGAAGCAATGCTTCGTTGGCATAAACATGTTTTAAAAGTGTCAACCAAAAGGTTGGTGAGTTCATAGGTATATCGTAAACAATAAAATTCAGTGATTTTGATAGACCACAAGATTTAAATGTGCATGGTACAAATGGGCCCGAATCCTACACCCACATGTAGTGTACATGCGATTTCTTTTAAATACAGTACACATATCTCGTGTACGAAATCATTTTTTTTAAATTCTTAATAACCGTACACATACCTCGTGTACAAAATATCATACACATAACCTATGTATAAAAATCATTCTCTCGATATATAACATTCACTTTGCTTTCTTTGCTTGGTAACCGACCTTAACATTTAATGCGCATCATAAATATCCCCAAAATAAACAGAACTTTCAGTCTGTAATAAATATATAAACCTCGAAGTACTAAACACCACGCCCACTAGCTCTTCCGTCTAGTGAACATTCTGGGTGAGGGTGTTAAACCCGATAGCTATCTTTAGGATTCGCGTGAATTAGGGGCCATACCCGTTTCCTAATTCTTAGGTTACCAAGCTATAATAATCAAGGGGAAATATTCACATCAATTAGTGACAATTATAACATCCAACTAATTCAATAATAATCAACAGAACTTTTGTCTGTATAATAATTCATTCGAGGAATGTTTTGCTTGTGTCTATCTCGTCAAACATTTATAAAAGCATCTCATATATTCTCAGTCCAAAAATATAGATTTCAAAGGCATTTAATAAAACAGTTGTAAAAATAACGCATGTATTCTCAGTCCCAAAAATATAAAAAAGGTAAAAGGGAATCAAATGAACTTACGATACGATATTTTGTAGTAAAAATATGCATACGACGGCACAGAACAAGTGTAGGGTTGGCCTCGGATTCACGAACCTATATCAAGTATATGTATTAACATGTATAATTGTAATCGAACAAATTTTATATATTATATCTTAAATTATATATATATATATATATATATATATATATATATATATATATATATATATATATATATATATATATATATATATATATATATATATTATATATATATATATATTTAATTTGTATATATATTTAAAATGACTATTTTTTATTGTAATAGTAATAATAATATTTATAGTAATATTGATAATAGTAATAATAATAATAATAGTATTAATACTAATATATTTATAGTAATGATAATAATTATAATTTTAATCATAATTATAATAAAGTTTCAATAATAAGAGATGTGTTATACATACATATATAATGTATAAACTTAATTAGTTTTCATACGTATTCATAATATTATTTATTATCGATACTTATGGTTTTATCTATATTTGTATCATACTTTTCGTACTCATGATTATGTTACTATCCATAATCTCTAATATTAATTTCGCTAACATTTTCATGTATTCAACTTTTGGTCATAATTAACATCTATAATTTTAATAAGTTTCTAATAATAATAATAATAATAATAATATTAGTAATAATAATAATAATAACAATAATAATAATAATAATAATAATAATAAAAATAATAATAATAATAATAATAATAATAATAATAATAATAATAATAATAATAATAATAATAATAATAATAATAATAATAATAATAATAAGAGTTATAATAATAGCTACCTCTCAAGAAAAATTCCAAAAATAAATGCCCATGCCCGAGCTCGAAAACCTGACCTCTCGAATAACACACAATACCCTAAACCAATGCTCTGCTTCATATTTTTCTGAAATAATCCTTTATTAAAAAAATATTACCCTTCTATCCGCCTGTTCTTCTTCTTATTATTATTCTAAAAAGAAATGTCACAGTCCAGGCTCGAACACAAGACCTCTCGCTTAAACCAACACCTCCTCTAACCATTGCTCCATTTTATTCCTTTCTGATTTAAATATCATAAATAAATGTATAACTTGTGTGTCTGCCTCTTTCATTATTTTCTTTAAACTCACAGACCCATCACACCCAATTAGAAACCCAAAATATCACGAGGCCCACCAGAAAATAAAAACTTCGGCCCTAAACAGAAACATGGCCAGATTGTAATTGAGTTTGTTATATAATTCGGGATTTTAAAAAAATATAAAATAAACAGCTGGATGTTAGGTTTTGTGGGGTTCATCTGTAACGCATTATCATCATTAAAATATTGTCATTTTATCAAGTGTCATCCTCCAATCTCGTTCATTACCATAACCACATTATCGTTATTATATAAAAGGAATAAGGAATACAATTCGAGTAACAACAGGAGTGGGTTCACGTTAGTTATAATAGTGTTAATATTAAAGTGGGTTTTAAATGGGTGGTGATGGTTTCCGGTTAATAATTGGAACAGAAACATAAGAACTTAAGTAGCAGTCGATGGTTTGATTAACTGGAACGGAAACAGAATTAAAATCAAGTTCAAGGAGAAGGTGGGTTGCGTTGGGTGTTCTTGACAGAAAGAGGAAACATTAAGTGTATAGTTTGATAGTGATGAGGTTCGGCTAACAATCCTAAAGTGAACGTGATTGTGGCGTTTAATGATTGTAGTGGTTGATGTTCAAGCTAAGGGGTATAAAATATTATTAAATTTTACAAGAAAATACTATTAAATACGTTACAATTTTATACAAGATATTTATTATTTATTTACAGATGAGATATACCTAAACTTTGCTACAATACTATAAGCAGTGTACCTAATCGTAGAGTAGTATAGTTTTTAGTAAGTCTGGTTCGTTCCACAGGGAGCGGGCTTATTGTACACTATATTTTAATTAACTATATTTGTACAAAATATTTATAATTATATATAATAATATATAATAATATATAAAAGGGAGTTTACTGTTTAATGACCAGTTTGTCGATTTTAAAACTTTAGTCTCAGTTAAAACCTAATGTAAAATATTAAATAAATAAAAGACTTAATTTAAAGCGTAAAATAAATAACGATAATGAAATTGCAATAAATAAAAGTGCGATGAAATAAAATTGCGATAATTAAAAATGTGATAATTAGAAGTGCAATTAAATATGAAAATAAAGGAATTATGCTTATTTAAACTTCCGTAATCATGATGTTTGACGTGTTGATTTTATTTTATTCCCATGGGTTAATTGTTCTTTATCCTGGATTATTCAATATGTCCGTCTGGTTTTTGTCCATAACAGTCCATCAGTCATAAATATAAAGTGCGAGTGTCCTCGTCAAATTATCCTTATACCCGAAGTCAAATATTCCAACTAATTGGGGACTTAAACTGTAACAAGGTCTTAATACTTTGTTTAATAATTACACTAGGATATCGACTGCGTGTAATCCAAGGTTTTAATATTTTGTTATCAATTATGCCAAGTGTCCTTGTACATAATTTCACCCTTGTTTTAATAAGTCCATAGACTATTAATCCATTCCCGTGTCCGGTTAAATGAACGATTATTCGTACATATAAATATCCCGCCCATCGTGTCCGATCGAGTGTATATGGTTATTTATAGGTATGTCCAATTGTAAATCTTTATATTAAAATTAACAAACTATCATTTAATTAATCAAATATAAAGCCCATTAATAGCCCATAGTCTAATTTCCACAAGTGTCGTTCTTTTGTCCAAACCCCAATTATGGTACAAAGCCTAATTACCCAATTTTAATATTTTTAGTCCAACGTCATGATTACTTCGGCTTAAATAAGCATAATAATAACTTAGCTACGAGACATTAATTTAAAAAGGAGAAAATAACTTACATTGATTATTTATTGCGTAGTGTTACACGGATAGAACTTCGACTTTAAAACCCGTAAAATAACCTTTACATAACCCAAACTAATCTAATATAAAACTACCCTATACTATATATATATATATATATATATATATATATATATATATATATATATATATATTATTATTATTACATAGGAGTATTATTATTATTATCTTTAAAACTCGTCGAATAAGCTGGCTATTTATAGGACCTGACCAACTTTTTCGGGCCATGCGATTGCATGGGATATGTGCCTTCTGGCCATGCGATCGCATGGTGTCTGGCACCAGCTCACATTCATTTGTTTTTTAGTCTGCCGACACTATTTAATATAATATAAAATATATAAATAATTTATAAAATTATTTAAATATTATATTATATTCTTGCACATAGTAGACTTGTAATTTTTGGTCCGTTACGTCGGGCGTTGATAGTTGGCTCAGGTCCCAGTTTCGGATTTTTGAACGTCCTTTCGTATAATTTAATATCTTGTACTTTGCGTTCCGCAACTTGTACTTTTGTCATTTTTAGACGTTTCTCATCAATAAAGTGAACCACTTGGATTGTATCTTGTACATTTGAGCTTTTTGGTCATTTGCGTCTTCAAATCGTCATTTTCGCCTTTTGTCTTCGCACTTATTTAATATAAACGATTACAACTTAAAATAGGACAATTACAACTAAATAATTTACATATTGGGAGGATATTGCTACTAAATATATGTTCATTTGGAGCACTATCAGTGGTGGTGTTCTTATGGCGGTTTAAGGTGGCTGTAAGTGGCGGGTTAGATGGGTTTTAGTGGTGGTGATCAAATAGGTGGCGATTGTGGTGTTTCTTGGGTAAAGGCGGTTATATATGGGCATCGAAACAAGTTCATAATGCGAAAGGGAAACAGATAGGTGTATAGTTTAACCTGAGTACTCAGCTGAAACTGAAAACCACTGAATGCAATTGCAACATACACTGTAACCTCGAGCATCACTGTTTGTCATCGTCTCTTTTCATCATTCATTACACGCTAACCTTTTTAAGAAAGAGGTGAATTGCAGAATGAGATTCGGATTATAATAGTTGCCAGCTTGATGTTAATCACAACAGGAACGGAAGACAACAATATTGCTCGATGCTTATGTCTTGTCTCTAATTATGATGAACTAATAAAAATTTTGGTTGTAATCGAAAAGAAATAATAGGAACAAGGTTGCAGCGGTTATGGTCATGGCTCGGTATTGTTCGAATAAGAAGCTAGGAATAGTGGTGATTGTAGGTGGTCCATGGTTTCCGGTTGATGGTTTTAGGAGAAGAAGAAGGAAAATTATCTATCTATCTATCTATATGTACATATATAAAGAAGGAAATAGAGATAAATATTCAATTAGAATACAATTGATTTCTGTGTTTATGATGGAGACCAAAAACAGAAAAAGGAAATGAAATATGATTGATGCGTATACATATATATATTATATTGAATTAAAAGTGACCCTAGTACAATTATCAATTCAACAATAATAAGTGCATGGATATTAGCTGGCTCTATTTGTTTTTAATCTACCAACGTTTTATTAGAGATATTATATCGTGGTCCGTTGATCATTAGTGGCGGATTAAAAGTCCTCGGAAAAATCCCAAATTCTTAAATTAAATTCCTTTATTTATTTTGGTCGTTATTATATAATATTGATCATTAACTATTAAATAAAAATTAAATCACTGTCTGCGCTTAATCTTAGGTAAAATATAAAAAGTGTTAAAATTTCACCAATAACTCCTAAATACATTTTTAATAAGCTTATAATTTATAAAACTCATTTTCGGATCACCGTTTATCATATAAGTTTGAGTTTAACTTACTTAATATTAATCGGAACATCAAACGAGTATTACAATTATTTAATATTTATTTTTAAAATACTTTATTTATATATAGATATGCTTTTAAATAATAATTATTATAATATCCTATTTTTATTTTATTTTACATAATTACTTTTAATAACAACAACATATAATATTTCAAATTATATTTCGAATTAATATACATATTTATATTTTTTAAATATTTATGTACCTATTTACAAATAGTTGTTCGTGAATCGTCAGAAATACTCGAAGGTCAATTGAACATATGAAATAGTTCAAAATTTTTGAGACTCAACCTAACAGACTTTTCTTATTGTGTCAAAAATATAATATCGTATCGAGAGTTCGGTTTAAAATTAGTCGAAATTTTTTGGGTTGTCACAGGTGTTGCTGATGAAATGTGCTCTTCCGTGTTCCAACCGTGATGGTGCATAGTCATCTCCTCGATCAATCTCCAGGCTACGTCAGCAGTGAATTTCATGAAGTTACCTTGAGAAACAGCATCAAGAGTAGACTTGTTGTTCTGATTTAGACCTTTGTAGAAGGTCAAAATCTGATCAGAGCTCTCCAGACGGTGGTTCGGGCATCTCCGAAGCAAATGATTAAATCTCTCCCATGCAGTGTAGAGTGATTCATCGTATGCTTGTTGAAAGTTTACAATGTCATTCCTAAGTCTGATTTGTTTTGATGGGGGAAAGTACTTGATTAAGAAAGTTGTTGCCATTTCCTCCCATGAGGTGATAGAGTTGGGTTATAACCCCTCGAACCAGGTTTTTGCATGAAGAGTTAACGAATAGGGGAACAGATACTGACGAACTACATCTTGTTCAAACCCGTTTTGCTTATATGAGTTGGATAAGGAGAGGAATCTATCTAAGTGAGAGTTGGGATCGTCAATTGGTAAGCCGTGGAACTGGCAATGGTTCTGAATGAGTTGTATGATGCTATGCTTAAGCACAAAAGACGCTCCGTTAACCTCTGGATAGAGTATCGGTCCTCCTCGTCCTTCTAACGAGGGTTTGGTGATGTCAGCGAGAGTGATGCATGCGGCCATCATCGAACTATTGACAGGTAAGTGTGGATCTCGTCGGATGGGTACAATGTATGATATCGGATAGAAGAAAGGATGTGTCGAAAGAATTCTTAGCGGTCTAAGTAGGTTAAACCATCCTAAAGGTTCACTAATAAGGAAGTCCATTTTAAACATTTTAGTTAATCTAAATTAAGCTAATATTATTTAACCTAACTACGGTAAACTAGTAACTTCTGACAAAGCTAGTCTCAGTCAAAAGGGTCTCTTAAAAACTAACTAATCTAAATAGGCTCCAAATCGTACTACCGCTCCCCAGCAGCGGCGCCAAAAATTAACTACTCCTATGATATGCCTGAATCAGACGGTTTATTTATGTGGTGTCGTTAGGTCGCAAAACGTCAATTCAGGATATCAACAGAAGAAGTTGATTGTTTAATTTATATATGCTGGGCCTAAATCTATTATTCCTTCCTATGGGTTAGCAAGGGCAAATATGACCTAGGGTCGTTCCTTGAGATGTCGAATTTGAAACGGAGTTTATTCAGATAATTTAGTAATTAAGATTAGGTTTGTACACAATTTAGTATCCAAGACTAGTGGCCAGGTACACCTTGTGTGGAGAGGCAGGATCCTTTTTGTCCCAATAAATTGGTGCCTGTTCTGAAAATCCAAAAACCAAGTCCAACCGATTTATTCTAGACACCACTTTATCCGAAATATCAAATTATGTAAAGGCAATAGTTGGGTTGATTTGATTTATAATTGTATTTAAAATATTAAAGAAATATAATTAAAATAAGCTAGCTAGCATGCAACAACCAAAGACAAAGAAGACGTGGTTCACCATGACTTAAGATAACATAGTGTCAGGATGATTGCGAGACACTCATTGGATAGATATACCTTGGTGTGAACACTAGATTCCCTACTAAGCGATTTCCCGATTAGCATTTCACGAGGAACTAGGCTTTGAAGATTCTGATCGGATGGACTATGCTCGACTCCCGACGCTTTATCTGGTTTAAGGATATAAGCGGCCCATCTTGGATGCAATGCATACCTTGGGCGCATGAATAAATTAGCACAACCTTATATAGATAATATCCAACCTTTCTTAACACCTTAGTATATCATCCAAGTGAGTGGTTATGATTGTGTTTCGAATTCTTTTCTGTCAATGGTTTGCTAAAATCTAAGGGTTTGTAGATAAATTAGAACCTCTGATAGTTCTCAGTCATCCTTAAATATTTTTAAGCTTAGTTTGTATTGTAGTGCGTTAAACTCCCATTTATGATTTAAACAAGCCCTTACTTAAATCTACCCAATAAATCCCTTAGTTATCCACCATGTACTAGACTTATAGCGGTTCCATAGCTTCTAACCTTGACCATGCTCAAGTGGTCTTATAGTACATCAACACTGTACTCTACTGTTGCAACAGTATTTCCTCGAGTCTTATACTCTTGACCAATGTCTTGATCTGGTCCTACGGTAATTCCCCGTGTACTTTATAGTATTTCCGATGGGTTCATACCTTGACCAATGTGTAAACACAAATAATTAATTGCTTTATAATTGTCGACTTTATAAAAGGTTTTAATCACGTTTATTGGTGGAAGAACGATAATAATGAGGTTTAATATCATAGAAAGAAAGCGAGTACGAAACGATAATCATCCCTAAATAACATTATTAAATCATGGCAAACAATCAAGCAATTACTCACACATCATGGAAAAAAGCATTTCTAATATTAATAAACCATAAACATCGAACAAGAATATTATAATAAATTAATAAAAGAAAGGATAGATATTACCGAATAATGTCGGCAGAATAACACTTGTATTTCTTCATAATATCCATAGCGTTACAATGATTGATAGCTTCTACTACTAACTACATACTAATCTCCTATTGATCACTAGAGAGTGACAATAGAGAGATAATTATTTTTCCTAATCTCTGTACATTTCTCTCTCTGGAATCTAGAGAGAGAAAGTAGAGAGAGAACTAATCTCCTATAGATCACTAGAGAGCGACTATAGAGAGATATTTAGAGAGAGAAGTGAGGAATGGTGTGTTGAAATGGTGGGATGAAGCCCCCATTTATAGGAAATGCTTGGTGGCAAAATTGTAATTAAATTGCTGAAAAATCCCTGGCAGGCCGTTTGGCAAGGGGTTTGGCAAGCCGTTTGCCAAGGCCATTTTTATGCCCATTTGCTTGGGCAAGCCGTTTTTGGTGCCCATTTGTTGGCAGGCTGTTTTCCATTATGGCATGGCGTTTGGCAAGCCGTTTGGCAAGGGTTTGCTGGATCGTATCTTGTCTTTCACCGTTTTCGCTCTAGAAGCTTCGTTTTAGCTCCATTTTTGACTATTCTTGCGCCCACGTGTTCGTAATTGAATATCCTACAACATGAGATTAAGTAAATAAACTTTTTCAAAAATTATAAAATAAGTTATTTAAACGCGAGTTAATCGTCTTAGCCGGTTTTGCTCGTTTTCCTCGTTTTTCATCCGTTTTTAGTGATTCTTGAAGAATAACCTTTGTAATTACTAAATCTACCAAATTAACCAACAAAGTGATTATTTTGGCGATAAATTTTGGAACTTTATGGTTTTAGGGCTCAATATCGGGAGTAAAAACGTGACTTTTTGGCCGATATCCGCGCACCACCCAAGTCTGTTTAAAATACTTATTCCCTTTTAGGAAACATTACAATCTAGAGGTGACAGAGCAATACTCGAGGCGAAGCAAGATACTCTAGTGGTCCAGCTCGGACCGACATGAAACATGTCAGTGCATGGATGCTGACCGACATGAGACAAGGTTTGTTTTGTTTATTTTGATGATCTTCAAGGTCCATAATGTACTTTGTTAAAATATTCCTTTTCCCTCAACACCGGTACTAGTGTATATACTCACGTGCATTTGATATACACAATTCTTTAAACCTCTTCATATATTATTTTTTAATCGTGTCGCATTACCACTGTTATGGACAATCTTTGAGCTTCAAGTATCTTAAAATAAATATTCAGCTGTGTTGATCACATCTTAAGACTCACGTTTGCATAGTCAACGATCAAATTCTTAACTTGATGAACGTAACAAAGAAACTTGGCACCGTATGAATGATAATCGAAGATGTTTCAATCCGGCACACGGTTGCCGAGAAGAAATGAAATCGTCCGTGAGTCAACATTTCTGTGTTGGTCTTCCAAGCGGATACCAGTTCCCAGTAGTATGACAACGATTGACTTGGTGCCTTGAACGAATCAGGTAGCTAGTTTTTGGTTGCCGGGACGAAATGAAATTGTCCGACAGTTAACATGCTTTTCTCCCAACCGGATGTTAGGGAATACCAAACAGATATGAGTCCGGTCATAAATTACACAAGGACCATTTTTCGTGAATTTGTCTTTCGGGAGTAACCAGCTTTACTTCAACCCTTTAAACTTCAATTACCGGTGGTTGGTTATTCCTCTATTGTCGGTTCGTATCGAAAGCATGTTGCTGCAGGTATTATTATTTTTTTTTTTTGAAAGGCAAGGTTAGTTGTTAGTTGTTAGACTCGAACCTGGGTCACTCTATTATTAAAGGAAGATGTTCTTCCGGCAGAGGTTGCCGGATCAATAAATTGAGCATGTCTTACCATCAATTGCTAGCAAGGTTTTCAAAATGGTAACATTATACTAGGATGCGTATATCTGGAGCCGGAACACATGAGCTTTTTATTCGTTGGCATTGTAGTTGTGATAACCCGGATTTTTCTGACTAGGTTTTCTTAACCTAACTTGAATGATTTAAGTTTCGACACGATAAGCAATTTGATGTCTTGAGTCTTTTTAGTCTTTTGTAAGATTTATAGTTATTTTGTAAGCTTTTAGGGAACTACTATTTTCACCCTAACTTTAATTCACAAGGTAACAACAAATAAAAGACTATAACATTTTTACATATGCCATTTCATAAGTATATGTAAATAAATTTCCCAAGTATTTACTATAATATATAAAAGACCTTATTAACTAGTAACATGTAAAATACATCTTTTTATATCAAAGTGATACTTGAACATGTACATTAAAATAAGTCTTGCATCATTTACAAACTAACTAGCATCATTAACACTTAAGCTCTTGATTAGTTTACTAGCCTTCATTACTTAACCTTAAGTGTAAGTAGGCTTCCATGCATGCAATTAACAACTCTTAATCCCATGCATCAAACATCACCTCACTACATTTATTGTTGCATGAACTTTTAGTCATCCTTGTCCCCTTTTCTATCCCCATTCACGCCACCACCACCACTCTCTCTTCATTTTCTCTAGCTTGTTACTTACACTTTTTCTCTCAACATTCATCCACCTTCATATCAATCTTCATACATCTTCAAACCATCTTCAAGCATCTTCATCATCTTCATCTTTCATCTTCATAAAGGTATAAAAATGTAACCAACTTCTTCATCTTTTACAAGCCCTCTAACAAGATCAAACTTGGTGAGAATAATTGAACTAGTGTTTAAACACAAGGATGTTCATGTGCCAAATCCATGATCTTGTCAAGTTTTGGCTGTAGTTTATACTTACATATATGTTTTATATCACTAATAAAAGTTATTTTGAAGATTTGAACACTAAAACACTTAGAAACTTTAAAACCATCAAGCTGTCCAAAACAGCCTTTGTAAGTTCGTCACCTAAAAACCAACTTAGACTTTAGATCTGGGCTTCATAAATTTAATACATGTTCATATATATGTTCTAAGCTCTCTGTAAAATTTTCGTATTTTTTTCAAAGAAAAAGGTATTTTTGATTTTTATTTTCTCACTATGTGTCAGACTTTGGACAGATCTGACCAAGGTCCAAAGATTGGGGTATAAATCAAAAACTAAAAAGTCTCTGGAAAAATAATCGTTAGATCCTTAAAGAGGATACATAGAGGAGTAAATCTCAAATTGAACCACCTAAAAACATGTAATATTCATGGAGAAATGACATTTTCTTGTTGACCTATGAGATTTGTTGTTGTCTGAATTAGGTCTAGAAAACCACTTGCAAAAACTAACTTAATGGAGACCTGGAGTCAAATCCTTTTAAACACAAGTTATTTTATGTCTTCTAAACCCTCTATAAAGAGTTCAAGTCAAACAAAAGTGTTTTACTAATTTTAAGCTTGCATGGGAACTAATAGTGTAAATCTGGACAGTTTTGCACACATTTGAAAACATGCATTTTTGACCAACTTTTATTTTGAGTCTAAAATAGAGCTTTACATATTTGAAAATAGGACTCAAATACCTTTCCATAGGTGATAATCTCATCCTAAATGGATGTGTATTTTGAGAAAAACACTAGGATCAAAATGATGGTTCAAAACAGTAAAATCTGAAAACACTAAGTAAGGAAACTAAGAACTAAACGAAACCAAAAACCGAAACGAACATGTAAAACTTAATAAATCACATAATAAACTTAACTAAATACTATATTTATCATAGTATGACCTCTGACCTAAATCATTTATCTAGGTTCTTGATCTCGGAGTCGTTGAAACACTTAACCGCACTTATTACTTTAGTCGTTACGCATCATTGTGAGTATCATAGTCCCATTTTTACTTGCTTTTAGCAAACTAATTATTTTGGGATGAGAAACATGCTTCTTTTATGTTTTACACATTATGGACATAAGTGCTTAAAACTATATTCTATTGTGTTGAGTTTATGACTTAGCTTAAACCCCAATTCTGATATCGTTAATTACTTGTTTATGGTAAACGCGAATACTGTGGATAGATCTATTTGAGGGTGACTCCTCACATCCGACATAGTCTTCAGGCTAGCGGATGTATAACCTTCGACTTTGTAGCTCTAGCTAAGTGAGGCTACATGATTTCGGGTTCTTGATTGTTAAGTTCGATATCGGGAGCTATGTTTACTTAGAATATATTTACAACTGTTTATACTTGAAAATCTTATGGTCCATACATTTATATACATTAAACCTATGATCTCACCAACATTATTGTTGACGTTTTAAGCATGTGTTTTCTCAGGTCCTTAAGCAGGAGTCCGCATACTTTCAGGTTGGCTTTTGGGATGTCGTCAGGATGTCGGGACCTCGTTTTAAAAATAAATCATCATGCACTATGTTTAAGTGTTGTACTTTGTCATGTTATGGTTGTATTTGTTGTACTTTTCATTTAAGTCCCGACATGTACCTTAAAACTTGTACTTGTATGCCGTAATAAAAACGTATCCGTTGCCGTCATTAGAAACCGTTAACTATAACTGGGACACCTATCACGTCACATTTCGAGATCGAAATGGGGTCGTGACAGTAGTCGTAGTTTGTGACGTGTGTGGTATACCCGGCTATGATATTGGATCCGGTTTACAAGATGCTTCGTATATTTGAAGATGTGAAAGTGGATATGGATTTCTGGATTTGATTGTAATGAAAATTACAACTGGATTCACTTATTCTTATCATGTGTTAAGCAAGAACCCGCTTGTCAGTTTACCGGAACACACGACCTTTAACGTGAATGCCGTGAGCAGGTCATTTTGCCGGTTAGAGGTCACGCACCCTTTGCTGTGAGTGGCGTGAATAAGAATCCGATTTCCGTCATGCACCTCCTGACATGAACGATGTAGGCAATATATACTTTGGTTGCCGGTTGATTACGTGACGGACGCGTACTCCTGCCTCTAGGATTTTCTAGCCGAAAATTTGTTGCACGTTTTGATGCACCTGAAATCACAGAGACATATGAATTACTTTGTTAAAATATTCGATCTTAAATAGTAATATGCTAAGCATGCCGAGAACTGAAAATTAGATCTGCCACTTGAATAGAATATCTAAAAAATATGTTTTAGATCTGGACAATTTATGATTCAGTAACGAGAAAGTAAGTCCCAAAAATAATTATGTTATGGTTTAAATACGGATTTAGTAGGGATCTTAACTCCATTTTTTATTTGCATAGAAATTAATGATATATGCATAAGCTACTTTTGCACGGAGTAAATAATTTGAACAAATTGTAAATCGTAACTTACTGAAACGGGCCAGATCTGACCCGTTTTGGCTTTGATAATATGAACACAAGGCAATTTGTTGTGTGGTTCCATCGATTTGAATATGACATGGCGTATTCGTACGTGAAACACGGATGGCGCCATTTGATCAAACCAAAATCGTCTTTGGATGATTGTAGATTTAGACTTGAGTGCTTAATTTGTGGAAAAGGATCGATCCATTGTTTAATCTCCAATAATTGTGCAAACCCCGTTCAAAATTTGAATTCCGAGGGCGTTAAACAATGGATGGACTAATCTACTCATTTGGATTGAGTAATTAGTATCTAAGAATGCAGTGAGATATATTGGATCTCTTCTTTGATGAAGATGATGAAGAGAGAGAAAGTAGATCTTTCCAAGTTTTATGTGGATAATCAAGAGAGAGAAAGTAGATCTTTCCTTGGTGAAGATGATGAAGAGAGAGAAAGAGATTCTCTCCATGCTTCGTGTAGTATGTGTTACTAAAAGGATTGGGGGATCCTTCTTTGAGTAGTAGAATATCTTATTTATAGGCAAATGTGGTAGTACAAAGTGTAGTACATGTAGCTGATGTGGCAAGTGCTCATGGTAAAGGGCTTACGTACAAGGCAGCCTTCATTCTCCTCCAATTCTAGACGGCCTGATTGTAGACGGCTCATCCTAGACAGCTTATCCAAGACGGGAAGTCCTGGACGGAAAATCCTGGACGATAAATCCTGGACAGAAAATCCTGGACGGAAAATCCTTGTCAGAAAATCTTTGTCGGAAAATCCTTTTCGGAAAGTCCTTGCCAAAAAATCCTTGTCGGAAAGTCCTTGTCGGAAAATCCTTGTCGGAATTCGGAATTCCTGGTCAGAATTCCTGGTAGGAATTCGGAATTCCATGTCAGAATTCGGAATTCCTGGTCGCTTCTAGCCTGCTCTCTTCTAGCCTGCTTCTTTCTAGCATACCAAAATTTGTTTTTTACTTGTAAAATATATAACTCTTGTGAGAATAAGAGTTATTTGATACAGATTCGATATGCGTATCATCACGACGCATATTAATGAGTTAAAATATGTATTTAATGAAATGATATTAGTTTATAAATTATATGTGCTATACATAAATGTGAATGAAATAATAAGCCTTAAAACTATTTATATTGTGCTAAGTCATGCTTAAACAAAAATAATAATATAATAGAAATTCAAAACATTAATAAAGAACATAAAAATGAGTAACATACCATTTTCGTCATATAGATGACCTCAAATGGCAAGTCACCTTCAGGGAGTTTTGCTCCTTGTTCTCTTTAAGGGTGATCTTAGGAATTTCAGCACAATCTGAAACCAAAAATTATGCACCGCCAAATAATACTCAATTTGGCGTCGCATACTAATGAATTAAAATTTGTATTTAGTGAAGTGATATTATATTCAAAATTATATGTGTTATAAATAACTAAAATGTGAGTGAAAGTATAAGCCCTAAAACTATTTATACCATGCTAACTCATGCTTAAACAATAATAATAATATGATAGAAATTCAAAACGTTTAAAAAGAACATTAAAATGAGAAAAATACCATTCTCGTCATTTTGACGACATCGAATTGCAAGACACCTTCAGGGAGTATTGCTCCTTGTTCTCTTTTAGGGTGATCTTAGGAATTTCAACACAATTTGAAACCAAAAACTATGCGCCGCCATATGTTACTCCATTTGGGGGTGCATATTAAAAAATTCAAATTTGTATTTCGTGAAGTGATATTAGTTTCAAAATTATATGCGTTATACATAATTACATTGTGAGTGAAATAATAAGCCTTAAAACTATTTATACCATGCTACTCATGCTTAAATAAAAATAATAATATGATAGAAATTCAAAACGTTTAAAAGAACATTAAAATGACTAAAATACCATTTTTGTAATTTAGACGAACTCGATTGGCAATACACCTTCAGAGAGTCTTGCTCTTTGTTCTCTTTTAGTTTGATCTTAAGAATTTTACGACAATCTGAAACCGAAAACTATGCGCCGTCAAATCTTACTCTATTTGGCTGCATATTAATTAGTTAAAATTTGTATTTATTGAAGTGATATTAGTTTCAAAATTATATGCGTAATACATAATTACAATGTGAGTGAAATAATAAACCTTAAAACTATTTATACCATGCTAAGTCATTGTTACAGAAAAATAATAATATGATAAAAAATCAAAATGTTTAAAAAGAACATTAAATGAGTAAAATACAATTTTCGTCATCTAGATGACCTCGAATTGCAAGACACCTTCAGGGAGTCTTGCTCATTGTTCTCTTTTAGGGTGATGTTAAAAATTTCAGCACAATCTGAAACCAAAAATTATGCACCGCCAAATGTTAATCCATTTGGCGGCGCATATTAATGAGTTAAAATTTGTATTTACTGAAATGATATTGGTTTCAAAATTATATGCGTTCTAGATAATTACAATGTGAGTGAAATAATACGCCTTAAAACTATTTATACAATGCTAAGTCATGCTTAAACAAAAATAATAATATAATAGAATTTCAAAACGTTTATAACGAATTTTAAAATGAGTAAAATATCATTTTTGTCATCTAGACGAACTCGATTGGCAAGACACATTTAGGGAGTCTTGCTCCTTTTTTCTTTTAGGGTGATCTTAAGAATTTCAGCACACTTTGAAATCGAAGATTATGTACCGCTAAATGTTACTCTATTTGGCGGCGCATATTAATGTGTTAAAATTTGTATTTAGTGAAGTGATATTTGTTTCAAAATTATATGTGCTATACATAATTACAATGTGAGTGAAATAGTAGGACTTAGAACTATTTATACCATGTTAAGTCATTGTTAAACAAAAATAATAATATGATAGAAATTCAGAACGTTTAAAAAGAATATTTAAATTAGTGAAATATCATTTTTGTCATCTAAATGACTTCAAATGGCAAGACACCTTCAGAAAGTCTTGCTCCTTGTTCTCTTTTAGGGTGATCTTTGGAATTTCAACACAATCTGAAATCGAAAATTATGCTCCGTCAAATGTTATTCCATTTGGCGTCGCATATTAAAGAATTAAAATCTGTATTTAATGAAATGATATTAGTTTCCAAATTATATGTGTTATACATAATTACAATGTGAGTGAAATAATAAGCCTTAAAACTATTTATACTATGCTAAGTCATGCTTAAAATAATAATATAATAAAAATTCAAAACGTTTAATAAGAACAAAAAAAGGAGTAACATACCATTTTCGTCATATAGATGACCTCGAATGGCAAGTCCCCTTCAGGGTGTCTTGCTCCTTGTTCTCTTTAAGGGTGATCTTAGAAATTTCAGCACAATCTGAAACTGAAAATTATGCGCCGCCAAATGTTACTCCATTTGGCGGCGCATATTAATAAGTTAAAATTTTTATTTAGTGAAGTGATATTATTTTAAAAATTATATGCGTTATACATAACTACAATGTGAGTGAAAATATAGTCCCTAAAACTATTTATACCATGCTAACTCATGCTTAAATAAAAATAATAATATGATATAAATTCAAAAGGTTAAAAAAGAACATTAAAATGAGTAAAATTCCATTTTCGTCATCTAGACGACCTCGAATGGCAAGACACCTTTAGAGAGTCATGCTCCTTGCTCTCTTTTAGGGTGATCTTAGGAATTTCAGCACAATCTGAAACCGAAAACTATGCGCCGTCAAATGTTACTCCATTTGGCGATGCATATTAATGAGTTAAAATTTGTATTTTGTGAAGTAATATTAGTTTCAAAATTATATGCGTTATACATAATTACAATGTGAGTGAAATAATAATCCTTAAAAGTATTTATACCATGCTAAGTCATTACCCATCTTCTATTAGGGGGATTAATTTTTGGCTTCTGGTTAGTCCACGTGTCACTTCTCCTCACATCTTTTTACTGTTCACGTTTCCAAGGTATACAATTTTTTTTTATTTCGTATTTGTATATTGTATGTGTATGTATCAGGTTTTTAATTTTTAATTGGTAACGGCTGACTTTGAGTCTTTGAGTGGAGAAAGGAGAAACACAGCACGCGACCAGCTCCTGCTCACCCTCTCCTCTTTCTCTGTCACCTTACCCTGCTCCCTTCTCCCTTACCCTACTCCTTCCTCCCTTACCCTGTTGCTTTATAGCTTATTGATTTTCGATTTCTCATGGATTCTTCACAGTTGCTCCAAACCAATTTCTCTCCTTGCTTACAGAAAATCGATTGGTTGCAGAAAGACAATTGCTTACGTGTTCGTTACTCTGTTCTCAATCTTTTTAATTGATGTTGTTCGTTTGCTATTCTTGGCTGTGGTTTTCGCATTGTTTTTGCGTTGTTCAGCCTGTTCTTCATTCTCAGTCGTTTTGATTTTTTGCCCTTTCATTGTTTGGTAATTTCCGTTATGAGGGGTTCTCGAAAAAGGGAAAAAAAACTCAGCCGAATCGAATGTAGTTTGTGCTTATGTTTCAGAAAGTGTTGTACCTTCAGGCCTGCAAGTCGTTTCCTATAAAGAATCTAAGAAAAGGGCTTCTCTTCGTAGGGCACATGCCAGTGCTTTGGATTCTGCTGATGGTATGCTACTGTTTCTTATTCGAATTTTTTGTTGTTGATGCTCTTTTAAAAAGTTTTAACAAATATCTGTTCTTGCAGTTTGTCTGACTATATGTATGCTGGTTTACTGTCAAGTGCACTATCTTTGCCTTAATTTGTTTTTTATTTCTATGCTGTTTTACTGTGACTTGCAATATCTTGGATCATGTTGTCTTTTGTATGTTTGTGCTTTTCATATATGTGTGTTGTATTTTATACGTGTATGCTGTTTTTTATGCTCATTAGATTTGTTTTATTTTACCAGATAGCAAATGACAGTTTGAACCTGGAATATGTATTTGTTTTTTTGTTGCCATTGTGGAGTGCAAGAGTCACTAAAATTGATAGCTTTACACATTTGCTAGCCTGGAAATTACCTATACCTCATGTTTTTTGTTTTTTATTTTTTGTATTTTGTTTTTTGTTTGTTGTTTTTGTGTTTCATTTAAATTTAATTTTGCCTGAATGATTTTCTTTGTTTTGTAAATAGCACATTTTAAACCTCAGTTTGTCAGTAGTTTCCCCTCTAAACCTGTCAGGAAAAAGGCAAAATTAACAAAAGAAAACCGTTTCGTGTAACCAAGGGTTATATTGTGCCTTATTTGTTATATCTTTGGTATTTGTTATTTGTTGCATGTATCAATATTCTGGTGATCTTTAGTGTGTCTTCTGTTTGTGTACAAATTCTGCTACCTTTATTTTGCAAAAAGTGAACTGGAGTTCTGCATTCCTTTTGTTATTGTGGGTGTTTGGGTTTTTTCCATTTGTTAAAGCAGCTGATTTGTAAAGTGAACTGCAGTTTTGCTAGCTTTATAAAGTAGTTCTGCTACTTTCATAAAACAGCTCATTTTACTGGCAGTTACCGTTGTTGAGTGTGCAAGTGATTTTCCTCTTTTCGAGCCTGTTTATATATTCTATATACTTTCTGACAATTGCCTTGTGTTTGCGCAGATATATCTCCTTTATACTGTGATTCAGGGGACTGTACGTCCGTTTGTATGCAGTGCGAGTCTTTGTTCTGGCGCACTGACATAACAAAAGATATTGTATACGCTGATTTTTATCCGAAATTACCGACTTCAAGGCACCACCACCTGCTAAAGAAGACCACAACCACAGATAAATTATGTACATAGTTAATATATATTTATATTTAGTACTGATTATTTACTTCCTTTTGATAGTATGGCTCAAATAACGGCGCTGGCACAGCTGATACCGGGTGATAGAGATAGAACAATTGCAGCGAGAATTTATCGTAAGTGGGTTACTTATAGTTATCACAACCAGGCTCCAACCAGTTACTGTTGCATGCTTATCGATGAAATGGTATTTGTATTTTACATCTCTGCTGACCTGTTTTCATCTTTTATTTATACCGTCTGTTTGATGCTCTTTACATGTTGCAGCACTACCCTATGCTTGTGAATATGCGATACAGTGATAAAGCTTACTTTGACGATCTTATGCACTTGAACAAGATGTATGTGATAATAAACTTCTCGGCTCATGCTACAACTTGCTGGAAGAAGATATTACCAGGGCCAACGACATTGTCGTTTGATCGCAACACAGATTTTGAAGAACTTCCATTTGCAGACTACCCTGACCATTACTTCCAGTTTGTTGCTTACAATCAACTACGCACGCGTGTACCAAACACCACTGTCCTCGCTGGTATGTTTTGCATAATATCTTATGATTTCGATTTAAATGCTTAGACATACATTGATATGGAATATATGTGAACATACTACATTGGCTGCATTGATCGCCTTGAAGACTCGGTGGTGATTGGACACGTTAACTGCAAACAGCTTATAAGAAGAATAATTGACGTCACCAACCTTGAGTAAGCCATTATTTTGGAAACATAAATAAATATATGCAATGTTTGGGCATTTTCTTTATTTAATTTACAAACTTTTGAACACAGCAACATGTACTAAAAAGAATGTGTTACTGGGAAAAAAACTGAATTGCTTTTCGCAACAAGGGTGGACCGGCGCCGATTAATTTTGACAAACAGCAGCATAAATTTGTAGTGACCCGAACTTTTCCATGTTTATATATATTAATTGAGATTGATATTTACATGATTAAATGTTTCCAACATGTTAAGCAATCAAACTTGTTAAGACTTGATTAATTGAAATATGTTTCATATAGACAATTGACCACCCAAGTTGACCGGTGATTCACGAACGTTAAAACTTGTAAAAACTATACGATGACATATATATGGTTATATATATAGTTAACATGTTTTTATTATAAGTATGTATCTCATTAGGTATTTTAACAATGAATTATATACATAAAAATGAGACTATTAATTTAAGAAACTCGAAAACGATATATATAACGATTATTGTTATAACAACGTCTTACCAGGTACATATGAATCATATAAAGATATTGATACACTTGGTTAATTATGTTAAATGATAAGTAAATATATTATTAAGTGTATTAACAATGAAATACATATGTAAAAATAAGACTACTAACTTAATGATTTCGAAACGAGACATATATGTAACGATTATCGTTGTAACGACATTTAACTGTATATACATCATAATGAGATATATTATATATAATAATATCATGATAATATAACAATTTAACATCTCATTTGTTATAATAAACAATGGGTTAACAACATTCAACAAGATCATTAACCTAAAGGTTTCAAAACAACATTTACATGTAACGACTAACGATGACTTAACGACTCAGTAAAAATGTATATACATGTAGTGTTTTAATATGTATTCATACACTTTTGAAAGACTTCAAGACACTTATCAAAATACTTCTACTTAACAAAAATGCTTACAATTACATCCTCGTTCAGTTTCATCAACAATTCTACTCGTATGCACCCGTATTCGTACTCGTACAATACACAGCTTTTAGATGTATGTACTATTGGTATATACACTCCAATGATCAGTTCTTAGAAGCCCATGTGAGTCACCTAACACATGTGGGAACCATCATTTGGCAACTAGCATGAAATATCTCATAAAATTACAAAAATATGAGTAATCATTCATGACTTATTTACATGAAAACAAAATTACATATCCTTTATATCTAATCCATACACCAACGACCAAAAACACCTACAAACACTTTCATTCTTCAATTTTCTTCATCTAATTGATCTCTCTCAAGTTCTATCTTCAAGTTCTAAGTGTTCTTCATATATTTTACAAGTTCTAGTTACATAAAATCAAGAATACTTTCAAGTTTGCTAGCTCACTTCCAATCTTGTAAGGTGATCATCCAACCTCAAGAAATCTTTGTTTCTTACAGTAGGTTATCATTCTAATACAAGGTAATAATCATATTCAAACTTTGGTTCAATTTCTATAACTATAACAATCTTATTTCAAGTGATGATCTTACTTGAACTTGTTTTCGTGTCATGATTCTGCTTCAAGAACTTCGAGCCATCCAAGGATCCGTTGAAGCTAGATCCATTTTTCTATTTTCCAGTAGGTTTATCCAAGGAACTTAAGGTAGTAATGATGTTCATAACATCATTCGATTCATACATATAAAGCTATCTTATTCGAAGGTTTAAACTCGTAATCACTAGAACATAGTTTAGTTAATTCTAAACTTGTTCGCAAACAAAAGTTAATCCTTCTAACTTGACTTTTAAAATTAACTACACACATGTTCTATATCTATATGATATGCTAACTTAATGATTTAAAACCTGGAAACACGAAAAACACCGTAAAATCGGATTTACGCCGTCGTAGTAACACCGCGGGCTGTTTTGGGTTAGTTAATTAAAAAATATGATAAACTTTGATTTTAAAGTTGTTATTCTGAGAAAATGATTTTTATTATGAACATGAAACTATATCCAAAAATTATGGTTAAACTCAAAGTGGAAGTATGTTTTCTAGAATGGTCATCTAGACGTCGTTCTTTCGAGTGAAATGACTACCTTTACAAAAACGACTTGTAACTTATTTTTCCGACTATAAACCTATAATTTTCTGTTTAGATTCATAAAATAGAGTTCAATATGAAACCATAGCAATTTGATTCATTCAAAACGGATTTAAAATGAAGAAGTTATGGGTAAAACAAGATTGGATAATTTTTCTCATTTTAGCTACGTGAAAATTGGTAACAAATCTATTCCAACCATAACTTAATCAACTTGTATTGTATATTATGTAATCTTGAGATACCATAGACACGTAAACAATGTTTTGACCTATCATGTCGACACATCTATATATATTTCGGAACAACCATAGACACTCTATATGTGAATGTTGGAGTTAGCTATACAGGGTTGAGGTTGATTCCAAAATATATATAGTTTGAGTTGTGATCAATACTGAGATACGTATACACTGGGTCGTGGATTGATTCAAGATAATATTTATCGATTTATGTCTGTACATCTAACTGTGGACAACTAGTTGTAGGTTACTAACGAGGACAGCTGACTTAATAAACTTAAAACATCAAAATATATTAAAAGTGTTGTAAATATATTTTGAACATACTTTGATATATATGTATATATTGTTATAGGTTCGTGAATCAACCAGTGACCAAGTCTTACTTCCCGACGACGTAAAAATCTGTGAAAGTGAGTTATAGTCCCACTTTTAAAATCTAATATTTTTGGGATGAGAATACATGCAGGTTTTATAAATGATTTACAAAATAGACACAAGTACGTGAAACTACATTCTATGGTTGAATTATCGAAATCGAATATGCCCCTTTTTATTAAGTCTGGTAATCTAAGAATTAGGGAACAGACACCCTAATTGATGCGAATCCTAAAGATAGATCTATTGGGCCTAACAAACCCCATCCAAAGAACCGGATGCTTTAGTACTTCGAAATTTATATCATATCCGAAGGGTGTCCCGGAATGATGGGGATATTCTTATATATGCATCTTGTTAATGTCGGTTACCAGGTGTTCACCATATGAATGATTTTTATCTCTATGTATGGGATGTGTATTGAAATATGAAATCTTGTGGTCTATTATTATGATTTGATATATATAGGTTAAACCTATAACTCACCAACATTTTTGTTGACGTTTTAAGCATGTTTATTCTCAGGTGATTATTAAGAGCTTCCGCTGTCGCATACTTAAATAAGGACGAGATTTGGAGTCCACGCTTGTATGATATTGTGTAAAAACTGCATTCAAGAAACTTATTTTGTTGTAACATATTTGTATTGTAAACCATTATGTAATGGTCGTGTGTAAACAGGATATTTTAGATTATCATTATTTGATAATCTACGTAAAGCTTTTTAAAACCTTTATCTATGAAATAAAGGTTATGGTTTGTTTTAAAAATGAATGCAGTCTTTGAAAAACGTCTCATATAGAGGTCAAAACCTCGCAACGAAATCAATTAATATGGAACGTTTTTAATCAATAAGAACGGGACATTTCAGTTGGTATCCGAGCGTTGGTCTTAGAGAACCAGAAAATTTGCATTAGTGTGTCTTATCGAGTTTGTTAGGACGCATTAGTGAGTCTGGACTTCGACCGTGTTTTCTTTAAAAATGATTGCTTAACATTTTTGTTGGAAACTATATATTTTTAACATATGAATATTATGTGATATATTAATCTCTTAACGTGTTTGATATTATGTGATAGATGTCTACCTCTAGAACAAGTCCCATTGACTCACCTAATAATAATGAAGAGTCAAATGTAAATTGGAATGATTCGTGGACTGATTCACAAGTTCCCGAAGAGGAACCGGAAGAAGAGTCGGAACCGGAAGAAGAATCGGAACCGAAAGAAGAATCGGAACCGGAAGAAGAATCGGAACCGGTGGGGGAAATAATAAAACGGTTAAGTAAAAGAGAATCCTCAACCAACCGACCAAGGTTAATTATGGTCAATGGTGTTTCCGCCAAGGAAGCAAAATATTGGGAGGATTACCAATTCTCCGATGAATCGGATTCCGACGAGAATTCCGATAATGTTATAGAAATTACCCCAACTGAATTTAAAAAGGCAAAAGAAAATAATAAGGGAAAGGGCATAAAAATAGAGAAATCTAATTCCAACCCCGATGAACTTTATATGTATCGTCAACCCCCGAAGTCCTTAAGTTGTAACAATGACCCGGGAACCTCTAAACCACCAGGTTTTTCTAAACCAATGTGGACAACGACGGCTCGTATTAGGGTAACATCATATATCCCTAGAAACTTAGCAAAACGAACCAAAATCGAAGAAGAAGAAACGAGCGAGTCAGAATAAGGTAGTTGTATTCGTGTGGTGTAATATATGTAATATAGTGTTCTTATGCTTTATGATTTATGTAAAAATTGCTTGTATTAATAAGTATTTTTTTTTATGAATCTAACTCTTGTCTATTTTACAGTTTAAAAACACAAAATGGATAGACAACCCAATATTTTAAGAGACCTACCCGGAGACATGATTGATGAAATCTTGTCTAGAGTCGGCCAGAATTCCTCGGCACAACTATTTAAGGCGAGATCAGTTTGTAAGACATTCGAAGAATGTTCCAAGAATATCTTGGTTTATAAGAGACTTTCATTTGAAAGATGGGGGATATCACATTGGGAAACCCATAAGTTACGATGTGTTTACTTTGACGCATATATTGCGGGGAACCCAAATGCTATTTTACGCAACGGGTTAAGAAATTATTTTGACTCAATATATCCGAATATTGGACTTCGTGATTTAGAAAAAGCGGCTAACATGCAATATAAAGAAGCATGTTATGCTTACGGATTAGTAATGTTCGCTTCTCACCAAAGTGAGAACAAGAACATCGGGCTACAACTATTAAACAAAACGTTTCCACAAGTGACGGAGTCGGTAATTTGGGTAAGAAATGAGGTTTTTAGATTATTACGGGACTGTTGGACATTACGTAACCCTCGTCCCTTTGACGATGTTACAACACGCTGTCTTATCAACGGCCATAACGGTTATGTTCCACAAGACCAAGGATGGGAAGTAGTCCTAGTAAAACCAGAATGCATGACTTGTTTCTGGACGTATGAATTACGTGTCTTTATTGCCTTTGCTGAACGACTTGTGTACTAGCTAGAATTATCTTCACAACTATCTTGTATCAAAGTTATTGTGTGCTATATTTCATGCTTTATGTAAAATAAGCGGTATTGTAAGTTTGTAAAATATTGTATAAAAGTTTGAACGCGAAATATTATTATAATCAGTTTTTCATATAGAATTGTAGTAGTTGAATTGTATATTAGCTACTAAGTATGAACTTAACGGGTAGGTACTACCCGAATTTAAACTTATAAAACGCTAATATGAAGAAAAAGCTTTTATAAATGAGTTCATATTATGCTACGAAATACTATTAACTACTCTTAATATTCTGTATGATTAACTTGTTCCATTTGACTATTTTGAAGGAAATGGCACCGACTACTCGACACACCGTGAATATGAATGAAGAGGAATTCCGTACTTTTCTAGCTTCAAACATAGCCGCAGTACAGGCTGCGCTACATACCAACAATAACCTTGGATCTAGCAGTACAGGAAATCGTGTAGGATGCACCTACAAAGAATTCACTGCCTGCAAACCTTTGGAATTTGATGGAACCGAAGGACCGATCGGATTGAAACGGTGGACCGAGAAGGTTGAATCGGTGTTTGCCATAAGTAAGTGTACTGAAGAGGACAAAGTGAAGTACGCTACGCATACCTTCACAGGTTCTGCGTTAACATGGTGGAATACCTATCAAGAGCAAGTGGGACAAGACGATGCGTACGCACTACCGTGGTCAGCATTCAAGCACTTGATGAACGAGAAGTACCGTCCCAGAACCGAGGTCAATAAGCTCAAGACAGAACTTAGAGGGTTACGAACCCAAGGATTTGATATTACCACGTACGAAAGACGATTCACAGAATTGTGCCTATTGTGTCCGGGAGCATTCGAAGATGAGGAAGAGAAGATCGACACATTTGTGAAAGGATTACCGGAAAGAATCCAAGAAGATATAAGTTCACACGAGCCCGCCTCTATACAACAGGCATGTAGAATGGCTCACAAACTAGTGAACCAGATTGAAGAAAGAATTAAAGAACAGACTGCTGAAGAGCCCAATGTGAAGCAAGTCAAAAGAAAGTGGGAGGAAAACGGTGATAAGAATCACCAATACAACAACAACAGCAATTACAACAATAATCGCAACAATTATCCCAACAATCGCAACATCAATCGCAACTACAACAAACGGCCCAACAACAACAACAACATCAACAGCAACTACAACAATCATCCCAATAACAATAATAATTGCAACAACAACAACAATCAGAAGCAGCTATGCCAAAGGTGTGAAAAGTATCACTCGGGGTTCTGCACCAAATTTTGCAACAAGTGTAAAAGAAATGGTCATAGCGCGGCGAAGTGTTAGGTCTACGGACCAGGAGTTAATAGAACGAAAGAAACAAATGGTGTCGGAACGAGTAATGGCGGAGCAAGTAGTGTCGGGGCAAGTTATGCTAATGTAGTTTGTTATAAATGTGGAAAACCGGGCCACATTATTAGAAATTGCCCGAACCAGGAGAACACGAATGGACAAGGCCGCGGAAGAGTTTTCAATATTAATGCGGCAGAGGCACAGGAAGACCCGGAGCTTGTTACGGGTACGTTTCTTATTGACAATAAATCTGCTTATGTTTTATTTGATTCGGGTGCGGATAGAAGCTATATGAGTAGAGATTTTTGTGCTAAATTAAGTTGTCCATTGACGCCTTTGAATAGTAAATTTTTACTCGAATTAGCAAATGGTAAATTAATTTCAGCAGATAATATATGTCGGAATCGAGAAATTAAACTGGTTAGCGAAACATTTAAGATTGATTTGATACCAGTAGAGTTAAGGAGTTTTGATGTGATAATCGATATGGACTGGTTGAAAGAAGTGAAAGCAGAGATCGTCTGTTACAAAAATGCAATTCGCATTATACGAGAAAAAGGAAAACCCTTAATGGTGTACGGAGAAAAGGGCAACACGAAGCTACATATTATTAGTAATTTGAAGGCACAAAAACTAATAAGAAAAGGTTGCAATGCTGTTCTAGCACACGTCGAGAAAGTACAAACTGAAGAAAAGAGCATCAATGATGTTCCCATTGCAAAAGAATTTCCCGATGTATTTCCGAAAGAATTACCGGGATTACCCCCACATCGATCCGTTGAATTTCAAATAGATCTTGTACCAGGAGCTGCACCAATAGCTCGTGCTCCTTACAGACTCGCACCCAGCGAGATGAAAGAACTGCAAAGCCAATTACAAGAACTTTTAGAGCGTGGTTTCATTCGACCAAGCACATCACCGTGGGGAGCTCCTGTTTTGTTTGTCAAGAAGAAAGATGGTACATTCAGGTTGTGTATCGACTACCGAGAGTTGAACAAACTTACCATCAAGAACCGCTACCCACTACCGAGAATCGACGACTTATTTGATCAACTACAAGGCTCGTCTGTTTATTCAAAGATTGACTTACGTTCCGGGTATCATCAAATGCGGGTGAAAGAAGATGATATTCCAAAGACTGCTTTCAGAACACGTTACAGTCATTACGAGTTTATGGTCATGCCGTTTGGTTTAACTAATGCACCAGCTGTGTTCATGGACCTTATGAACCGAGTGTGTGGACCATACCTTGACAAGTTTGTCATTGTTTTCATTGATGACATACTTATTTACTCAAAGAATGACCAAGAACACGGTGAACATTTGAGAAAGGTGTTAGAAGTATTAAGGAAGGAAGAATTGTAAGCTAAGTTTTCAAAGTGTGCATTTTGGTTGGAAGAAGTTCAATTCCTCGGTCACATAGTGAACAA
The DNA here is from genome assembly GCF_046630445.1 of Rutidosis leptorrhynchoides. Taxonomy (NCBI): domain Eukaryota; kingdom Viridiplantae; phylum Streptophyta; class Magnoliopsida; order Asterales; family Asteraceae; genus Rutidosis; species Rutidosis leptorrhynchoides. Next base: position 591,935,669 of record NC_092333.1, on the reverse strand, counting down.
AGAAGGTATTAAGGTGGATCCGGCAAAGATAGAAACTGTTGAAAAGTGGGAAACCCCAAAAACTCCGAAACACATACGCCAGTTTTTAGGACTAGCTGGTTACTACAGAAGGTTCATCCAAGACTTTTCCAGAATAGCAAAACCCTTGACTGCATTAACGCATAAAGGGAAGAAATTTGAATGGAATGATGAACAAGAGAAAGCGTTTCAGTTATTGAAGAAAAAGCTAACTACGGCACCTATATTGTCATTGCCTGAAGGGAATGATGATTTTGTGATTTATTGTGATGCATCAAAGCAAGGTCTCGGTTGTGTATTAATGCAACGAACGAAGGTGATTGCTTATGCGTCTAGACAATTGAAGATTCACGAACAAAATTATACGACGCATGATTTGGAATTAGGCGCGGTTGTTTTTGCATTAAAGACTTGGAGGCACTACTTATATGGGGTCAAAAGTATTATATATACCGACCACAAAAGTCTTCAACACATATTTAATCAGAAACAACTGAATATGAGGCAGCGTAGGTGGATTGAATTGTTGAATGATTACGACTTTGAGACTCGTTACCACCCGGGGAAGGAAAATGTGGTAGCCGATGCCTTGAGCAGGAAGGACAGAGAACCCATTCGAGTAAAATCTATGAATATAATGATTCATAATAACCTTACTACTCAAATAAAGGAGGCACAACAAGGAGTTTTAAAAGAGGGAAATTTAAAGGATGAAATACCCAAAGGATCGGAGAAGCATCTTAATATTCGGGAAGACGGAACCCGGTATAGGGCTGAAAGGATTTGGGTACCAAAATTTGGAGATATGAGAGAAATGGTACTTAGAAAAGCTCATAAAACCAGATACTCAATACATCCTGGAATGGGGAAGATGTACAAGGATCTCAGGAAATATTTTTGGTGGCCAGGTATGAAAGCCAATGTTGCTAAATACGTAGGAGAATGTTTGACGTGTTCTAAGGTCAAAGCTGAGCATCAGAAACCATCAGGTCTACTTCAACAACCCGAAATCCCAGAATGGAAATGGGAAAACATTACCATGGATTTCATCACTAAATTGCCAAGGACTGCAAGTGGTTTTGATACTATTTGGGTAATAGTTGATCGTCTCACCAAATCAGCACACTTCCTGCCAATAAGAGAAGATGACAAGATGGAGAAGTTAGCACGACTGTATTTGAAGGAAGTCGTATCCAGAAATGGAATACCAATCTCTATTATCTCTGATAGGGATGGCAGATTTATTTCAAGATTCTGGCAGACATTACAGCAAGCATTAGGAACTCGTCTAGACATGAGTACTGCCTATCATCCACAAACTGATGGGCAGAGCGAAAGGACGATACAAACGCTTGAAGACATGCTACGAGCATGTGTTATTGATTTCGGAAACAGTTGGGATCGACATCTACCGTTAGCAGAATTTTCCTACAACAACAGCTACCATTCAAGCATTGAGATGGCGCCGTTTGAAGCACTTTATGGTAGAAAGTGCAGGTCTCCGATTTGTTGGAGTGAAGTGGGGGATAGACAGATTACGGGTCCAGAGATTATACAAGAAACTACCGAGAAGATCATCCAAATTCAACAACGGTTGAAAACCGCCCAAAGTCGACAAAAGAGCTACGCTGACATTAAAAGAAAAGATATAGAATTTGAAATTGGAGAGATGGTCATGCTTAAAGTTGCACCTTGGAAAGGCGTTGTTCGATTTGGTAAATGAGGGAAATTAAATCCAAGGTATATTGGACCATTCAAGATTATTGATCGTGTCGGACCAGTAGCTTACTGACTTGAGTTACCTCAACAACTCGCGGCTGTACATAACACTTTCCACGTCTCGAATTTGAAGAAATGTTTTGCTAAAGAAGATCTCACTATTCCGTTAGATGAAATCCAAATCAACGAAAAACTTCAATTCATCGAAGAACCCGTCGAAATAATGGATCGTGAGGTTAAAAGACTTAAGCAAAACAAGATACCAATTGATAAGGTTCGATGGAATGCTCGTAGAGGACCCGAGTTCACCTGGGAGCGTTAAGATCAGATGAAGAAGAAATACCCGCATCTATTTCCAGAAGATTCGTCAACACCTTCAACAACTTAAAATTTCGGGACGAAATTTACTTAACGGGTAGGTACTGTAGTGACCCGAACTTTTCCATGTTTATATATATTAATTGAGATTGATATTTACATGATTAAATGTTTCCAACATGTTAAGCAATCAAACTTGTTAAGACTTGATTAATTGAAATATGTTTCATATAGACAATTAACCACCCAAGTTGACCGGTGATTCACGAACGTTAAAACTTGTACAAACTATACGATGATATATATATGGTTATATATATAGTTAACATGTTTTTATTCTAAGTATGTATCTCATTAGGTATTTTAACAATGAGTTATATACATAAAAATGAGACTATTAATTTAAGAAACTAGAAAACGATATATATAATGATTATTGTTATAACAACGTCTTACTAGGTACATATGAATCATATTAAGATATTGATACACTTGGTTAATTATGTTAAATAATAAGTAAATATATTATTAAGTGTATTAACAATGAAATACATATGTAAAAATAAGACTACTAACTTAATGATTTCGAAACGAGACATATATGTAACGATTATCGTTGTAACGACATTTAACTGTATATACATCATACTGAGATATATTATATATCATAATATCATGATAATATAACAATTTAACATCTCATTTGTTATAATAAACAATGGGTTAACAACATTCAACAAGATCATTAACCTAAAGGTTTCAAAACAACATTTAAATGTAACGACTAACGATGACTTAACGACTCAGTAAAAATGTATATACATGTAGTGTTTTAATATGTATTCATACACTTTTGAAAGACTTCAAGACACTTATCAAAATACTTCTACTTAACAAAAATGCTTACAATTACATCCTCGTTCAGTTTCATCAACAATTCTACTCGTATGCACCCGTATTCGTACTCGTACAATACACAGCTTTTAGATGTATGTACTATTGGTATATACACTCCAATGATCAGCTCTTAGCAGCCCATGTGAGTCACCTAACACATGTGGGAACCATCATTTGGCAACTAGCATGAAATATCTCATAAAATTACAAAAATATGAGTAATCATTCATGACTTATTTACATGAAAACAAAATTACATATCCTTTATATCTAATCCATACACCAACGACCAAAAACACCTACAAACACTTTCATTCTTCAATTTTCTTCATCTAATTGATCTCTCTCAAGTTCTATTTTCAAGTTCTAAGTGTTCTTCATATATTTTACAAGTTCTAGTTACATAAAATCAAGAATACTTTCAAGTTTGCTAGCTCACTTCCACTCTTGTAAGGTGATCATCCAACCTCAAGAAATCTTTGTTTCTTACAGTAGGTTATCATTCTAATAAAAGGTAATAATCATATTCAAACTTTGGTTCAATTTCTATAACTATAACAATCTTATTTCAAGTGATGATCTTACTTGAACTTGTTTTCGTGTCATGATTCTGCTTCAAGAACTTCGAGCCATCCAAGGATCCGTTGAAGCTAGATCCATTTTTCTATTTTCCAGTAGGTTTATCCAAGGAACTTAAGGTAGTTATGATGTTCATAACATCATTCGATTCATACATATAAAGCTATCTTATTCGAAGGTTTAAACTCGTAATCACTAGAACATAGTTTAGTTAATTCTAAACTTGTTCGCAAACAAAAGTTAATCCTTCTAACTTGACTTTTAAAATTAACTACATACATGTTCTATATCTATATGATATGCTAACTTAATGATTTAAAACCTGGAAACACGAAAAACACCGTAAAACCGGATTTACGCCGTCGTAGTAACACCGCGGGCTGTTTTGGGTTAGTTAATTAAAAACTATGATAAACTTTGATTTTAAAGTTGTTATTCTGAAAAAATGATTTTTCTTATGAACATGAAACTATATCCAAAAATTATGGTTAAACTCAAAGTGGAAGTATGTTTTCTAGAATGGTCATCTAGACGTCGTTCTTTCGACTGAAATGACTACCTTTACAAAAATGACTTGTAACTTATTTTTCCGACTATAAACCTATACTTTTCTGTTTAGATTCATAAAATAGAGTTCAATATGAAACCATAGCAATTTGATTCATTCAAAACGGATTTAAAATGAAGAAGTTATGGGTAAAACAAGATTGGATAATTTTTCTCATTTTAGCTACGTGAAAATTGGTAACAAATCTATTCCAACCATAACTTAATCAACTTGTATTGTATATTATGTAATCTTGAGATACCATAGACACGTAAACAATGTTTCGACCTATCATGTCGACACATCTATATATATTTTGGAACAACCATAGACACTCTATATGTGAATGTTGGAGTTAGCTATACAGGGTTGAGGTTGATTCCAAAATATATATAGTTTGAGTTGTGATCAATACTGAGATACGTATACACTGGGTCGTGGATTGATTCAAGATAATATTTATCGATTTATTTCTGTACATCTAACTGTGGACAACTAGTTGTAGGTTACTAACGAGGACAGCTGACTTAATAAACTTAAAACATCAAAATATATTAAAAGTGTTGTAAATATATTTTGAACATACTTTGATATATATGTATATATTGTTATAGGTTCGTGAATCAACCAGTGGCTAAGTCTTACTTTCCGACGACGTAAAAATCTGTGAAAGCGAGTTATAGTCCCACTTTTAAAATCTAATATTTTTGGGATGAGAATACATGCAGGTTTTATAAATGATTTACAAAATAGACACAAGTACGTGAAACTACATTCTATGGTTGAATTATCGAAATCGAATATGCCCCTTTTTATTAAGTCTGGTAATCTAAGAATTAGGGAACAGCCACCCTAATTGATGCGAATCCTAAAGATAGATCTATTGGGCCTAACAAACCCCATCCAAAGAACCGGATGCTTTAGTACTTCGAAATTTATATCATATCCGAAGGGTGTCCCGGAATGATGGGGATATTCTTATATATGCATCTTGTTAATGTCGGTTACCAGGTGTTCACCATATGAATGATTTTTATCTCTATGTATGGGATGTGTATTGAAATATGAAATCTTGTGGTCTATTATTATGATTTGATATATATAGGTTAAACCTATAACTCACCAACATTTTTGTTGACGTTTTAAGCATGTTTATTCTCAGGTGATTATTAAGAGCTTCTCCTGTCGCATACTTAAATAAGGACGAGATTTGGAGTCCATGCTTGTATGATATTGTGTAAAAACTGCATTCAAGAAACTTATTTTGTTGTAACATATTTGTATTGTAAACCATTATGTAATGGTCATGTGTAAACAGGATATTTTAGATTATCATTATTTGATAATCTACGTAAAGCTTTTTAAAACCTTTATCTATGAAATAAAGGTTATGGTTTGTTTTAAAAATGAATGCAGTCTTTGAAAAACGTCTCATATAGAGGTCAAAACCTCGCAACGAAATCAATTAATATGGAACGTTTTTAATCAATAAGAACGGGACATTTCAAAATTTTTTTCCTTTTAGTTTTTTTAGTCTCTATTTCTAACTGACAGTTTCACACACATTTGTGTACAGCGGTGATACAATTCAGCTTACTCTCTGGAACGAGCTTGCAACTTCTTTTGAATCGGACGCATATGATGCTATGGAAAAACCAGTTGTGTTGGTGGTCAGCTCATGCCGCCCTAAGATTTACCGTGGTATGTAACAATTTTAAACACAAACCTTGTAATTACTACATGAAATTGTTATGTGCCCATTAATAAAAATTGTTTGTGACCATTTGTTGCCCGTTTTTTCGCTTTGTTTTGTAAAAGGGGAACTCCATCTTGGTTTCACCCAGGCAACACATTGTTATTTCAATCCAGCAATACCAGAATTTAACGACTAGATAGACGAGTAAGCATTGTCTTTTAAAGTAACTACCCATGCCTTTTTACTATATCGCTGATTACTAACTTGCATTGGATATTCATGCAGTCACCGTGCGCGCTTCTTGGCAAACCCACCATTGATCATCAACCGACAACGATCACCGAACATGGCAATAGAACGGTTTCGCAACAAATTTGCCCTGCAAGAACTTCTGACCCACAACTTGAACAACTACAGGGTAGGCTTGCTACTGTATACTGCACAATCTATTTTACAAACTATTTACGTTACCATTAAATCTCTCTCAAACTGACCTAATAATATACGTATAAATTTGCAATTTCCAGAATGTAGACTTCACTTGTTAAGGCACGATTGAACAAGTTGGTGGAAACAGTACTGGTATTACAAAAGTTGCAGCGAATGTTTATTGAAAGTCACGGAGGACATTGACGCTCCCAACAATTACACATGCTGGGTCCACGGTACCAAAGCTACCTACACGCCCACGTAAGAACACCTTGCAACCATAAATTTTCTCCTACTTAACTACAGACTAACTGACTGCTTTCATGACATGTTTTAGCTACTACTTCAAAACTATCGTCAATGACACATCGAATACTGCGTCCTTTACCTTTTTCTCAGAAGCGGGTGATGTATTTGTTGGAACCACTTGCAGTGACCTCATAACAAACATAGGTTATGATCAGCCTCATGAACTACCACCTATCATAAGAGCCATAGAAGGGCAGACTCACACATTCCAGTTCCACTACAACCCTCAATCAAGGAAAACGCACCCAGAATTCATCGTCACAAGGCTTCTTGATGAAATACCAAATGTAGCGATAAACACTGACGCGCCTAACGCCTCCACAAAAGTCGAAGACTTAGCAACAGGTTCGCCACCTGCATAATTATGTCTTTGTTCATTGCACTCTATTCTTGAATTTATTAATGTCCCAACTTACGCAGCCTACATTCAGTTTTGTTTTATAACTTGCAACCTGCACTTATACATCTTATTCATGCATAGCTGCAGTTGCCACAGATGCCACAAATAGCACGCCTCCACCGACTGTCCAGTTACAGATGCTGGAGCAGCCAAAGAAAGGCAAACCAGAAAAAGGGAGTTCAAAAAACGAGCTTTATTCACCGAAGAGTCCAAGAAGGGTAAAACACGAGGAAGGAAAAAGCGCGGAGGAGTTCAGGCCTGATCACAGGCGCGGTAGCGGGCACAATGGGTAGTTTCTTTTGGTTTGGCAGCTAGAAGCTTGTAAACCACATTACTTGGTGTTGCTTTGCAAAACTTTTTTAGACGTGCGTTAATTATTTGTGTGCTCACTGAAAACTTGGTTTGTGTACCTGTATTTGTAATCCTTGACTGGTTTAGGATGTAAATTATCGTTGTATCTTAGCTTCCTAATCGTTGATGAACCAATTTGGTCTGTACATTATGGTTTTTATGTATTGGTATGTTTCTGCAAATTTCTGTTACGAAATGTAGACTTTTAAATGAATGTTCTAAGTCAGGTACTTTCAGCATGTCTATTTAATTAGTTGCATTCTGTTTCCCTCAATTTAGTATTGGTAGTCAATTGTACAATCTATTATACTTATGGTTTGTATTTTTTCAACCAGTTGTTATACTTACATATTGTTGTCTACGCTGATAGGTACTGCATGACATGCTTGCAGACAATTCACAGATGAAAATAATAATAATAAAAAAAAACTCAATTTCTTGCATGCTTTCAGCTCTAATTAAACACACTTGCTGCTGCAGACCAAAGTTACCTATACTAAACACTTAATGCATCATTTACACCAAGGCATTCAAAGCTATCAACCAAACCTACAATCAACATTTAATTTTTGGGAAGCTCAAGAAATCTCCTTTCACCTGACCAGATCTTCTATCTACTTACTTCACCTACAAAATCACCTTAACCATCTCCATCTACTTCATTTCTAATTCTCTCTCAGCAAATAGCATAAAATCATCACTGCTCAAAAGAAAAGGTTTGTTTCCCTTCTTGATCACTTTACAATTGCACATATGTTGATTTTCTATACATGTCTACAACCTCTTTTTCCCTTGTGTTTATGTTTTTTTTATTTTATTTTATAAACTTGTGAGATATACTGATTTTCAAACCAACATCCAAATAGGCAATGCATACAGTTACCTGCAAACAGAAATAGAAACGCAGCAAAATCTGCACAACAACAAAAAAAATTGCACACAAATCTATATAGAAACCTGCAAATGGTCATTGTATGCTGACGTCATCATGTGTTCTTATGCTAACGTCAGCAGGATTTCTTTTATTATTTCTGAAATTCCTGCTACTTCTTTACCTCCATTTTTAGTACAACAAACCACCTATGACAATCTTATTTAATATGTTTCTAACATGTTTAACAAAAGTATATTTGGACAACTCAGTTATATTCAGGTATTCTGCATCTGACATTTGTTTCCTTGTATACATAAATTAACATCGACAACATGAACACTAACGACGTTTATTTTTTTGTGACCACACCGAGGGCAAATGTATGGGTAAGTTGTTTATTTTCATGCTAAAGTCTGTTACATATAAATTATACATTCCTGAATTGCATTCATAAGAGCACTAAAGAATGTTTTTTCCTATTCAGCGCCTACCAGAAGAGGCACTTGAGATACCAGAGTTAGTTGGCGGGTTCACTTATGAATGTGTTGATGCTTTCGACAGAACCCACACCTGGAAGCTGTTGGAAACCAGAAACACATCGAAACCAAAGTTGTATGTCTCTGATGGCTGGAGGAGTTTCCTCAATTTAAATGACTATGAACCAGGCGACGAAGTGTGGATTGTATTTGAGCGAACTGAAACCAGGTTCTGCGTTGCATGGGATGATGTTCACGACTTTGATGAGCTTATGTGATTGATCTGTTTAGCAATGCAAGCCTTAATATTCTGCACATTTTCAGCACCATACGCAGAATTATTAGAAGTTTTTTATATATCTATTGACCTAGTGTGTTTGTCTTTTGATGGTTAGACATTAAACTTGTAGTACTTAGGTTATTGATGATGTAAATTGTTGTAAACGATTTCTGATGTATATGCCACTTCTAATGAATGACTATAACATCTGAAGGTTAATTTTGAACTGTTTAATTTTTTGCCAACCCTTATATTTGTCTAATTTTTATCAATAATATTTAGCCGCGTAGCGTGTACCTTCAATCTTGTTGTTAAACAAAAATAATAATATGATAGAAATTCAAAACGTTTAAAAAGAACATTAAAATTAGTGAAATATCATTTTCGCCATCTAGATGACCTTGAATGGCAAGACACCTTCAGGAAGTCTTACTCCTTGTTCTCTTTTAGGGTGATCTTTGAAATTTCAGCACAATCTGAAACCGAAAATTATGCCTCGCCAAATGTTACTCAATTTTGCGGCGCATATTAATGAGTTAAAATTTGTATTTAATTAAATAATATTAGTTTCAAAATTATATGTGTTATACATAATTACAATGTGAGTGAAATAATAAGCCTTAAAACTATTGATATTGTGCTAAGTCATGCTTAAACAAAAATAATAATATAATAGAAATTCAAAACGTTTAAAAAGAACATAAAAATGAGTAACTTACCATTTTCGTTATATAGATGACATCTAATGGCAAGTCACCTTCAGGGAGTCTTGCTCATTGTTCTCTTTAAGTGTGATCTTAGGAATTTCAGCACAATCTAAAACCAAAAAATTATGCGCCGCCAAATGATACTCCATTTGGCGACACATACTAATTAGTTAAAAATTGTATTTAGTGAAGTGATATTTGTTTTAAAATTATATGCGTTATACATAACCACAATGTGAGTGAAGTATAAGCCCTAAAACTATTTATACCTTGCTAACTCTTGCTTAAACAAAAATTATAATATGATAGAAATTCAAAACGTTTAAAAAGAACATTAAAATGAAAAAAAATACCATTTTCGTCATTTATACGACCTCGAATGGTAAAAAACCTTCAGGGAGTCTTACTTCGTGTTCTCTTTTAGGGTGATCTTAGGAATTTCAGCACAATCTAAAACAAAAACTATGCGCCGCCAAATGTTACTCTATTTTGAGACGACCCGTCCTAATCCATAAGGACGAATACAATAACATATGAATACATTGCGAGGTATTTGACCTCTATATGTACATTTTACAAACATTGCATTCGTTTTTAAAAGACAACGTTCATTACATCGAAAGATGACAGGCATGCGTACCATTTCATAATATCCAAACTATAAATGACCTAATCTGTCATTTACTTAATAATAATCTTTATTGAACTCAACGATTTGAATGCAACGTCTTTTAAAATATGCCATGAATTATAACGACCCGTCCTAATTCACCTGGATGAAGTCTTCAACAGATGGTCCCATTGAGAGGTTCTGACCTCTATATGCCATGAACGACACCATGTAATATCTTTAAAATGAGAAAATGCACAACGGAAGATTTCTTTTAAACCTGAGAATAAACATGTTTTAAAAGTGTCAACCAAAAGGTTGGTGAGTTCATAGGTTTCTCATAAACAATAAAATTCATCATTTTGATAGATCACAAGATTTAAATATAGTACACCTATCTCGTGTACAAAACTATTTTTTATAATGCTTAGCAGAGTAGGTTCGTATCCTTTTCTCCCCCGTAGGTTGCCTCGCGATTTTAAAATAACCTTACACATATCTCGTGCACAAAAATAATACACATAACCTGTGTATAAAAATCATTCTCTCGATACATAACATTCAATTTGATTTCATTGCTCAACATGGTAACCGACCTTAACATATAATGCGCATCAATAATATCCCCAAAAATAGAACATCTCGCCTGTATAATATATAAACTTCGAAGTAGCAAACACCACGCCCACTAGCTCTTCTGTCTAGTGAACATTTTGGGTGGGGGTGTTAAACCCGGTAGCTACCTTTAGGATTCGCGTGAATTAGGTGTGAGGACCCGTCCTAATCCATCTGGACGAAGTCACCAACATCTGGTTCCATTGCGATGATCGACTCCAAATAATGTCTTTAAAATGAGCAAATGCACAGCGGAATGTTTCTTTCATACCTGAGAATAAACATGCTTTCAAGTGTCAACCAAAACGTTGGTGAGTTCATAAGTTTATCATAAAACAATAAAATTCATCATTTTAATAGACCACAAGATTTCATATTTCCAATTCTCATAAACATACGTCCCATGCATAGAGACAAAAATATCATTCATATGGATTGAACACCTGGTAACCGACATTCACAAGATGCATATTAGAATATCCCCATCATTCCGGGATCCTCCTTCGGACATGATATAAATTTTGAAGTACTAAAGCATCCGGTACTTTGGATGGGGCTTGTTGGGCCCGATAGATCTATCTTTAGAGTTCAGGTCAATTAAGGTTTCTGTTCCCTAATTCTTAGATTACCAGACTATATAAAAAGGGGCATATTCGATTTCGATCATTCAACCATATAATGTAGTTTCGATTACTTGTGTCTATTTCATAAAACATTTATAAAAGCAGCGCATGTATTCTCAGTCCCAAAATATATATTGCGAAAGCATTTAAAAAAGGGATTAATGAAACTCACGCATATAAATATTGTAAAACAGTTAATAAAGCATTTGCATGTATTCTCAGCCCAAAAATGTAAAGAGTAAAAGGGGCAAATGAAACTCACCTAATGTATTTTGTAGTAAAAATACATAGAACAACATTGAATCAGTATAGGGTTGGCCTCGGATTCACGAACCTATTATTCAATCATGTATATTAATACATGTAATGGTAATTGAACAAATATATATTATTAGTGATTTTATTTGTTATTTTATATCATGTGTTTTATTAATAACTTGATTAGATATATTTATCTTTATATAGATAATTAACATTTATTACAAAAGTATTTATATGGTTAGGTTTTATGTCATATATATATATTTTTATATAGAAAATCTTCATTTGATATATTAATAGTATTAATAATAATAAAGATAAAAATAATACTAATTATGATAAAAATTATGATAATTCTAATAATAATAACAATGATAATTTTAATATTAATGATAAAGATAGTACTAATAATAAAAATTGTTTGTAATGTTAATACTAATAATGTTTAATGATAATACTAATAATTATGATATAATTTTGTTAATAATAATAATTAATCTAACAATACTAAAAATAAAAATAATAATAATAATAATAATAATAATAATAATAATAATAATAATAATAATAATAATAATAATAATAATAATAATAATAATAATAATAATAATAGGAATAATAAGTAAACTACCTCAAAGGAGTAGTTCTACAAAAAAAATGCCCAAGTCCGAGTTTGAACCCACGACCTCTCGCTTAACCCCAAAACTCCCTCACCACTGCACTCCCATTTCATTACTGATTTATTCGCATATAAATTTGATTTAACCCGTCATCATCCTCATCAATCTTACCCATATTTTGCTAATCATACTTCACGGCCCAACATAAAATAATATCTCAGCCCGACAGGATCCTCGGCCCATTTAAACCAATAAACACGACCCAAGTATTTTATTTAAACCCAAACTGTAATTAAATAGATGGGTATGTGATTTGTCTCGTCCCAGACGAATGAAGCAGCGACATTCAAAATCGATCTAGGTCAAAGTTTCCTCAATCGATTAATCAGATATAGAAAAAGGTAGCTGCAACATCTTGCGAATCAGAGGAGCAGTAGCTTTAAACAACACAGAGTTTGATTCATTGTTTCAATCGATACATATATATACAATCAGGGATCTAGGTACATAATTCAATTCACTTTTGCTTTACTCGCATACTAGGAATCTTATTGGTCTGATTGAATTGTTTTATGCTGAATGGTAGGTACATAATAACGATTTTGTTATTCTTGTTGAATTATAGAATTGATTGTATTTTAGGGATTATGTTGTTTTGTGATTGTTCAATTGTTAACAGGGAGTAGTAGGTCTTCGATTTGACAACAACAAAAGAAGACAGGTCTTCCGTTAATATGGGTTTTGGTTCTCAGTTAGTAACAAAAAGGAATAGCAGTAACCTGTAAACGTGTAGCAGTAGATGGTTGTTTGGGTTAATTGATCAGTTGCAAATTCAGCAGTCACGCAGTAGTAATAGTTTAAATTAATGAGGTTGTTTGAGGGTTGATGATTGAAGAAAATAAGTGGGTTTCATTTAGTAGTAGCCGAGGGTAATGGTGGTTATCGGATAGGAAGATAGCAAGAAGGCAACAATGATGAGAAAGGAAGTGATGATGTCAAGTGTAAACAAGGAATAAGTGCATCTGCGGTTTGATGACCAGTAAAGACAATGATGTTGTGTGGTTGTCTTCGACAGAAAACAAATAGAAAACATAAAAGTGTTCGGTGATGGTGGATTTCAAGGCGGTTGTTCATGGTAGAGGTGGTTGTTTAGGATGGTGGTGAAAGGTGTTGGAGGATGGTGGCTTGAGTGGTGTCTGCTGTTAACGAAAGGAAAAAAAAACACGCTAGCAGCAGCAAATAACAATAGAATTTAATAGCAGCAACTGTAGGGGTTAAATGGGTTTAAAAATGTGTTGGGTTTGTTAAATTGAGCTGGAGAAAGAATTTAGAACAAGTACCACTTATTTTATATTCCAAGTGGTTTTGGGTTGGTAGAACTTTGAACGACAATTTGAAGTGGAGATAGGTAGGTAACTACACAGTCATCCTTATGTCACTTTCCATTAACATAATCATAATTGGATCACTTACCGACAATTACTATAAATATATGCTTTGTATATATAACAATTATCTATGTATGAACACATGTGCCATTATCTCGTCATACTCCATCATCATCATTCTTTATTACTTCATTGTTTGGAAACAACAGAAAACGCGGCAGTAGCGGTTTACTAGGTGTTATAGCTTTGGGTCGATCGAAACAAGAAAGCAGCAATAAACCGTAGGTTATGGTGATGTTTGAATTGGTTTGCCGTAAAAGTTTAAAGATGTGAGTGTGCATAGGTTTCATGTTCAAGATAAAGAAAGAAAAGAAAATACAATATAATATAAACGAATTATTACTCCTACATACACTTTTATTTGGTTTCTTGTATGCCATGAACTCAAAAGAAACAACTAACATTGATAACAAAAATCCTTCTTTGAATTGTTAGATCATGACAACAAAAAAGAAATTAAGTGGGTGTGGGGTAATCGGTTATCCATCAATCAAATAATAAGTGAAAACACTAGTACCATTTGTAATGCATGTATGTATCACATATATTTAATATAATAATAATAATATCTTAAGTAAAGTAATAAACGTGTGCAACAATAGAAAGATTCGGCTGCCATTAACTATTTGTAATATTACGTCGACTAGTTACACTTTTAAATTCACAGATCAAAATTTAAGCTAAAAGTCAATACAACAATTATATTCACTGTATGTTATGTTACTAAAAATTTAGAGATAATTAAACTAATATCAAAATCAAATTTATAATCCATCTACCCATACTTCAAATAATTACCAGAGTAAGAGCAATTATTAAATCAGACCAAAAACAGTACAGTCTTGTGAGCAATCATATATATATATTTATTATACTATATATGTATATGTATATATATATAAATAATACATTTTATTATCTCATATTATTTTACATAATTATTTCCAACAATTAAATCATATTATATATATATATATATATGTATGTATGTATCTATTTACAATTAATTGTTCGTGAATCGTCGAGAATAGTCGGAGGGTAATTGAACATGATTATAGATTTCAAAACTTTCGAGACTTAACATTACAGATTTTGCTTATCGTGTCAAAATCATATAAAGATTAAAGTTTAAATTTGATCGGAAATTCCCGGGTCATCACATTAGGGCCATACCCGATTCTAATTCTTAGGTTACCAAGTAATAATAATCAGGGGAAAATATTCACAACAATTAGTGGTAATTATAACGTCCAACTAATTCAATAATAATCTACAGAACTTCTGTCTGCATAATAATTCATTCGAGCAATGTTTTGCTTGTGTCTATCTCGTCAAACATTTATAAAAGCATTTCATGCATTCTCAGTTCAAAATATATTTCAAAAGCATTTAATAAAGCAGTTAAAAAACAGCGCATGTATTCTCAGTCCCAAAAATGTAAAGAGTAAAAGGGAGCAAATGAACTCAAGATACGATATTTTGTAATAAAAATATGCACACGATAGAATCGAACAATGCAGGGTTGGCCTCGGATTCAAGAACTTATATCAATTGTATATCTATTAAAACATAATATCGTAATCAACAAATTTATATTTTATTATTAGTGATATATTTGTTATATTAATAAATTATATGTCTTATTAATAAATTGATAACATATATATTTATTTATAATTTTTTTTTATGAAATCCTTATTATTTGTCGAAATAATGATATAGTTATGTTATGTATTAAATACATTTTCATGTAACTAATATTTATTTGGTACAATAAATAAAAAAAATTTGTATCTTTTTGTGATAATAATAATACTAAAAATAATTAGATTTAATAATGATACTGATATTAATAGTTTTGATAATAATACTAATAATGATAATAATTATAACATTAATTTTTAATATTAATGATAATGGTATTGATCCTAATGAACTACTAATAATAACCTATTTGATAATACTAGTAATAATACTTATAATACTTATAATAATCTAATTTATATTAATGATAATAATAATAATAATTATGTTATTAGTCTTAGTAATAATAATAAGTAATTTAAAATAATAAGAACAACAATAAAAATAAAAATAATAATAATATAATAATAATAATTATTATAGTAATAATAATAAGATTGCTACCTTAAAAGAATAGGCTAAAAAAAAACGCCATTGCCCAGGCTCGAACCCAAGATCTCCCACTAACTAGAAAACTCCTCAGACCACCTGCTCTACCTCATTTTTCTGAAATATTACTACCTTATATATATAACTCGTCCATCTATTTCCCTCATTTTCTAAAACTATTTTCATCATCATCATACTTCTCCCTTCAGCCCAACAGGAAACCAGCTGTATCTCGGCCCAACTACAAGACTCAGCCCAACTAGAAATTCTAACTAGTATCTTTATGGCCCAATAAACAAATATGTGATCTTGGGTTTGTTTACGTAAGGTGAACCAGGAGAAAATGAAACAGAACCCTTCAGTCATCATCATACTTATTTTATTATCATCATCACCATCGTTTCTGTAATCATATTTCTCGTCATCACTAGTCACCATAATCATATTATCATTATATTTCACATACGTCATCATCATCATCTATCATCAACGATCATCATCATTATCATATATCTTAATCACCTAAATCATAAACGTTATCATCTTAATGTTACAGCCTCTTTACTCGTATTATTATCATTTTGACATCGCTACTCATAATCTTGACCCATAAAATAATACACGAAAGTTAGGGGAACAACTTGTGACCTGATTTATGGTCATTACCTTCCCACTTGCTTTAATTAATTGTACAATTTATTTAATGTGTCAATAATCCACTAATGAGTATAAGGAGTAGTGGGATAATTTTTGCTATCAAGTTGTTGGCCAAAGGTTTCACAATGTTCCGCTTTATACGCATGAATTTGGTTCACAGAAATCGACATTACTTGTTACTTTGATAATTGTCTTGAGTGGTTTTTGTCTTGGTAACAAAACAGCAATAGGAAGGATTAGTGAACCATGGTGGTAATTTGGGTTGTTTGGTTTGAGATGGTGAAATGGTGGTAGGTTGTAGGGTGGTTCGAGCAACAACCGGGAAATTAAAATCGTGTATAGCAGTAAATGGGTCTCGGTTTCAACAGAAAAATACGTGTTGGAACTCGGCCCAAGACAAATAGATATATCAACCCAACTTGACCAAAGCCGGTGTAGGGTTTTGGAAGTCCAGATGGGCATTCCAATAACATGATTAAATATAATATTCGATGGATTAGAGGTATGGGGTTCGCCTGGTAACACAACTGCATCAGCAACACGTCACTCTCCACTATCCATAATCATGCAGACACGTTGCCGACAATAATTATAATGCTTTGTATAAAATAATTAAGTATGATCACCAGTATCATTATTGGCACCAAAGTAGCTTTGTGGAGCTGTTAAATAGCTAGTTGTTATGCACATATACACGACAATAAATATGGTGTGTGTGCTTCGGTTACTTGGCTACAGCAGAAGAAAGAAAGATAATATACAACAACAAATATTTCCAACGATGATGTAGAGTTGTTGATCGTATAAGATGGGATTAGAATTTACAAATGAATAGAATTATGAATCGAAATAAAACCGGAGCAAGTACATGTGGTGGTTGTTTATGGTAGCGGTGGTTTTATTGAAGAAGAAAGGGAGAAAGCAAAGGGAATGGGTTGATGGTGATCGATGGTTGTTTTATGGTGGTTCATGGATTGAAGATGGTGGTTTTATGGTTGAAGATAGTGGTTTATGTTCGATTACGAATCCTAAATATCTCTCTGCAAATGCTTGAGTGTAAGTATCAATATGTAGGCATGTATATGTATTTATATATATAAAGAGCAAGAGAATAAGAATCACATTAAGTGATTTGTGGTGTCGACAAAGTTATTTGAGCCAGGAAGGAACAAATAAAAATATATAAAGCAGAAAGTGAAGTGTAACAGATTCGTACGATATATACAGCACAAGATTCGATTACAGTTTGTTTCGTAGCTTTGATTGGGTCGACAGAAGAATCTCAAGCAGGAAGAAGGTAATAAGAAAATAGAAATAGATAGGGACTTAAAACAGATTCGTACGCTTTAACTGTTATTGACAGCTAACCAATTCGATTGAAATTGTTTTGTAGTGTTTAATTGAAGTCGTCCAAGAATCTTGAGCATGGGAAGGAAGGACAGTCGACATGTATCGCAGACAGGGTTCTTCAAACAAGAAGAAGAAAACAAAAATAATAAATCAGATTATGACAGGTAACAAATTCGTACATTTTTCTGTTACTAATTTCTATTCAAATTTGTTTTATATCTGATTTGAGATCGACGTGTTTATTCTTATCGGAAAAGAAGAACAGGTAAATAAGAGAAATTGATGTTGATGCCCACTGAATTCAATTCTTTATTTGATTAATATCTAACAATCTTTGTATCTTACTGAATTATTATATCTGATTTTGATCCTATCAGATTCTGTTTATAATGAAATTGAAATCGACATAGAATCTCGAGCAGAAGAAGAGTTCAGGAGGAAGAAATAAATAAATAAAGTTGAAGTCGATTGGCAACTGATTTTGTTTTGTATCTGAAATTGAATTCGATTTGTAACTTAGTTGAATTGATTTGTACTGGTAACAATTTAGAAACAGGAAACGAATTATACATGAAACTGAATCTCGATTATTATGTGATTTTATAAAATTTATATTAATAGTTAACGTGTATAATTTTTATTGATAATATTATTTCTATTAATATTAATAATAATAAATGATAATAGTATTTGTTAATAATAATATTAATAATGATATTAATAATAATAATAATAATAATAATAATAATAATAATAATAATAATAATAATAATAATAATAATAATAATAATAATAATATAACAATAAAGATAATAATGATGATAAATAAAATGTTAATAATAATAATATTATTAATGATAATAATAATATTAGTAATAATAATAATATGACAAATTAAATGTATCGATTTTTTATATCTATATATTATGTTAAAATGATAATATTCATAATAATGATTTTATCATTAATATTAATATTTTTTTCTTTTTTTAAGATTGATAACGAAAGTGATAATAATAACATAACTATATTTTAACTTGCAATTACATATATTAATATTACAATTTATTGATTATTTAATTTTAATAATTGTATATTAATATATATTGAATATTTAATATTTATACATTTTAATATATTACAATATACATATAATCATCAACTATATAGACATATATATATATATATATATATATATATATATATATATATATATATAAATACTTACATATATACACATTTATTTACACACAAGTGTTCGTGAATCGTCGAAAATGGTCGAAAGTTAAATGAATGCAAGAACACAGTTCAAAAATTTTGAGACTCAACATTACAGACTTTGCTTATCGAGTCAAAATATATTAAATCGTATCCATAGTTTGGTTTAAAATTAGTCGAAATTTTCCGGGTCGTCACAGTACCTACCCGTTAAAGAAATTTCGTCCCGAAATTTGAGTGGTGACAGTTGGAATTGAAATCGAGAATGTTTTAGTACCAAATTTGAACCCAAATTCTTAATAGAATGATTTTAGTCGTCAAAGAATGATTTATCGCAGAAAAATGATAAGATTAAAGATTTCCTTTGAGGTTCATGATTCATGATGAATAAAATTTAAGTAACATGGTTCGTGGTGATGGTAATGTTGATCAAGTATTACCATCATCACGTTCCATTAAAACTTCCGCATGACTTACTGTAATATAATCATGTTGATCAAGTGTCATTATATTATATCAACTCATGCTTTCATTCCAATATTACTCTAAAATATCAAAGGATTTAAAACTTCTAGGGTTTCACTAGAATTTAGAAGTCAAAGCAGTTTCCGATACGATGTACTAAGGATAGAACGACGGTAAAAATAGTTATTAATGAGAATGATATAAGGATATCTTTAGAATGTCGAGGATATTTATAATTACGAAAGATATAACGATATCATGGAAATATTGAAGATATGATGATGAGGAAAGAAGATTTCAATCATTTTCCGAGCTTTTCCAACGTAGCATTCTTTTGTTATCAAACTCCTATTTTATAAGACTTTCAGTCGTTTATACAGATTCATCAGTATTCTCATATCTGAATCATCGGTTATCAATCCGAGTTGTTTTCAATAATTTTGAAGGGTTTGAACGCATATGGTAATTGTCAAGATACAAATGATGTTTAAGATGAAATCAAGTGGCAAACTTGAGGAAATATTTAACTGTAGTAGATGTAACTTATTAACGATATTTTAAATCAAAAATGTGTTATAATTAATATTTCCTACTCTTTTAATACTTTTTAATTGTCTATGGTTAGTAGTCCAATGTTAGTAGTCCAATAATCCAATAGTCTAATATATAATCTTAGAATTTAAAATATTAAAGATCAGAAAATGATTAAGAAGTTTTACGTAGTTAATTAATTGGTTATTAATCAATTTTATTTTGTCCATTATTTTCTTCATTATGCCACTTGTCCAATCTTGACTTGGATCCTGATCGGTTAAAATCCGAATATGAAATCGAATTTGAATGAAAATAGTTGTTCTTTGGTGAATGGATACGTATATGTGTGGATTTGGGCAGTATTGTTAATGGCTACTGAATATGAATTGAAGAATGTACAGTGTAACTTATTAATGTGAAAACTAAATATTCCTCGGGTATTACCTACCCGTTAAAATATTTTCACCATTAACAGTTTGTACAAAAGAACATTTAAATTACAATCTTTATGAAAATATATATACATATATATATTTTCTTCAGATGTAATCATGGATTTAATGAGTCAATATAATATTAAACTCATTTGATTTACCGTTAAAACTAGAATACATAATCTCTAAAACATTAGAGGTTGCATAATTGCCATGTAGAATGAAGATAAATGATGTAGAACGATATGTAGAACAAAAATAATTGATGTAGAACAAGATGTAGAACAAAGATAATCGATGTAGAACGATGATTATGCTCGAGGTACAGAATGAGATATTGAGGCATGTGATGTTGAAACTTAGGTTGTTGGTGGTACTGGCGTTGATGTTGGTGGTACTGTTGGTGCCGGTGATGTTGCTGAAGCTGGAAATTTTTGCACCATAATTTCCAAAGCCACTTCTCGAGCGCGAAGCTCGTTGACTTCTTCTATTACTCCGGGATGATGGGTGGTTGGAACGAGTGGATGAATAAGGTTTAGAATAGTAGGTATTACGTACCTGTTGCGAGCTATCTGGGAAATGTGGGTGACAATGGTGTTTTGGACTGTTTCGCCGGAAAGTGCTTCAGGTTCATCGCCAAGTGGGAAATTTAGTTGATGGAAAGGATCTCCTTCTTCTCGTTTCCATTGATTAAGTCGACTACAAACTCAGCCCCAATTCATCCAGAATTGATGATGGCTGATTGGTTGATTCATTCCGGTTACACTACTTTCGGAGCTCGAGTGGAAATCCATATCGGAATCTGAGGAACTTGAACTGGTTGCAGAATTTATCTTACACTGTTAGATAAAGGATTTTCGATATGAAATGATTCTCGGATATCGGATGATATTCTATCTACATAGAATACCTATATATAGCACAGAAGATCTCGTACATTACAGAGGAAATTAAGGAAATGTGTCAGACAAGGTCTAACGTGATGGGATATGAATTTGTCTGTACACCATCTATGCAATAATTGCAATAAGACGTGTCGAGACTGAAAATGATAGGTAGATATTTTTCGGCAAAGAATGATATGCAAACTTTTGACATGCAGACCAGGTTCAAGTCTAGACTCATTAATTATCCTAACAACGACTAGGTCGAAGTCCAGACTTACTAATGCAAGACCTGGTTCGCTAAGACCACCGCTCTGATACCACCTATAATGACCCGTCCTAATCCACCTGGACGAAGTCTTCAACAGATGGACCCATTGTGAGGTTCTGACCTCTATATGCCATGAACGACTCCATGTAATATCTTTAAAATGAGCAAATGCATAGCTGAAGATTTCTTTCAAAACTGAGAATAAACATGTTTTAAAAGTGTCAACCAAAAGGTTGGTGAGTTCATAGGTTTACAATAAACAATAAAATTCATCATTTTGATAGACCACAAGATTTAAATACGGTACACCTATCTCGTGTACAAAACCATTTTTCATAATGCTTAGCAGAGTAGGTTCGTATCCTTTTCTCCCCAGTAGGTTGCCTCGCGATTTTTAAATAACCGTACACATATCTCGTGCACAAAAATAATACACATAACCTGTGTATAAAAATCATTCTCTCGATACATAACATTCAATTTGATTTCATTGCTCAACATGGTAATCGACCTTAACATATAATGCGCATAAATAAAATCCCAAAAAACAGAACATCTCGTCTGTATAATATATAAACTTCGAAGTATTAAACACCACGCCCACTAGCTCTTCCGTCTAGTGAACATTCTGGGTGGGGTGTTAAACCCGGTAGCTACCTTTAGGATTCGCGTGAATTAGGGCCATACCCGATTCTAATTCTTAGGTTACCAAGAAATAATAATCAGGGAAAAATATTCACAACAATTAGTAGCAATTATAACGTCCAACTAATTCAATAATAATCCACAGAACTTCTGTCTGCATAATAATTCATTCGAGGAATGTTTTACTTGTGTCTATCTCGTCAAACATTTATAAAAGTATTTCATGTATTCTCAGTTCAAAATATATTCCAAAAGCATTTAATAAAGAAGTTATAAAAATAGTGCATGTATTCTCAGTCCCAAAAATGTAAAGAGTAAAAGGGAGCAAATGAACTCACGATACGATATTTTGTAGTAAAAATATGCACACGATGGAACCGAACAATGCAGGGTTGGCCTCGGATTCACGAACTTATATCAATTGTATATCTATTAAAACATATAATCGTAATCAACAAATTTATATTTTATTATTAGTGATATATTTGTTATATTAATAAATTATATGTCTTATTAATAAATTGATAACATATATATTTATTTATAATTTTTTTTATGAAATCCTTATTATTTGTCGAAATAATGATATAGTTATGTTATGTATTAAATACATTTTCATGTAACTAATATTTATTTGATACAATAAATAAAAAAATTTGTATCTTTTTATGATAATAATAATACTAAAAATAATTAGATTTAATAATGATACTGATATTAATAGTTTTGATAATAATACTAATAATGATAATAATTATAACATTAATTTTTAATGTTAATGATAATGGCATTGATCCTAATGAACTACTAATAATAACCTATTTGATAATACTAGTAATAATACTTATAATACTTATAATAATCTAATTTATATTAATGATAATAATAATAATAATTATGTTATTAGTCTTAGTAATAATAATAAGTAATTTAAAATAATAAGAACAATAATAAAAATAATAATAATAATAATAAAATAATAATTATAGTAATAATAATAAGATTGCTACCTCAAAAGAATAGGCTAAAAAAACGCCATTGCCCGGGCTCGAACCCAAGATCTCCCACTAACTAGAAAACTCCTCAGACCACCTGCTCTACCTCATTTTTCTGAAATATTACTACCTTATATATATAACTCATCCATCTATTTCCCTCATTTTCTAAAACTATTTTCATCATCATCATACTTCTCCCTTCAGCCCAACAGGAAACCAGCTGTATCTCGGCCAAACTACAAGACTCGGCCCAACTAGAAATTCCAACTTGTATCTTTATGGCCCAATAAACAAATCTGTGATCTTGGGTTTGTTTACGTGAGGTGAACCAGGAGAAAACGAAACAGAACCCTTCAGTCATCATCATACTTATTTTATTATCATGATCACCATCGTTTCTGTAATCATATTTCTCGTAATCACTAGTCACCATAATCATATTATCATTATATTTCACATACGTCATCATCATCTATCATCAACGATCATCATCATTCTCATATATCTTAATCATCTAACATAAACGTTATCATCTTACTGTTACAGCCTCTTTACTCGTATTATTATCATTTTGACGTCGCTAATCATAATCTTGACGCATAAAATAATACACGAAAGTTAGGGGAAAAACTTGTGACCTGATTTATAGTCATTACCTTCCCACTTGCTTTAATTAATTGCAAAATTTATTTAATGTGTCAATAATCCACTAATGAGTATAAGGAGTAGTGGGATAATTTTTGCTATCAAGTTGTCGGCCAAAGGTTTCACAATGTTTTGCTTTATACGCATGAATTTGGTTCACATAAATCGATATTACTTGTTACTTTGATAATTGTCTTGAGTGGTTTTTGTCTTGGTAACAAAACAGCAATAGGAAGGATTAGTGAACCATGGTGGTAATTTGGGTTGTTTGGTTTGAGATGGTGAAATGGTGGTAGGTTGTAGGGTGGTTCGAGCAATAACCGGGAATTTAAAATCATGTATAGCAGTAAATGGGTCTCGGTTTCAACAGAAAAATACGTGTTGGAACTCGGCCCAAGACAAATAGATATGTCAACCCAACTTGACCAAAGCCGGTGTAGGGTTTTGGAAGTCCAGATGGGCATTCCAATAACATGATTAAATATAATATTCGATGGATTAGAGGTATGGGATTCTCCTGGTAACACAACTGCATCAGCAACATGTCATTCTCCACTATCCATAATCATGCAGACACGTTGCCGACAATAATTATAATGCTTTGTATAAAATAATTAAGTATGATCACCAGTATCATTATTGGCACCAAAGTAACTTTGTGGAGCTGTTAAATAGCTAGCTGTTATGTACATATACACGACAATAAATATGGTGTGCGTGCTTCGGTTACTTGGCTACAGCAGAAGAAAGAAAGATAATATACAACAACAAATATTTCCAACGATGATGTAGAGTTGTTTATCGTATAAGACGGGATTAGAATTTACAAATGAATAGAATTATGAATCGAAATAAAACAGGAGCAAGTACATGTGGTGGTTGTTTATGGTAGTGGTGATTTTATTGAAGAAGAAAGGGAGAAAGCAAAGGGAATGGGTTGATGGTGATCGATGGTTGTTTTATGGTGGTTCATGGATTGAAGATGGTGGTTTTATGGTTGAAGATAGTGGTTTATGTTCAATTGCAAATCCTAAATATCTCTCTACAAATGCTTGAGTGTAAGTATCAATATGTAGGCATGTATATGTATTTATATATATAAAGAGCAAGAGAATAAGAATCACATTAAATGATTTGTGGTGTCGACAAAGTTATTTGAGCCAGGAAGGAACAAATAAAAATATATAAAGCAGAAAGTGAAGTGTAACAGATTCGTACGATATATACAACACAAGATTCGATTATAGTTTGTTTCGTAGCTTTGATTGGGTCGACAGAAGAATCTCAAGCAGGAAGAAGGTAATAAGAAAATAGAAATAGATAGGGACTTGAAACAGATTCGTACGCTTTAACTGTTATTGACAGCTAACCAATTAGATTGAAATTGTTTTGTAGTGTTTAATTGAAGTCGTCCAAGAATCTTGAGCAGGGGAAGGAAGGACAGTCGACATGTATCGCAGACAGGGTTCTTCAAACAAGAAGAAGAAGAAAACAAAAATAATAAATCATATTATGACAGGTAACAAATTCGTACATTTTTCTGTTACTAATTTCTATTCAAATTTGTTTTATATCTGATTTGAGATCGACGTGTTTATTCTTATCGGAAAAGAAGAACAGGTAAATAAGAGAAATTGATGTTGATGCCTACTGAATTCAATTCTTTATTTGATTAATATCTAACAATCTTTGTATCTTACTGAATTATTATATCTGATTTTGATCCTATCAGATTCTGTTTATAATGAAATTGAAATCGACATAGAATCTCGAGCAGAAGAAGAGTTCAGGAGGAAGAAATAAATAAATAAAGTTGAAGTCGATTGGCAACTGATTTTGTTTTGTATCTGAAATTGAATTCGATTTGTAACTTAGTAGAATTGATTTGTACTGGTAATAATTTAGAAACAGGAAACGAATCATACATGAAACTGAATCTCGATTATTATGTGATTTTATAAAATTTATATTAATAGTTAACGTGTATAATTTTTATTAATAATATTATTTCTATTAATATTAATAATAATAAATGATAATAGAATTTGTTAATAATAATATTAATAATAATATTAATAATAATAATAATAATAATAATAATAATAATAATAATAATAATAATTATTATTATTATAATAATAATAATAATAATATAACAATAAAGATAATAATGATGATAAATAAAATATTAATAATAATAATAATATTAGTAATGATAATAATAATATTAGTAATAATAATAATATGAAAAATTAAATGTATCAATTTTTTATATCTATATATTATGTTAAAATGATAATATTCATAATAATGATTTTATCAATAATATTAATATTTTTTTTTCTTTTTTTAAGATTGATAACGAAAGTGATAATAATAACATAACTATATTTTAACTTGAAATTACATATATTAATATTACAATTTATTAATTATTTAATTTTAATAATTGTATATTAATATATATTGAATATTTAATATTTATACATTTTAATATATTACAATATACATATAATCATCAACTATATAGACATCATATATATATATATATATATATATATATATATATATATATATATATATATATATATATATATATATATATATATATATATATATATATATATATATATATATATATATATATATATATGTATACGTACATATATACACATTTATTTACACACAATTGTTCGTGAATCGTCGGAAATGGTCGAAAGTTAAATGAATGCAAGAAAACAGTTCAAAAATTTTGAGACTCAACATTACAGACTTTTCTTATCGAGTCAAAATATATTAAATCGTATCAAGAGTTTGGTTTAAAATTAGTCGAAATTTTCCGGGTCATCACATGAATGACTCCAAGTAATATCTTTAAAATGAGCAAATGCACAGCGGAAGATTTCTTTAATACCTGAGAATAAACATGCTTTCAAGTGTCAACTAAAAGGTTGATGAGTTCATTATTTTATCATAAACAATCATTTTCATCATTTTAATAGACCACAAGATTTCCAGATATTTAATTGTAAACGTAACCCGAGTATAAAATAACACGCGTAACCCGCGAATTAAAAATCATTCATATGGTGAACGCTTGATAACTGAACTAACAGGATGCATATAGAATATCCCCATCATTCCGGGACTCTCATCGAACATGATAATCGAAGTACTAAAGCATTCATAACCCGAATGGGACGTGTCGAGGTCCATAGATATATCTTTAGGATTCGCGTCAATTGGTGGCAATTATCATAAACACCAATTCTTAGGCTACCAAGCTAAAAAAGGGGCATATTCGATTTCAATAATCCAACCATAGAATGTAGTTTCGATTACTTGTGTCTATTTCGTAAATCATTTATAAAAGCAGCGCATGTGTTCTCAGTCCCAAAAATATAATAAAAGGGAGTAATGAAACTCACAATACTGTATTTCGTAGTAGAAATACATATGATGGCATTGGACAAGTGCTAGGTTGGCCTCGGATTCACGAACCTATATTAAATATATATATTTATATGTTGGTCAATATCTGTCTAACAATTTAGGTCAAGTCGTAGTGTATCACAATCCTAATGCTCGAGACTAATATGCAAAAGTCAACAAAAGTTAACTTGATCCAAAATGACTTCCAAGATCTATACATAATTATTATATATCTTAAATATAGTCGTTTTATATATTTAACAAATTTTATTGAAGTAAATAATATAAATCATTTATTAATAAATAAAATTTTATATTAAAGTTTATATATAATAAAAATATACCTTTATATATCTTAAGTAATAAAATTTATAAAGTTCACTTAATATCATAAAAATATAGTGGTATGTATTATTAATGTAATTATATTACGTGTGGTAAAAATATCTTTGTATCACATATCTATTTGATAAAATAATATTGATAATAATAATAATAAGTAAAAGTTGTATTATTTTGTAATAATAATAATTATTATTATTCTACTAATAATAATAACAATATTTATATTTAATAATAATGATATTAATTTTGATAAAATGATAATTCTAATCATGATAATTTTAATAATAACGATATTTTTTAATATTAACTATAATAATAATATCTTATATAAAAAAATAATAATACTATTCAAAATGATAATTTTTAATAATAGTGATATTTTATAATAACAATGATATTTCTATTAAAAATGATAATTTTAATAAAAAATGATAGTTTTAATATTAATGATACTTTTAATAATAATAATAGTGATAAAAATAATGAAAACGATAATTTTATCTAAATCAATATCTTACGATATTTTAAATTTCATCATGATACTCATACTCATTATTTCCTAATCGATTCGTTTAATAGTTTTTAGTACTCTTTTATATCGCATTCATAATAATGATAATAATAACAATCATGATAATTAGATGATACTAATATTAGTTTTAATGATAACAATGATATTTCTATTAAAAATGATAATTTTAATAAAAAATGACAGTTTTAATATTAATGATACTTTTAATAATAATAATAGTGATAAAAATAATGAAAACGATAATTTTATCTAAATCAATATCTTATGATATTTTAAATTTCATCATGATACTCATACTCATTATTTCCTAATCGATTCGTTTAATAGCTTTTAGTACTCTTTTAGTGAAATGATATTAGTTTCAAAATTATACGCGTTATACATATCTACAATGTGAGTGAAAGTATAGGCCCTAAAACTATTTATACCATGCTACTCATGCTTAAGCAAAAATAATAATATGATAGAAATTCAAAACATTTATAAAGAACATTAAAACAAGTAAAATACCATTTTCGTCATCTAGACGACCTCGAATGGCAAGACACCTTCAGGGACTCTTGCTCCTTATTCACTTTTAGGGTGATCTTAGGAATTTCAGCACAATCTGAAACCGAAAACTTTGCACCGCCAAATGTGAAATGTCCCGTTCATATCGATTATAAACGTTTCATATTAATTGATTTCGTTGCGAGGTTTTGACCTCTATATGAGACATTTTCAAAGATTGCATTCGATTTTTAAAGCAAACCATAACCTTTATTTTTATCGATAAAGGTTTAAAAACATTTCAAAGATTATCAAATAATGATAATCTAAAATATAGCGTTTTCACACGACCATTACATAATGGTTTACAATAATATTACACAACAACTTAAGTCTTCGAATGCAATTTTTAAACAATATTATACAAGCATGCAGACTCCAATCCTGTCTTTATTTAGCATGCAACAGCGGAAGCTCTTAATAATCACCTAAGAATAAACATGCTTTAAACGTCAACAAAAATGTTGGTGAGTTATAGGTTTAACCTATATATTTGTCAAATTGTAATAATAGACCACAAGATTTCATCTTTCAATAACATGCAATCTGCATAAAAATCATTCATATGGTGAACACCTGATAATCGACATTAACAAGATGCATATAGAATATCCCCATCATTCCGGGACATCCTTCTGACATGATAATTTTGAAGTACTAAAGCATCCGCAACAATGGATGGGGCTTGTTGGGCCAAATAGATCTATCTTTAGGATTCGCGTCAATTAGGGGCCAGTTCCCTAATTCTTAGATTACCAGGCTAAAAGGGGCATATTCGGTTTCGATCCATTCAACCATATAATGTAGTTTCACGTACTTGTGTCTATTTTGTAAAACATTTATAAAACTGCATGTATTCTCATTCCAAAAATATTAGATTTTAAAAGTGGGACTATAACTCACTTTCACATATTATCAATTCGTCGAGAATTAGACTTGGCCACGGGTTGATTCACGAACCTATAACAAATATATATATATATATATATATATATATATATATATATATATATATATATATATATATATATATATATATATATATATATATATATATATATATATATATATATATATACATATATATATATATATATATATCAAATTATGATCGAAATATAATTATACCATATTTTATTACATTTTAACGATTTAAGTTTGTTAAGTTGATAGTCCAACGTTTGTAGTCCACAAATAATTGTCCACAGTTAGTAGTACAGAAATAAATCAATATATATTATCTTGAATCAATCCACGACCCAGTTCATACAAGTCTCAGACTCGATCACAACTCAAAGTATATATATTATTTTGAAATCAACCTCAACCGTGTATAGCTAACTCGATCATTACCGCATATAGAGTGTCTATGGTTGTTCCAAATAATATATATAGATGACATCGATATGATATGTCAAAATATTGTATACGTGTCTATGGTCTATCAAGACAAGTATAATACAATATAAGTTAGTTAAGTTATGGTTAATATGGATTTGTTATAACTTTCACGTAGCTATAACAAGCAAAAATATCCAATTTTGTTTTACCCATAACTTCTTCGTTTTAAATCCATTTTGAGTGAATCCAATTGCTATGGTTTCATAATGAACTGAAATTTATGAAACTAAACAGAAAAAGTATAAGTTTATAGTCGGAAATACAAGTTACAAGTCGTTTTTGTAAGAGGTAGTCATTTCAGTCGAAAGAACGACGTCTTGATGACCATTTTGAAAAACATACTTCCACTTTGAGTTTAACCATGATTTTTGGATATAGTTTCATGTTCATAAGAAAAATCATTTTTCCAGAAGGAAAACTTTTAAATTAAAGTTTATCATAGTTTTTAATTATCTAACCCAAAATAGCCCCCCGGTTTCACTACGACGGCGTATGTCCGGTTTTACGGTGTTCTTCGTGTTTCCAGGTTTTAAATCATTAAGTTAGCATATCATATAGATATAGAACATGTGTTTAGTTGATTTTAAAAGTTAAGTTAGAAGGATTAACTTTGTTTGCGAACAAGTTTAGAATTAACTAAACTATGTTCTAGTGATTACAAGTTTAAATCTTCGAATAAGATAGTTATATATATATATATATATATATATATATATATATATATATATATATATATATATATATGAATCGAATGATGTTATGAACATCATTACTACCTCAATTATAGTAGGTAAACCTACTGGAAGTGACAAGAAATGATCTAGCTTCAAAGTATCTTGGATGGCTTGAAAGTTCTTGAAGTAGAATCATGACACGAAAACAAGTTCAAGTAAGATTTTTACTCAAATTAAGATAGTTTATAGTTAGAGAAATTGAATCAAAGTTTGAATATGAGTATTACCTTGAATAAGGAAGATAACCTACTGTAAATAATAAAGATTTCTTGATCTTAGATGATTGATTGGAATGGATTAGAAAGCTTGGAAGTAGACTTGCAAACTTGAAAGTGTTCTTGAAGTTTTCTTGAGTAGTTGTTTTGTAAGTTGATCTAGGTTATAATTTATGAACTAGATTAATGTAGATTATGAAGAAAATGATGAAGAACACTTAGAACATAATGAGAGAACAAGAGAGAGATCAATTTGATGCATGAAAGTTGAAAATGAAAGTGTGTTTGTGTGTGCTCTTTCACGTGAATGAATGGAGTCAATATAAGCTCCATTAGTTTGTTGTTTTGTTACATATTCCATGCTAGTTGCTAAATAATGGTTCCCACATGTCTTGGTGACTCACAAGGGCTGCTAAGAGCTGATCATTGAAGTGTATATACCAATAGTATATACATATAGGAGCTGTGTATTGTACGAGTACAAATACGGGTGCATACGAGTAGAATTGTTGATGAAAATGAATGAGAATGTAATTGTAAGCTTTTTTTGTTAAGTAGAAGTACTTTGTTATGTGTCATGAAGTCTTTCAAAAGTGTAACAATACATCTTAATACACTACATGTAAATACATTTTAACTAAGTCATTAAGTCATCGTTAGTCGTTACATGTAAGTGTTGTTTTGCAATCTTTAAGTTAATGATCTCATTTAATGTTGTTAACCAATTATTTATTATATCTAATGAGATGTTAAATTATTATATTATCATGATATTATGATGTATGAATATATCTTAATGTGATATATATACATTAAAATGTCGTTACAACGATAATCGTAACATATATGTCTTGTTTCAAAATTCTTAAGTTAGTAGTCTTGTTTTACATATGTAGTTCATTGTTAACATACTTAATGATATATATAATTATCATTTTATCATGTCAAATATAGTGTAACAATATCTTAATATGATACATATGTATTTAGTAAGACATTGTTATAACGATAATCATTATATATATCATTTCGAGTTTCTTAACTTAGTAGTCTCATTATTATGTATATAACTCATTGTTAATATACCTAATGAGATACTTACTCATCATAATATCATGTTAACTATATATATATATATATATATATATATATATATATATATATATATATATATATATATATATATATATATATATATATATATATATATATATATATATATATATATATATATATATATCATATATCATATAGTTTTTACAAGTTTTAACATTCGTGAATCGCTCAACTTGGGTGGTCAATTGTCTAACGTTCGTGAATCATCGTTCGTGAATCGCCGGTCAACTTGGGTGGTCAATATAGTTTTCATTTAATATATAATCATGGAAAAGTTCGGGTCACTACAAAATGTTCCTCTATTTGGCGGTGCATATTAATGAGTTAAAATTAGTATTTACTAAAGTGATATTAGTTTCAAATTTATATGCATTAGACATAATTACAATGTAAGTGAAATAATAAGCATTAAAACTATTTATACCATGCTAAGCCATTGCTAAACAAAAATAATAATATGATAGAAATTCAAAACATTGAAAAAGAACATTAAAATTAGTGAAATATCATTTTCATCATCCAGACAAAATCGAATGGCAAGACACCTTCAGGAAGTCTTGCTCCTTGTTCTCTTTTAGAGTGATCTTTAGAATTTCAGCACAATCAGAAAACAAAAATTATGCCCCGCCAACTGTTACTCCATTTGGTGGCGCATATTAATGAGTTAAAATTTTTATTTAATGAAATGATATTAGTTTCAAAATTATATGTTTTATACATAATTACAATGTGAGTGAAATAATAAGCGTTAAAACTATTTATATTGTGCTAAGTCATGCTTAAACAAAAATAATAATATAATAGAAATTCAAAACTTTTAAAAAGAATATAAATATGAGTAACATACCATTTTTGTCATATAGATGACGTTGAATGACAAGTCACCTTCAGGGAGTCATGCTCCTTGTTCTCTTTAAGGGTGATCTTAGGAAATTCAACACAATCTGAAACCAAAAATTATGCGCCGTCAAATGATACTCCACTTGGCGGAGCATATTAATGAGTTAAAATTTGTATTTTGTGAAGTGATATTAGTTTTAAAATTATATGCGTTATACATAACTACAATGTGAGTAAAAGTATAGGCCCTAAAACATTTTATACCATGCTAATCCAGGCTTAAACAAAAATAATAATATAATAGAAATTCAAAACTCTTAAAAAGAATATTAAAATGAAAAAAAAAACCATTTTCGTCATTTTGACGACCTCGAATGGCAAGACACCTTCAGAGAGTCTTGCTCCTTGTTGTCTTTTAGAGTGATCTTTGGAATTTTAGCACAATCTAAAACCGAAAATTATGCCCCACCAAATGTTATGGCGGCGCATATTAATGAGTTAAAATTTGTATTTAACGAAATGATATTAGTTTCAAAATTATATGTGTTATACATAATTACAATGAGAGCGAAATAATAATCCTTAAATCTATTTATACTGTGCTAAGTCATGCTTAAACAAAAATAATAAAATAATAGAAATTCAAAAGGTTTAAAAAGAACATAAAAATGAGTAACATGCCATTTTCGTCTTAGGAATTTCACCACAATCTTAGTGAAGTGATATTAGTTTTAAAATTATATGCGTTATACATAACTACAATGTGAGTGAAAGTATAGGCTTCTAAAACTATTTATACCATGCTAACTCATGCTTAAACAAAAATTATAATATGATAAAAATTCAAAACGTTTAAAAACAACATTAAAATGTCAAAAATACCATTTTCATCATCTAGACGACCTCGAATGGCAAGACACCTTCAGGGATTCTTGCTTCTTGTTCTGTTTTAGGGTGATCTTAGGAATTTCAGTACAATCTGAAACCAAAAACTCTGCGCCGCCAAATGTTACTCTATTTGGCGGTGCATATTAATGTGTTAAAATTTGTATTTACTAAAGTGATATTAGTTTCAAAATTATATGCATTATACATAATTACAATGTGAGTGAAATAATAAGCATTAAAGCTATTTATACCATGCTAAGTCATTGCTAAACAAAAATAATAATATGATAGAAATTCAAAACGTTTAAAAAGAACATTAAAATTAGTGAAATATCATTTTCGTCATCCAGTTGACCTCGAATG
The DNA here is from genome assembly GCF_046630445.1 of Rutidosis leptorrhynchoides. Taxonomy (NCBI): domain Eukaryota; kingdom Viridiplantae; phylum Streptophyta; class Magnoliopsida; order Asterales; family Asteraceae; genus Rutidosis; species Rutidosis leptorrhynchoides. Next base: position 591,901,243 of record NC_092333.1, on the reverse strand, counting down.
GCAAGACACCTTCAGGAAGACTTGCTCCTTGTTCTCTATTAGGGTGCTCTTTAGAATTTCAGCACAATCTGAAACAAAAAATTATGCGCCGCCAAATGATACTCAATTTGGCGGCGCATATTAATGAGTTAAAATTTGTATTTAGTTAAGTGATATTAGTTTAGAATATATATATGCGTTATACATAACTAAAATGTGAGTAAAAGTATAGGCCCTAAAACTATTTATACCATGCTAACTCATGCTTTAAAAAAAATAATATGATAGACATTCAAAACGTTTAAAAAGAACATTAAAGTGAGAAAAATACCATTTTCGTCATTAAGACGACCTCTAATGGCAAGACACCTTCAGGAAGTCTTGCTCCTTGTTCTTTTTAGGTTGATCTTAGGAATTTCAGTACAATCTGAAACCGAAAACTATGCGCCGCCAAATGGAGTATGTTACTCCATTTGACGGTGCATATTAATGAGTTAAAATTTGTATTTAGTGAAGTGAAATTAGTTTCAAATTATATTCGTTATACATAATTACAATGTGAGTGAAATAATAGGCCTTAAAAATATTTATACTTTGCTAACTCATGCTTAAACAAAAATAATAATATGATAGAAATTCAAAACTTTTAAAACGAACATTAAAATGAGTAAAATACCATTTTCATCATCGAGACGACCTCGAATTGAAAGACACCTTCAGGGAGTCTTACTCCTTATTCTCTTTTAAGGTGATCTTAGGAATTTCATCATAAACTGAACCGAAAACTATGCGCCGCCAAATGTTACTCCCTTTGGCAGTGCATATTAATGAGTTAAAAATTGTATTTAGTGAGGTGCTATTAGTTTCAAAATTATATGCGTTATACATAATTACAATGTGATTGAAATAATAAGCCTTAAAACTATTTATACCACGCTAAGTCATTGTTAAACCAAAATAATAATATGATAAAAATTTAAAACGTTTAAAAAGAACATTAAACTGAGTAAAATACAATTTTTGTCATCTAGCTGACATCAAATTGCAAGACACCTTCTGGGAGTCTTGCTCCTTGTTCTCTTTTAGGTTGATCTTAGGAATTTTGACACAATCTGAAACCAAAAATTATGCGCCGCCAAATGTTACTCCATTTAGCAGCGCATAGTAATGAGTTAAAATTTGTATATAGTGAAATGATATTGGTTTCAAAATTATATGTGTTATACATAATTACAATGTGAGTGAAATTATATGCCTTAAAACTATTTATATCATGCTAAGTCATGCTTAAACAAAAATAATAATATAATAGAATTTTTCAAAACATTTAAAACGAACGTTAATATGAGTAAAATACCATTTTTGTCATCTAGACGAACTCAATTGGCAAGACACCTTCAGGGAGTGTTGTTCCTTGTTCTCTTTTAGAGAGATCTTAGGAATTTCAGCACAATCTAAAATCGAAAACTATGCACCGCCAAAATGTTACTCCATTTGGCGGTGCATACTAATGATTTAAAATTTGTATCTAGTGAAGTGATATTAGTTTCAAAATTATGTGTTATCCATTATTACAATGTGAGTGAAATAATAGGCCTTAAAACTATTTATACCATGCTACGTCATGCTTAAACTAAAATAATAATATAATAGAATTTCAAAACGTTTAAACGAACATTAAAATGAGTAAAATACAATTTTTTTCATCTAGATGAACTCGATTGGCAAGACACTTTCAGGGAGTCTTGCTCCTTGTTCTCTTTTAGGGTGATCTTAGGAATTTCAGCACAATCTGAAATCGAAAATTATGTGCCGCCAAATGTTACTCCATTTTGCGGCGCATATTAATGAGTTAAAATTTATATTTAGTGATGTGATACAAGTTTCAAAATTTTATGTGTTAAACATAACTACAATATGAGTGAAATAATAGGCCCTAAAATTATTTATAATTTTAACTCATACTTAAACAAAAATAATAATATGATAAAAATTCAAAACGTTTAAAAAGAACATCAAAATGAGTATAATACCCTTTTCGTCATCTAGACGACGTAGAATGGCAAGACACCTTCAAAGAGTCTTGCTCCTTATTCTATTTTAGGGTGATCTTTGGAATTTTATCACAAACTGAACCCGAAAATTATGCGCCGCCAAATGTTACTCCATTTAGCGGTGCATATTAATGAGTTAAAAAATTGATTTAATGAAGTGATATTAGTTTCAAAATTATATGCGTTATACATAATTACAATGTTAGTGAAATAATATGTCTTAAAACTATTTATACCATGCTAAGTCATTGTTAAACAAAAATAATAATAGGATAGAAATTTATAACGTTTAAAAAGAACATTAAAATCAGTAAAATACTATTTTTGTCATCTAGACGACCTCGAATGGCAAGACACCTTCATGGAGTCTTCATCCTTGTACTCTTTTTGGGTGATCTTAAAAATTTCAGCACAAACAGAAACCGAAAACTATGCACCGCCAAATGTTACTCCATTTGACGGTGCATATAATGAGTTAAAATTTGTATTTAGTGAAGTGATATTAGTTTCAAAATTATATGTGTTATACATAATTACAATGTGAGTCAAATAATAAGCCTTAATACTATTTATACCATGCTAAGTCATTGTTAAACGAAAACAGTAATATGATAAAAATTCAAAACGTTTAAAAAGAATATTAAAATGAGTAAAATACAATTTTCGTCATCTAGATGACCTCGAATTGCAAGACACCTTCAGGAAGTCTTACTCCTTGTTCTCTTTTAGGGTGATCTTAGGAATTTTAGCACAATCTGAAATCAAAAATTATGTGCCACCAAATGTTACTCCATTTGGCAACGCATATTAATGAGTTAAAATTTGTTTTTAGTGAAATTATATTTATTTCAAAATTATATGCGTTATACATAATTACAATGTGAGTGATATAATATGCCTTAAATACTATTTATGTCATGCTACGCCATGCTTAAACAAAAATAATAATATAATAGAATTTTAAAACGTTTAAAACGAACAATAAAATAATTAAAATACCATTTTTGTCATTTAGACGAACTCGCTTGGCAAGACACCTTCAGGGAGTCTTGCTCCTTGTTCTCTTTTAGGGTGATCTTAGAAATTTCAGCACAATCTGAAATCAAAATTATGCGTCGCCAAATGTTACTCAATTTGACAGCGCATATTAATGAGTTAAAATTTGTATTTAATGAAATGATATTGGTTTCAAAATCATATGTGTTATACATAATTACAATGTGAGTGATATAATATGCCTTAAAACTATTTATGCCATGCTAAGTCATGCTTTAACAAAAATAATAATATAATAGAATTTTAAAACGTTTAAAACGAACATTAAAATGATTAAAATACCATTTTTGTCATCTAGACGAACTCGATTGGCAAAACTCCTTCAGGGAGTCTTGCTCCTTGTTCTCTTTTAGGGTGATCTTAGAAAAATTTCAGCGCAATCTGAAACCAAAAATTATGCGACGCCAAATGTTACTCCATTTGGCGGCGCATATTAATGAGTTAAAATTTGTATTTAGTGAAATGATATTGGTTTCAAAATTATATGCGTTATACATAATTACAGTGTGAGTGATATAATAGGCCTTAAAATTATTTATACCATTTTAACTCATACTTAAACAAAAAAATACTATGATAAAAATTCAAAACGTTAAAAAAGAACATCAAAATGAGTAAAATACCATTTTCGTCATCTAGACGACCTCGAATGGCAAGACACCTTCAAAGAGTCTTGCTCCTTGTTCTATTTTGGGTGATCTTAGGAATTTCAGCACAAACATAACCCGAAAATTATGCGCCGTCAAATGTTACTCCATATTGCGGTGCATATTAATGAGTTAAAAAATTGATTTAGTGAAGTGATATTAGTTTCATAATTATATGCGTTATAGATAAATATAATGTTAGTGAAATAATATGCCTTAAAACTATTTATACCATGCTAAATCATTGTTAAACAAAAATAATAATATGATAGAAATTTTAAAACGTTTAAAAAAACATTAAAATGAGTAAAATACTATTTTTGTCATCTAGACGACCTCGAATGGCAAGACACCTTCAGGGAGTTTTACTCCTTATTCTATTTTAGGGTGATCTTAGTAATTTCAGCAGAAACTGAACCCGAAATTTTTGCGCCGCCAAATGTTACTCCATTTAGCGGTGCATATTAATGAGATAAAAATTTGATTTAGTGAAGTGATATTAGTTTCAAAATTATATGCGTTATACATAATTACAATGTTAGTGAAATAATAAGCCTTAAAACTATTTATACCCTGTTAAGTCATTGTTAAACATAAATAATAATATGATAAAAATTTCAAAACGTTTAAAAAGAATATTAAAATGAGTAAAATACAATTTTCGTCATCTAGATGACCTCAATTTGCAAGACACCTTCAGGGAGTCTTGCTCATTGTTCTCTTTTAGAGTGATCTTAGGAATTTCAGCACAATCTGAAACCAAAAATTATGCCCCGCCAAATGTTACTCCATTTGGCGGCGCATATCGAGGAATTAAAATTTGTATTTAGTGATATGATATTGATTTCAAAATTATATGCGTTATACATAATTACAATGCGAGTGATATAATATACCTTAAAACTATTTATGTCATGCTAAGTCATGCTTAAACAAAAATAATAATATAATAGAATTTTAAAATGTTTAAAACGAACATTAAAATGATTAGAATACCATTTTTGTCATCTAGACGAACTAGATTCGCTAGACACCTTCAGGGAGTCTTGCTCCTTGTTCTCTTTTAGGGTGATCTTAGGAATTTCAGCACAATCTGAAGCCAAAAATTATGCGTCGCCAAATGTTACTCCACTTGGTGGCGCGTATTAGTAAGTTAAAATTTGTATTTAGTGAAATGATATTGGTTTCAAATTATATGCGGTATACATAATTACAACGTGAGTGAAATAATAGACCTTAAAACTATTTATACCATGCTAAGTCATGCTTAAACAAAAATAATAATATAATAGAATTTTAAAACGTTTACAACGAACATTAAAATGAGTAAAATACAATTTTTGTCATCTAGACGAACTCAATTGGCAAGACACCTTCAGGGAGTCTTGCTCCTTGTTCTCTTTTAGGGTGATCTTAGGAATTTCAGCACAATCTGAAATCGAAAATTATGTGCCGCCAAATGTTACTCCATTTGGCGGCTTATATTAATAAGCTAAAATTTGTATTTAGTGATGTGATATTAGTTTCAAAATTATATGCGTTATACACACTGTTGTAAACGGCGTCCGTTGCAACCGTTGCGACGCCCGTTGCGGCGTTTTGGTGACTAAACTGTTTCGACCCCGTCCCGCTTTCTTATAAGCCGGTCAACGGTCAAAAGTCGGGTCAAATGCAAGAAAAATTGGGTCAACGCCGGTCAAAAGTCAGAAATTCGGTTAAAATCGGTCATAAGTCCGTCAAATCAATCAAAATTGACTTAGTTTAGTATTCTATTTTGTATTATATTAACACTAATAGCAATTATAGGTACAAACTTGTCTACGAAGGTTTTTTAGCTCTAAAATATGTGTAAATATATATCTATATATATAAAATTCAACATTAGTCAACATCCGTTTCGACCCCGTCTCGGCCCTGTTTTTTCCGTTGCGACGTTTTGAGGTCGTTACCGTTTCGGCCCCGTCTCGCGTCTTTTTCAACCTTGGTTATACATAACTACAATGTGAGTTAAATAATAGGCCCTAAAACTATTTATACCATTTTAACTCATTCTTAAACAAAAATAACAATGTGATAGAAATTCAAAACGTTAAGAAAAAAAATTCAAAATGAGTAAAATACATTTTTCGTCATCTAGACGACCTTGAATGGCAAGACACCTTCAAAGAGTCTTGCTCCTTATTCTATTTTAAGGTGATCTTAGGAATTTCAGCACAAATTGAACCCGAAAATTTATGCGCCGCCAAATGTTACTCCATTTAGCGGTGCATATTAATGAGATAAAAAATTGATTTAGTGAAGTGATATTAGTTTTAAAATTATATGCATTATACATAATTATAATGTTAGTGAAATAATATGCCTTAAAATTTTTTTACAATGCTAAGTCATTGATAAACAAAAATAATAATAGAATACAAATTTTAAAACATTTAGAAAGAACATTAAAATCAGTAAAATACTATTTTTATCATCTAGATGACCTCTTATGGAAAGACACATTCAGGGAGCCTTGCTCCTTGTTCTCATTTAGGGTGATCATAGAAATTTCAGCACAAATTAAAATCGAAAACTATGCGCCGCCAAATGTTATTCCATTTGGCGGTGCATATTAATGAGTTAAAATTTGTATTTAGTGAAGTGATATTAGTTTCAAAATTATATGCGTTATACATAATTACAACGTGAGTGAAATAATAGACCTTAAAACTATTTATACCATGCTAAGTCATTGTTAAACAAAAATAATAATATGATAAAAATTCAAATTTTTTAAAAAGAATATTAAAATGAGTAAAATACAATTTTCTTCATCTAGAAGACCTCGAATTGCAAGACACCTTCACGGAATCTTGCTCCGTGTTCTCTTTGAGGGTGATCTTAGGAATTTCAGCACAATTTGAAACCAAAAATTATGCGCTGTCAAATGTTACTCCATTTGGTGGCGCATATTAATGAGTTAAAATTTGTATTTAGTGAAATGATATTGATTTCAAAATTATATGTGTTATACATAATTACAATGTGAGTGAAATAATAGGCCCTAAAACTATTTATACCATTTTAACTCATACTTAAACAAAAATAATAATGTGATAGAAATTCAAAACGTTTAGAATGAACATCAAAATGAGTAAAATACCATTTTCGTCATCTAGACGACCTCGAATGGCAAGACAGCTTCAAAGAGTCTTGCTCCTTATTCTATTTTAGGGTGATCTTAGTAATTTCAGCAGAAACTGAACCCGAAATTTTTGCGCCACCAAATGTTACTCCATTTAGCGGTGCATATTAATGAGATAAAAAATTGATTTAGTGAAGTGATATTAGTTTCAAAATTATATGCGTTATACATAATTACAATGTTAGTGAAATAATATGCCTTAAAACTATTTATACCATGCTAAGTCATTGTTAAACAAAAATAATAATAGGATATAAATTTTAAAACGTTTAAAAAGAACATTAAAATCGGAAAAATACTATTTTTGTCATCAAGACGATCTCGAATGGCAAGACACCTTCAGGGAGTCTTGCTTCTTGTTCTCTTTTAGGGTGATCTTAGAAATTTCAGCACAAATTGAAACCGGAAACTATGCGCCGTCAAATGTTACTCCATTTGGCGGCGCATATTAATGAGTTAAAATTTGTATTTAGTGATGTGATATTAGTTTCAAAATTATATGCGTTATACATAATTACAAAGTAAGTGAAATTATATGTCTTAAAACTATTTATACCATGGTAAGTCATTGTTAAACAAAAATAAAAATATGATAAAAATTCAAAACATTTAAAAAGAATATTAAAATGAGTAAAATACAATTTTCGTCATCTAGATGACCTCGAATTGCAAGACACCTTCAGGGAGTCTTGCTCCTTGTTCTCTTTTAGGGTGGCTTTAGAAATTTCAATACAATAGAAACCAAAAATTATGCGCCGCCAAATGTTACTACATTTGGCGGCGCATTTTAATGAGTTAAAATTTGTATTTAGTGAAGTGATATTAGTTTTAAAATCATATGCGTTATACATAGTTACGATGTGAGTGATATAATATGCCTTAAAACTATTTATGTCATGCTAAGTCATATTTAAAAATAATAATAATAATAATAGAATAGAATTTTAAAACGTTTAAAATGAACATTAAAATGATGAAACTACCATTTTTATCATCTAGACGAACTCGATTGGCAAGATACCTTCAGGGAGTCTTGCTCCTTGTTTTTTTGTAGGGTGATCTTAGGAATTTAAGCACAATCTGAAACGAAAAATTATGCGTCGCCAAATGTTACTCCATTTGGCGGCGCATATTAATGAGTTAAAATTTGTATTTAGTGAAATGATATTGGTTTTAAAATTATATGCGGTATACATAATTACACCGTGAGTGAAATAATAGGCCTTAAAACTATTTATATCATGCTAATTAATGCTTAAACAAAAATAATAATATAATAGAATTTCAAAACGTTTAAAACGAACATTAAAATGTGTAAAATACAATTTTTGTCATCTAGAAGAACTCGGTTGGTAAGAAACCTTCAGGGAGTCTTGCTTCTTGTTCCCTTTTAGGGTGATCTTAGGAAATTCAGCACAATCTGAAATCGAAAATTATGTGCCGCCAAATGGAGTAATGGCGCATATTAATGAGTTAAATTTGTATTTAGTGATGTGATATTAGTTTCAAAATTAAATGCGTTATACATAACTACAATGTACATGAAATTATAGGCCCTAAAACTATTTATACCATTTTAACTCATACTTAAATAAAAATAATAATATGATAGAAATTCAAAACGTTTAAAAAGAACATCAAAATGAGTAAAATACCATTTTCGTCATCTAGACGACCTCAAATGGCAAGACACCTTCAAAGAGTCTTGCTCTTTGTTCTATTTTAGGGTGATCTTAGAAATTTCAGCACATACTGAACCCGAAAATTATGTGCCGCCAAATGTTACTCCATTTAGCGGTGCATATTAATGAGATAAAAAATTGATTAAGTGAAGTGATATTAGTTTTAAAATTATATGCGTTATACATAATTACAATGTTAGTGAAATAATATGCATTAAAATTATTTATACCATGCTAAGTTATTGTTAAACAAAAATAATAATAGGATTGAAATTTTAAACGTTTAAAAAGAACATTAAAATCAGTAAAATACTATTTTTGTCATCTTGACGACTTCGAATGGCAAGACACCTTCAGGGAGTCTTGCTCTTTGTTCTCTTTTAGGGTGATCTTAGAAATTTCAGCACAAACTGAAACCGAAAACTATGCGCTGCCAAATGTTACTCATTTGGCGGTGCATATTAATGATTTAAAATTTGTATTTAGTGAAGTGATATTCGTTTCAAAATTATAGACATTATACATAATTACAATGTGAGTGAAATAATAATCCTTGAAACTATTTGTAACTATTTATACAATGCTAAGTCATTGTTAAACAAAAATAATAATATGATAGAATTTCAAAACGTTTAAAAAGAACATTAAAATTAGTAAAATATCATTTTCGTCATCTAGACGACCTCAAATGGTAAAACACATTCAGGGAGTCTTGCTCCTTGTTCTCTTTTAGGGTGATCTTAGGAATTTGAGCACAATCTGAAGCCAAAAAATGTCAAGATATATTTGAAGACATGATAAAGTTCGAGATAAAATCTGACATTCATGCATTTAGTATCTTGTCAAATTTTTTCCGAAATAATCTCCGGAACAGGCAAATTTTCCTGGACAGCCTCCCAAAACAAGACACGCTCATAATCTTCAGCAGCAAGCATAGCCTTACCAAACTCTTCGGTAACAACTTTACAGCCCAACGCATGTTGCAGAATCGAAGGGATACCAGCTCTTAGTTTGTTGTAATCAGACTGAATATTGTTTCCTTCAGCCAACAGAGTTTCAAACTTAGCATTCCAATCATCAATGTGATCGTACAAGTGATGAACATCAGAGTTGGCAGTACCAAAATTAACGACAAATCTTCAACATGCACCTACAAATCCTTACACACCACATCAAATCGATTACTCTCATTCAGCAACTTTTAGTTTTCACCAGAAAGAGAGAAAATTCTCTGCTCCGCTTTCAAATGTGCGGAAATAGTATATTGCGTTTGATTTTTCAGCTCTTCTTTATCTTTTTCAATCTTGGCGAAGTCTTTGTTTTCTCGGTAAGCCTGTTTGCGAACAATAACTATGGAGCTCGAATTTTCCCACAGGCGATTAAGATCTTTGGTAAGTTTGAAAACAGTTGCTTGAGTATCGATAAAAAGAACCTCCTTCGGAGAAAGATCCTGGAACTTGGCGAGTTAATTGGTGGGAGCACAAGCTTGTAGGTGCGAGAATTGCTCACCAAAGGTGGCAGCAGAGATCTTGAAGAATTGATCAAAATTGTCCAACTTTAATTCTGGATACAAAGTGTGGATTGCAGGGATGTTAAGACGCGCCCTCTTGTTTCTGCTAGTATCAATGGATGATCATCTGCATAAAGATTAGTACACGGCCGGGATTGGTTATGATCTGCTTCGAATTGGGGATTAACAACAAGTCGCTGACGAGCAGGGGAATTTAACATACCACCTCCCTCAGTCATAGACGCTTGATTTTGTGGTACAATTGTACGAGTATCAGATTCAACTTCATACTCAACATCAACCATCTCACTAACCTCTGCATAACCATACCAAAGGTAATATTAGAGATTACAACGGTGCTTGCCAATGTTAAAATACCAAAAGCACTAAAATTTTAGGTGTATACCTCCAATCGGTCTCTTGCCAGCCCTCTTAGATATGTCCACGAGTTGGTTGTCTTGAACCTCAATAAAGGAGGATGTGTCAGTTTCTTTTTCATTGAGAAGATTGATAACCTTACGTTTAGCGGCAGAAGTGGTGGTTTTCTTGGGTTGACAAACTTGGGACTCCGGACATTTACTTGTTTCCTTATCTGTCCACGACTTTTGCCCATAAGCAATACTGGCAGTCTTCTTTAGCGGAATGAAAGATCTCATATCCATTTTTGAAAAAGTACGCAAAAGTATAAATACATCATATGGCAATAGAGCATTACAAGTGCGGATTAATAAACATAAAGAATTATACCCGTTTTGTTTTTCATAATGACCAAACGTCTGTCAGGGCGTGGCCATTAAGTTGAAATACAACCAAGAACGAGGGGAACATTATCGTAAATGCGAGCAGGAAGATAAAAATCAACACAAGCATTAAAAAAATTCTTCGATTGGAGACATTGCCAAAGCCTTATTTTGTTCGACCTTTTTGTCGAAATACCAAATAAGAGTGTTGTTATACGCTTCAGGAACAAAGGAGTGGTTTATGAAGAAAAATGATTTTTCCATTTGAGTTTAAAACCTTGTTTAGGACTATATAGAAAGTTCCGTTGGTTATGAAATGAATACCAACCTTGATCACTTAGAGATGAATGAAATAAGTTTGTAAAAATAGAAAGTGACCGAGTTTTATCATTTGCACGACTCCACATTTCAAAAATAGTGACTTTTATTGCACCATAGGGGTACATGTGACGACCCGCCAAAATTGACATTGACGGCGCCATCAACTTAGGTCCCATTACGTGGTCATAGTCCCTAAATGAGACGCGTTTGACCAAAATTATGTCGCATTCATTTGAAATGTATAGGACTTGCAAAGTTTTAAGTTTACCAAACGATTCGACAACAAGTTTAAGTTTAGAAAAGTTATAAAGTATAAATGAAGGAATTTGCGATATAATATAAGTTGAAAATCACGGATGCTATCAATAGTGTATGTATGTATGCTTGACCCCAAGCAAGTAATCAAAGTGTGCGGAAGCATGTATCAAGTAGCCAATTAAGAACCTGAGAAACATATAGAAAACTGTCAACGAAAAACGTTGGTGAAATCATAGGTGTATTTGTAAATGTTGTTTTTGAATCACAAGATTTAGTATTTCCATAAAGTTGATTATCCAAATCGTTTGCATTCCAAAAGTTGTTGTTTGTATCACGAGCACCCAATTATCAAGACTTAACTATATATGAACCTCGTTATCATAGTGTTAGAACCTACACTATACCCGAAAATATACTTCATCCGCTAACAATATCGAACCGTCCGAATGAGGGCTCGTCAAGCCCGTATGGATCCACACAACATAAGTTCTCGCTTACACCCTGCAAGTGTAACTAATGATAATTTAATTGAGGCTTTTTGTTCTAACTCGCACGTGGAATGTTTGTTTTCGTACTTGTGTTCAACGTATAAAAGTATAAAACGTATATGTTTCTCATCCCATAATTTAAAAGAGTAACAGTTATTGAAAAGGTGGGACTATGATCTCACCGTAGTTGCACGCCAAAGTACTTCATTTTAAAGGTTGTGCAATAAAAGTTGTTTAGTCTTGACCTAAACAAGTAAGTTATATCAATACCGGGTAAGACACAAGGTCGGTCAAAATGTGTTCAATTAGTACTATGGCTCGTTACTACTCGATTATATAGCAAGTGAGTCACGTTGTCAAGTTTCATGCAAGATATAAGTATAAGAGAGAGGTTATAACGTTTAAACAAAGTATTGGTTAAGTTTGAATAAAAAGTCAACTTTGGTCAAGTCAAAGTCAACGAAAAATCAACGTGTTCGGGTCGGGTCTCGGACAATTTTTTTGAGTTTCATAATCATATATGAGCATGTTAGAACAAGTTTCATGTTAATCGAAAGTGCGTAGCATAGTTAGAATTAAACGAAAAACGACAATTTTGGACAGCCATATTTTCCAGGCTTAAGCCGCGCCGCGGACTTAGGGGGCGAGCCGCAGGCTAAAAGGGTTTTGGAAGGTAGAGGGTTTTGATGGTTCCAGACCATCTGGGTCTGTGTTAAGCCGTGCCACAGCTAGGAAGCCCGTGCCGCGGGTGTCACCTGGGCAAAATCCTTGGACAGTTTTCAAGTGTTTAAGTCGAGCCAAGCTTCACCAAATCACAATTAATGAACCGAAAACACTTAAAACACATATCATACATCGTTGGAAAGCTACTTTAACGAGGGATACAACTAAGAACATATAATCAACCAAAACTAGCATTTACAACAATTAAATCTACATCGAAAGGTCATTGAATGTTCATTATCAAATGTTCAAAGTTCACAATTTGCATCTAACAATTCAGACGTTAAACGTACACATATAGTATGCCGTTTTGAAGGTAATCATACATACAACACAATTAAACATTTACCAACAACGATCATTGTGACGACCCGTCAATTTCTGGCCAAATTTAAACTTAATCTTATTATAGTTTCGACACAATAAGCAAAGTCTGATATGTTAAAGTCTTAACAATGTTGAACTGTGTTTATATATTCAATTACCCTTTGACCAATCCCAACGATTCACGAACAATTATTTGTAAATAAATATGTATATATATATATAGATATATAAATAATAATTAAATATATTAAATAAAGTATATCATATTTGGGACTAAGAACAAGAAAGTGACAAACTTTTTATAAATAGATTTATAAGGATTAAGATTGAAATATATAAATTTAAAATAACTCATTTTAAATAACTGTGTATTAATATTAATTTGATATAATAATATTATTATTTTTATTAATATCATTATTAACATTAAGAAACGAAATGAGATCTTAATATATGTCAAAACTAAATATCTATGGTTGCTAACATATATTTTATTATTTTATGATGTGTGCACATGGGATATATGTCTTTATTAAATTCCGTTTCTTTGAATTGCCATTCACTAATCGAATTGGACAAATGGATAGATGATGTATTCTTCTTTGTTATTTAATACCCAACTGTTTTCGTTACACTCACTAGTTTATATTATAAATATTAATATTAATATTAATATTATTATATTATATTATTTTCAATTAGTTGATCAAACCCGTGAATCCAATTAATTATTATGATTTACTGTGTTTGTTTATTTCTTTCCACTATCAACTAATTTCAATCATAATTGTATATGTATATTAAATTATGACCAAAAAGAGAATGGATACCACCATCTCCCTCTCCATATCTCATATCTCTCTTTCTATATTCCATTGTGAACTATAGGTCAATCATCCAAACTTTTGTTTTCCTTCTTTTGACTTTGTTTATCACCCAAACCCCACCTTAAGAAAAATCATCGATGGTTATCTTACTTTTTTATTTATTTAGTTGTCTATGTTGATAAAATCCACAAGAAAGACCTCATTATCACTAATCAATTAATGAGACATGGGACCAACTCATCTGTCGAGTCACGGACGGCTAATTAAACATCATAAGCTATTACATTCTATAAATATATATATCAATCAACTAATCAAGCCTATATATATATATTGGTACCCAAATTTACACTAAACTTAGTCAAATAAATAAGCTATTATACTGCAACCCATTGTGAAACCACTTTAAAACTGCTGCAAGGCTTTCGTGTTTTTTTGCAGATCGGTTTCCTTCTTCTATTAACAGCCACCACTTAAAACTGCTGCTTGAATGCTTCCATTCCTGTCCAAAACCAAACCCACAACAACCTTAACCGAGAACCACCTGCTATGTTTCTGTCTTTCTGTTTCATTCGCACCTTCAAACCACCATCATCATCCCTACAACCTTTAAAACTGTTTCATTTTTTTTTAGTTGTTGTTGTTGTGATCAATCACAACCGTCACCTTAAACACCCACCCAAACACACACCCACCACTACAACCGTCATAAATCAACCACCTGCAAACTGAATTGTTGCTGCTCGCACAGGTCACTCAAAGATCACCTGCATCACCCTTCTTCCATCACCTGCAAACTTTATCAAACCATTGATATATGCTATCAATTTAAATGCATACCACTACCATAAACCACCAAGGTTATAACTTCTATTTTTAGGTTATAACTTCTATTTTTTTTTACTGCAACTTAGCTTCTATCTTAATAAATGGTTCGAACAACCTAAAACACCTTCATTGTTATATTCTTGCTGCTATTGATCATAAACCATCATCAACCAACATTTTTTTATGTTCCTATTCCTATTTCGAACAATCAAAATCACACAATCATCATAATAACACCATAATGAATTATTTGTTTCAGCCATTCGAATTCTCAAGCACAAGCACAAATCTTTTAAATTCAAAGATCACTGCTACTTATATATGTTCCTATTCTATTCACGATTCAAGTAAACTCTTCAAGAATCCTTGTTATTACTATTCGTATTTAATTCATTTAAAAAGTTCAGAAAATAGATAGAGGGATAATAGAAATTAATAGAATATCCAAAGAATCGATTACCTACTTGATTGATCCATGAACCGATTACTGATTAGTTGATGATGAAGGTTGTGATCTTCACGGATCATGTTCTTGTAACTAGGTTCTTCACTTGATCAAACAAATTCATTATTTATCGATTTTCCATCAGGTACCCAAAACAAAATCCATCAAGAACACCATTTATTATCATTCACGATTGATACTTTAAAAATACAGAGTAATTATATATGGAGATAAAGAAATTTATAAAATTTAATGAATCAATTACCTTTTAACTCCAGAATCGATTCCTTGATCGATGATGATGAAAACTGATGATGATCGATGATGATTCAATGATGAAAACTGATGATGATGATGATGAATTGATTGACGAGTATATCTCGAGTAGCGGTGGATCGATTAATCGATTAATGAGTCGAGGGTTCTATGAATTTTGATGTTGTGCTCTCTGCCTTCTCGATCTGTTTGTGGATGCCAACACCGATCCCCTTTTTATTAGGTATAGAATTATTATTATTATTATTATTATTATTATTATTATTATTATTATTATTATTATTATTATTATTATTATTATTATTATTATTATTATTATTATTATTATTATTATTATTTATTGTTATTATTAATATTTATTGTTATTATTATATTACTAATTATTCTTGTTATTGTTATTAGTATTATTATTATTATTATTGTTATTAGTATTATTATTTTTAAGATCATCATTAATATGATTATCAATATTGTTATTATTAGTAACAAAATTATTATTACCTTTACAAATATAAGCTTTATGATATAATTATGATTATAAATACAAGTATGAATATTTCTATTATATATCACAAATAGTTGTATTTTATTATGATTATAATTGTGATTAGAATTATTAGGATTATTATTATGAAAATAATACAAATTATAATTATTTTCGCAAATACTAGTATTAGTATCTTTTTACAAATATTAGAATTGTTAATATTAACATAAATATTATTAATTATATTATCACGAGTATTATTATTATGTAAGTACAAAATCGATATCATAATTATCACTAACCATATATTTTTATATTTTCACAAGTATTATTATTAATATCATTGTTATTATTTAAAAGAATTATTATTAACATAAATATATTATTAATATTACTATCATTATTTGTACTAATATTAACTTAGTATAATTTGAACTACTGTTTCGATAAACAAATGAAATACATACATAAATATAGATATCTAACACATATAACATAATAAAATTTAATATTTTTATATACAAAATGAACATATAAGGTATATATATAAATTATTAACATAGAAATGATATAACTAATACATTTATATATATGTGTGTGTTCTATTACAACTATGAATATTAATAATTATACAAATGATATAGGTTCGTGAATCCGAGGCCAACCCTATACTTGTTCAACGTCGTTCTATGTATTTTTACTACAAAATACATTAGGTGAGTTTCATTACTTTCTTTTTAAATGCTTTTGCAATATATATTTTTGGGACTGAGAATACATGCGCTGCTTTTATAACTGTTTTACGAAATAGACACAAGTAATCGAAACTACATTCTATGGTTGGATTATCTAATCGAATATGCCCTTTTTATTAAGTCTGGTAATCTAAGAATTAGGGAACAGACACCCTAATTGACGCGAACTCTAAAGATAGATCTATCGGGCACAACAAGCCCCATCCAAAGTACCAGATGCTTTAGTACTTCGAAATTTATATCATGTCCGAAGGAGGATCCCGAAATGATGGGGATATTCTTATATGCATATTGTGAATGTCGGTTACCAGGTGTTCAATCCATATGAATGATATTTTTGTCTCTATGTATGGAACGTATGTTTATAAGAAATAGAAATATGAAATCTTGTGGTCTATTAAAATTATGAAATGATTATTTATGTTAAACTAATGAACTCATCAACCTTTTGGTTGACACTTTAAAGCATGTTTATTCTCAGGTACGAAAGAAATCTTTCGCTATGCGTTTGCTCATCTTAGAGATATTACTTAGAGTCATTCATGACATATTTCAAAAGATGTTGCATTCGAGTCGTTGAGTTCATCAAGATTATTATTAAGTCAATTATAGTAAGATATATTACAAAATGGTATGCATGTTATCAACTTTCGTTGTAAAGAAAAATTGTCTTTTCAAAAACGAATGCAATGTTTGTAAAATGTATCATATAGAGGTCAAGTACCTCGAGATGAAATCAACTGTTGTGAATCGTTTATAATCGATATGGACTTCGTCTGGATGGATTAGGACGGGTCTTTACAGTTGGTATCAGAGCGGAGGTCTTAGCGAACCAGGTCTTGCATTAGTGTGTCTAACTGATAGTCGTTAGGATGCATTAGTGAGTCTGGACTTCGACCGTGTCTGCATGTCAAAAGTTTTGCTTATCATTTTTGTCGAAAATCATCTGCTTATCATCCTTAGAAAATTACCTGCTCATTATTCTTAGTCTAGACACGTTTTACTGCATTGACTGCATGAATAGTGTATAGACAATTCATATCTTAGCGTATCCGACAATTCATATTTTAGCGTACCTGTTATTGTTACCTTTGCCTGACAGCTTCCGTAGATTCCTCCGTAACTTATGGGATTTTAGTATTATACATGCATATGTAAATTATGTATTACAGGGTACTAATCTACATTCTATAATCTATTTCTTATCGAAAATCCTTCATCTGATCGTACAAGATGAATCCCTCAACCAATTCGAATTCCTTGGATTCCGACAGCTATTCCGATATGGAGTTTCAATTAAGCTCCGAAAGCAGAGTCACCAGAATGAATCAACCAATTCATTTGATGGGTTCGTAGTCTATTTAATCATTGGAAACAAGAAGAAGGTGATCCTTTTCGTCAGCCGAATTCACCTCTTGGTGAAGAACCTGAAACACTTACCGGCGAACCTATTCGAAACACCATTTTCAGCCTCATTTCCAGAGTATCTCAAAACGATTATATTCTATCCACAATTCTAAACCTTATTCATCCACTCGTTCTGACCGACAATCATCCCGGAACCATAAAAGAAGTCAACGAGCTTCGCGCTCGAGTAATCAATTTGGAAAATGTAGTGCAAAATGTACCAGCTTCAGCAACATCATCGGCACCAACAGTACCATCAGTAACAGCACTAGTACCATCAACAATCCATGCCTCAACATCTTATTCTGTACCTCGAGTATAATAATCGTTCTACGTATTGTTCTACATCGATTATCTTCGTTCTTCATGACGATTAAGTAATCTCTAAATGTTTTAGAGATTATGTATTCTAGTTCTAACGGTAAATCAAATGAGTTTAATATCATATTAACTCAATGAATCCATGATTACATCTGAAGAAAATATATATGTATATATGTTTCATAAAGATTGAAATTAAAAATTCTTTCGTACAAAGTGTTAATTGTGAAAATATTTTAACCGGTAGGTAATACCCGAGGAATATTTAGATTTCACATTAATAAGTTACATTGTACATTCTTCGAAGCTGATTCAACAGTCGTTTACTATCCTACTTACATCCACTGATATATAAATCTATTCACCACATAATAACCATATTCATCCAATTTCATATTTAGATTTTGATTTATCAGAATCCAACAAGTGGCATAATGAAGAAATAATGGACATAATAAAAATTGATTAGAAACAGACTATTTGACAATATGAACTTTTATTAAGAAACCACGCTAACAGAATCCTAGCTAACTGTTCCTAGCTAACTGTTAATTCCGTATTACATTTTATTTACCGCAATTTAATTATCGCAATTTACATTCTCGCAATTTTATTTATCGTCATTTAATTTCTGTTATTTACTTTACGCATTTAATTTATAGTCATTTAAATTCTGTTATTTATTTTACGCACTTTAAATATCGAGACACGTATACAAGGTTTTGACATATCATATCGACGCATCTATATATATTATTTGGAATCACCATAGACACTCTATATGCAATAATGATCGAGTTCTCTATACAGGGTTGAGGTTGATTCTCAAATAATATATATAATTTGAGTTGTGATCGAGTCTGAGACCTGTACACGGGTCACGATATGTATTAATTAATTCGAATATTATGTATTAAATTATTGAACTGCTAACTATAGACTATCAACTAAGAACTATCAACATTGGACAATTAAAAATGAATTAAAATATTGACTATAACATATGAAACTAAACAATTCTTCAAGTTTGCCACTTGAGTTCACCTTAAACCTCATTTGTATTTTGACGATTAGAATCTGCGTTCAAACCTTTCATGATTCTTGAAAACGCCTCAATCGATAGGATGAATCAACCGCACTTCATCCACGGAAGGAAAGATTTATACATATAGTTATGCACCTGAGAAACTCTCGGCAACTGAGTAACAGTTTAACATGTAGCCGCGTCAGATACTTTGGCATTTATTAGCAAAAATAATTTTTGCAATCCCTTTTCAAAGTAGCCAATTTTGTCACAGCTCCAGCAAGTCAACTTCGACTTTTCATTCGAAGTAGCCTTACTATAATCCTGATATATACGATTACCCTTTTGATATCGAAGAATTCTTTTACATTCTACCATATTTCCAGCAGATGTACCAGCAACCTCGTTGCTTCTTGGCTTAAATCTCTCTGATAAATCATTATATTTATTCATTGAAACCCAATCATATACTCATCCGCATCTTGTAACGAGAACTGCCATACCAATTACCGGGAATCAGCAATCAGTACTTTGAAAACTCACAGCATATCTACATCAACAGTTATAAGTATGACATTTATCTCTTAGAATTATGATCTCTCATTCTGAAATTCTGAAAAGCACCCAGTCTACAAATCAATACTCTAAATGTTGAAAAAGCTGAATGAAGCAGCAGAAACTGTAGACAACCGTAAATGACCTTAACCATCAGAAGTTTGATGATAAAGAATGGAGTGTTAGGAACGCTCGATAGAAAATTTAGTACCGAAAAGCGGATTATGCGAAACTATGAAAGAAGCTGTGGACAAATCACAAAGAATAAGTTTGACTTCAAAGAATCCAAATGATTCAATACCTGCTAAAGTCTCTAGCGAATATCTTGCTCCTTACTCTAAACCCTTGCTGACAATAGTTTTCATCATCCTCTGATCTTAGATATTCAAAGATATTATCGTACCTTTCATTTTAAATATCCTCCATATTTCTGAAGATGTTTACATAACTATTCTTATCTGAAATTATTAATCTCTTAGTGCTATCAGTATTACATCATATAGAAACTGTTAGTTTCTATATTCTATAAACTTTCGAGTTTAAAATACGAATGTTATTGAAGTAATGTTGGAAAATGATGCATGAGTTAGTATAATATAATGACACTTGATCAACGTGATTATATTACAGTAAGTCATGCTGAGTTTCTAATGGGACGTGATGATTCACAGATCATAACGTCATCATGTGCCATGTTACACGACTCTTACATTCTACCTAATCCCTAAACATATCAAGAACATATTTTCTTGATAGTTCTATCTTTTCCTTAAATTCTGATAATTTAACCAATCAAGATCGTGCTATTACAATTTCTCTCTTAGAACGTTAGTCCTGTTCATTCAAAAATTCATACCTACGAATTTTGGACCATTACTTGCGAAAAGAGAACAAAATCATGAAGCTTCGAAATAGAAAGGGGGTATAAATCGCAGCAAATAAGAGAGAGCATTAACTGTGGATGACAATGATTATAGGAGACAGAAGCAGGGACTTCGAAATATAAGAGAAAATATAAATCCCAATAACAACACGGAGGTTACAAACCGGGGATATTAATATGAATAACAATATAAAGACATAATATAATTAAGAATAGTATCACCCCAAGGTAATGGTAGAAGTAAACAAATCTTCTGGTGAAAGATTGAAAAGAAGAATGACAGATATGTAGGTTAGAAAAGTATCAAGGATTAGAACTGGATTAAGCATTTTCATAATCTCTTGAAATTGAGAATTTAGTATAGAAATGATAAAAGTAATGGAACGGAAGAAGTTAAATTATAGAAAAATGTGGATAGAGAAATCAAGGCATATCTCCGCATTTAATTAAAGAGATCTTAATTTTATTATTCGCCGAAGAATCCAAATCTTTTAGATTTTGAAGATTTTCTTAAATCCCTGGAATTTCAGAAATTCAACCCTCCACGTCAAAAGTTAAGACGCACCTTGTTCTATAAGTTCAACCGTGACTACGTCACCGGTTAGGACAAACCTGCATATACACATTTCACTCTTTTGTAATAGCTTCATTCGTGCTCTTCGAATAATCAAATTGTTTTATCCATATTACTCAATGATGATAAAACTCTATTTATCAACTCATATTCGTCATGAAAACATTTTTATTGTTAGCCATGACCACCTCACTCAAATTTCGGGACGAAATTTCTTTAACAGGTAGGTACTGTGACGACCCGTCAATTTCTGGCCAAATTTAAACTTAATCTTATTATAGTTTCGACACAATAAGCAAAGTCTGATATGTTAAAGTCTTAACAATGTTGAACTGTGTTTATATATTCAATTACCCTTTGACCAATCCCAACGATTCACGAACAATTATTTGTAAATATATATGTATATATATATATATATAGATATATAAATAATAATTAAATATATTAAATAAAGTATATCATATTTGGGACTAAGAACAAGAAAGTGACAAACTTTTTATAAATAGATTTATAAGGATTAAGATTGAAATATATAAATTTAAAATAACTCATTTTAAATAACTGTGTATTAATATTAATTTGATATAATAATATTATTATTTTTATTAATATCATTATTAACAATAAGAAACGAAATGAGATCTTAATATATGTCGAAACTAAATATCTATGGTTGCTAACATATATTTTATTATTTTATGATGTGTGCACATGGGATATATGTCTTTATTAAATTCCGTTTCTTTGAATTGCCATTCACTAATCGAATTGGACAAATGGATAGATGATGTATTCTTCTTTGTTATTTAATACCCAACTGTTTTCGTTACACTCACTAGTTTATATTATAAATATTAATATTAATATTAATATTATTATATTATATTGTTTTCAATTAGTTGATCAAACCCGTGAATCCAATTAATTATTATGATTTACTGTGTTTGTTTATTTCTTTCCACTATCAACTAATTTCAATCATAATTGTATATGTATATTAAATTATGACCAAAAAGAGAATGGATACCACCATCTCCCTCTCCATATCTCATCTCTCTCTTTCTATATTCCATTGTGAACTATAGGTCAATCATCCAAACTTTTGTTTTCCTTCTTTTGACTTTGTTTATCACCCAAACCCCACCTTAAGAAAAATCATCGATGGTTATCTTACTTTTTTTTTTTAGTTGTCTATGTTGATAAAATCCACAAGAAAGACCTCATTATCACTAATCAATTAATGGAACATGGGACCAACTCATCTGTCGAGTCACGGACGGCTAATTAAACATCATAAGCTATTACATTCTATAAATATATATATCAATCAACTAATCAAGCCTATATATATATTGGTACCCAAATTTACACTAAACTTAGTCAAATAAATAAGCTATTATACTGTAACCCATTGTGAAACCACTTTAAAACTGCTGCAAGGCTTTCGTGTTTTTTTGCTGATCAGTTTCCTTCTTCTATTAACAGCCACCACTCAAAACTGCTGCTTGAATGCTACCATTCCTGTCCAAAACCAAACCCACAACAACCTTAACCGAGAACTACCTGCTATGTTTCTATCTTTTTGTTTCATTCGCACCTTCAAACCACCATCATCATCCCTACAACCTTTAAAACTGTTTCATTTTTTTTTAGTTGTTGTTTTTGTGATCAATCACAACCGTCACCTTAAACACCCACCCAAACACACACCCACCACTACAACCGTCATAAATCAACCACCTGCAAACTGAATTGTTGCTGCTCGCACAGGTCACTCAAAGATCACCTGCATCACCCTTCTTCCATCACCTGCAAACTTTATCAAACCATTAATATATGCTATCAATTTAAATGCATACCACTACCATAAACCACCAAGGTTATAACTTCTATTTTTAGGTTATAACTTCTATTTTTTTTTACTGCAACTTAGCTTCTATCTTAATAAACGGTTCGAACAACCTAAAACACCTTCATTGTTATATTCTTGCTGCTATTGATCATAAACCATCATCAACCAACATTTTTTTATGTTCCTATTCCTATTTCGAACAATCAAAATCACACAATCATCATAATAACACCATAATGAATTATTTGTTTCAGCCATTCGAATTCTCAAGCACAAGCACAAATCTTTTAAATTCAAAGATCACTGCTACTTATATATGTTCCTATTCTATTCACGATTCAAGTAAACTCTTCAAGAATCCTTGTTATTACTATTCGTATTTAATTCATTTAAAAAGTTCAGAAAATAGATAGAGGGATAATAGAAATTAATAGAATATCCAAAGAATCGATTACCTACTGGATTGATCCATGAACCGATTACTGATTAGTTGATGATGAAGGTTGTGATCTTCACGGATCATGTTCTTGTAACTAGGTTCTTCACTTGATCAAACAAATTCATTATTTATCGATTTTCCATCAGGTACCCAAAACAAAATCCATCAAGAACACCATTTATTATCATTCACGATTGATACTTTAAAAATACAGAGTAATTATATATGGAGATAAAGAAATTTAGAAAATTTAATGAATCAATTACCTTTTAACTCCAGAATCGATTCCTTGATCGATGATGATGAAAACTGATGATGATCAATGATGATTCAATGATGAAAACTGATGATGATGATGATGAATTGATTGACGAGTATATCTCGAGTAGCGGTGGATCGATTAATCGATTAATGAGTCGAGGGTTCTATGAATTTTGATGTTGTGCTCTCTGCCTTCTCGATCTGTTTGTGGATGCCAACACCGATCCCCTTTTTATTAGGTATAGAATTATTATTATTATTATTATTATTATTATTATTATTATTATTATTATTATTATTATTATTATTATTATTATTATTATTAATATTTATTATTATTATTATATTACTAATTATTCTTGTTATTGTTATTAGTATTATTATTATTATTGTTATTAGTATTATTATTTTTAAGATCATCATTAATATGATTATCAATATTGTTATTATTAGTAACAAAATTATTATTACCTTTACAAATATAAGCTTTATGATATAATTATGATTATAAATACAAGTATGAATATTTCTATTATATATCACAAATAGTTGTATTTTATTATGATTATAATTGTGATTAGAATTATTAGGATTATTATTATGAAAATAATACAAATTATAATTATTTTCACAAATACTAGTATTAGTATCTTTTTACAAATATTAGAATTGTTAATATTAACATAAATATTATTAATTATATTATCACGAGTATTATTATTATGTAAGTACAAAATCGATATCATAATTATCACTAACCATAAAATTTATATTTTCACAAGTATTATTATTAATATCATTGTTATTATTTAAAAGAATTATTATTAACATAAATATATTATTAATATTACTATCATTATTTGTACTAATATTAACTTAGTATAATTTGAACTACTGTTTCGATAAACAAATGAAATACATGCATAAATATAGATATCTAACACATATAACATAATAAAATTTAATATTTTTATATACAAAATGAACATATAAGGTATATATATAAATTATTAACATAGAAATGATATAACTAATACATTTGTATATATGTGTGTGTTCAATTACAACTATGAATATTAATAATTATACAAATGATATAGGTTCGTGAATCCGAGGCCAACCCTATACTTGTTCAACGTCGTTCTATGTATATTTACTACAAAATACATTAGGTGAGTTTCATTACTTTCTTTTTAAATGCTTTTGCAATATATATTTTTGGGACTGAGAATACATGCGCTGCTTTTATAACTATTTTACGAAATAGACACAAGTAATCAAAACTACATTCTATGGTTGGATTATCTAATCGAATATGCCCTTTTTATTAAGTCTGGTAATCTAAAAATTAGGGGACAGACACCCTAATTGACGCGAACTCTAAAGATAGATCTATCGGGCCCAACAAGCCCCATCCAAAGTACCGGATGCTTTAGTACTTCGAAATTTATATCATGTCCGAAGGAGGATCCCAGAATGATGGGGATATTCTTATATGCATATTGTGAATGTCGGTTACCAGGTGTTCAATCCATATGAATGATATTTTTGTCTCTATGTATGGGACGTATGTTTATAAGAAATGGAAATATGAAATCTTGTGGTCTATTAAAATTATGAAATGATTATTTATGTTAAACTAATGAACTCACCAACCTTTTAGTTGACACTTTAAAGCATGTTTATTCTCAGGTACGAAAGAAATCTTCCGCTATGCATTTGCTCATCTTAGAGATATTACTTGGAGTCGTTCATGACATATTTCAAAAGATGTTGCATTCGAGTCGTTGAGTTCATCAAGATTATTATTAAGTCAATTATAGTAAGATATATTACAAAATGGTATGCATGTTATCAACTTTCGATGTAAAGAAAAATTGTCTTTTCAAAAACGAATGCAATGTTTGTAAAATGTATCATATAGAGGTCAAGTACCTCGCGATGAAATCAACTGTTGTGAATCGTTTATAATCGATATGGACTTCGTCTGGATGGATTAGGACGGGTCTTTACACTCATTATCGTTTAAGACCTCAAATGTTCATATCAAAACCTATCAAACCCTAACCAAGAATCACAAAATCAATAATCACGTTAATGTGAGATTTTCATGTCATCCAACATACCAAATCGAAGCATATGAAATAACTAACTCTTTGAACACACAAACATTAACATCTTCATCATCTAAAATCAAAGATTTGACAAACCCATTTCAAGTGTTCATGCTAGTCATTCAAAACAACAAATCGAGCAACCCATTTACATACACAACAACCTAGTGAGCCATAGACACTAACTAACACTATTTCAAGTCTATAAAACGAAATTAGAGAAATCTAGAGTTTTTAGAAACCTTACCCCAAGTAGTAAAATTAGTATCAAAACGTAGAGGAAGATGCAAGGATTCCGAATATGTAATTTATTTTGTTGTAAGCTTGCTAGATTGAATTTAGATGATGAATTAATGAATTGGGTGAAATGAGTGTTCTTGTAACCAGAGAGAAAATAGTGGTGGGAGGTGGGTGGTGAATGAATGGTGGGGAAGAGTGGGTTGACTAGTTGACCTAGTCACTAGTTTGCCCACTATATAACTATAGTCCCCCGAGTTTAAAAGCGGATGCGTGAATTAACCGAACGAATTATTTAAAAATACGCAAATTAACGAGAGATGTTATAATTAAATAACGGACTTTAAATTAGTTAAATGAAAAGATTAAAATGCTAATTAACGGAAGACACGAATTTAGATAACGAAAGATGTTATCTAAAAAAAGACGGGCGTTAAAATAAATTAACGGAAAAAGTCGGGTTATTACAGTACAATTGACCAATACCGATATGGTAATGGAATAGTACTTGCATATAAAAATTGGTTGGAGGAGTACGAATGTTTCTGTAATCCATGACTTTGTCATAAACGGCGATTTAATTTTCCGACAGGTTATTTGCCCTTTGCCATTCTGATGGAGCAATCAGTTCTAACTTTTCAATAGGCGGATACCACTGAATAATGTCACGAATATATTCAGGAGTAATGAAAGATTGAACATCTTTTACTTGTTTATCAGTAGCCATTAAGTAGATGATATAAGCAAAAAAGAAGAGGATGTTAAGAGATAAAACGGACCTTAGCCGGAATACAGAAGAGAGTTACAACAGTTACCGAAAATAAAGCAGCAATTGGGTAAATAACTTTGAAATAGGTAAAGTTTATGGAATAAAATGAGGAAATGTTATTTATAGACCAATAAAATGGGTCGAATACCCACCGGGTTGCAATCCTGAGCATACACGTGTCATAATCCCGTGGTATAATTTTTTATTAGACGCTCGGTGCTAGATACCAAACCCATCAGTTGCATATTCCCATCATGGTCTTTCCAGGTAACAGTGACAGTTGTCACTTCGAATCCGGAAGTAGAAGCGAAAGGACGTTTTTGCGACTGCACACATACATTGCATTAAATGTGTAGTGACCTGAACTTTTCCATGTTTTTATATATTAAATAAAATTGATATTTACATGATTAAATGTTTCCAACATGTTAAGCAATCAAACTTGTTAAGACTTGATTAACTGAAATAGGTTTCATATAGACAATTGACCACCCAAGTTGACCGGCGATTCACGAACGTTAAAACTTGTAAAAACTATATGATGACATATATATGGATATATATATATATATATATATATATATATATATATATATATATATATATATATATATATATATATATATATATATATATATATATATATATATAGTTAACATGATATTATGATAAGTAAACATATCATTAAGTATATTAACAATGAACTACATATGTAAAAACAAGACTACTAACTTAATGATTTTGAAACGAGAAATATATGTAACGATTATCGTTGTAACGACATTTAATGTATATATATCATATTAAGATATATTAATACATCATGATATCATGATAATGTAATAATTTAACATCTCATTTGATTTAATAAACAATGGGTTAACAACATTTAACAAGATCGTTAACCTAAAGGTTTCAAAACAACACTTACATGTAACGACTAACGATGACTTAACGACTCAGTTAAAATGTATATACATGTAGTGTTTTAATATGTATTCATACACTTTTGAAAGACTTCAAGACACTTATCAAAATACTTCTACTTAACAAAAATGCTTACAATTACATCCTCGTTCAGTTTCATCAACAATTCTACTCGTATGCTGAGACACCGCTAAATTATTTTTTTTTTAATAAATACGTGGCGGAAGCATAATATTAATTAAATACGATATCGACATTTGTACAAACCGATGTCACGTGTCATTAAAACAATTTACATATTAACAGGAAGAGACGTAAATACATTATGTTTTCAAAAGTACATGGTTCATATTCTAAAAGACCACATCAGAGTTAACTCTGTCAAACATAACATCATCATGCCCGTCTTCTCCCAAAAGCACTATCTACAAAAGCTAACAACCTGCAGGGAGGAGATAGAGGGGAATTAGCATGAAGCTAAGTGAGTACGACTAACTACAGGCCATATCATACATAAGTGTTATACTAATCATGTCACATAGTCTAACACACAAACATCACCCAAGTGCCGTCTACAGAGACTCTGGCGGCTCGGCCAAACCATTAACCACCAGCTGATCGGACTGGGGCTTACCAGAAGTTGCTCCACCACCGTATGTATATACATAATCCATACGCGACGGACGCGTCATTCTCATATATATACACCACGGCTGTATAGGCTACCACAGAGGAACCCAACCCGCAGGTTGATCTCTCCTACCGAGGCTACCACACAATAGGGACGCACTGGGCTCCAGCAGACAAGCATCAACTAACATGCAGTCATCACAAGAACTAACTAACCACAAAAATAAGTATATCTAACAAGCATGGCAATCATAATATAACATGCTTCTATATACTATATTCTCCAGTTAGTCCCACTCACCAAATACCAGCAAACGAGAAGGTATTCAGCTATCTAATCATTGAACCTTCTCTTTCTCCTTTTCTCCTGAGAAAAACATATACACAAGTTAGTTTCTATCCGATAGCACAAAACAGCACAATACTGAAATTTTTGTCAGAAAAAGTATCCGCTAAAAATTTTCTGTTTAACACTTATGCACTTTCAAAATGCACTTTCAAAATTTACATCATAAACACCAAAATACAAACGGGCAGCATAACGGCTAGAAATCGACACTTAGTAAAATTTTTCACTGCATAGACCATCGGTCGATTGTCAGAGACTATCGGCCGATCGTCATTACACCATCGGCCGATCGACCACACTATCAGCCGATCATTAAAATTACAACCGTTGGTCGAGGGACTTCCACCATCGGTCGAGGGTCTAGTCCATCGGCCAATTGTCAGACACCATCGGTCGAGGGTCAACGACCATCGGCCGAGGGTAGTTCATCTGTTGCAGCAGCTGCCAAAGTGACGGGTTTCTCACCAAACTCACCAATTCTCGACCTACAGCTCGTTTTTAACCTCAAAACTTACCAAATCTGATACACTGATCATTTTAAAACATAAACCCACAAGGTTTTGACACTAACAACACCAAATCAACCTATTTTGACCTAATTTACACTTTTATGAAAAACTAACACAAAATCTCTAATTTCTCAAAGATTAAATCACGAAATGTTATAATTCTTACCTTAAAAGAATCAGTGAATCACAAGGAACACAAATATGTAATTGATTCGAGCTCAAGATCAAGGATTCAAGATTAGGGTTTTGGTAGTTGGAGAAGATGAAGAACGGGGTGATTTTGGGAAGAATCTGGAAAGTAAGAGAAATGGACTGCACTAGTCACCTATAGTGGGTTAAAATCCCACACTGTGCAGCGCACGGGTATTTATCAGTTATCTGATATCTTTCGTAGATCATTTGGCAACCCAAACGGAGTCCAAATTAAATAAACAAACCTGTTCTGTAACCCTTGTCACAAACTGGTCCTAATCACATTATTATTTAATAATAAATATTAAATAAAAATAAAAACATATAGTAACACAATACTAACTTAAGGGCACTTTAGTAATCTTACATCTAGGCCCGATTAAGGATGTTACAAATCTACCCCCTTAAGAAGATTCCTTCCTCAGAATCGGGTCAAGGTCAAACAACTGGGGATAGTGCGCCCTCATTAACTCCTCGATTTCCCACGTCAAGTTAGAACCTAAACTGTGCCGCCATTCCACTAACACCATTGGAATCTGTTTCTTTCTTAACTTTGTGACTTTCTTGTCCACTATTCTAACCGGCTCTTCTACTAGTTTCTTAGTCAAGTCGACTTTCAAATCTTTCAATGGAATAATCTGACTTTCATCGTCTACTTTGCACTTTCTCAAATAGCACACGTTGAATGTGTTGTGAATTCCTGCTAACTCTGATGGAAGATCTAAAATAATAGTTTGATCATTCAGAATTTCTAAGATTGGAAATGGCCCAATAAATCTCGGCGCTAATTTACCATGTTTACCGAATCTGATCACCCCTTTCCATGGCGAAACTTTTAGGTATACACGATCACCTACATTAAATGTTACTGGACGTCTGCGTAGATCAGCATACATCTTTTGCCGGTCTCTGGCTGCTTTTAATTTCTCTCGTGCAATTTCAACCTTTTCTGCGGTTATCTGAACAATTTCGGGACCTGCAAATTGTTTCTCACCTGCTTCTAACCAACATGTCGGAGTTCTGCATTTTCGACCATACAACATTTCATATGATGGCATTCCGATACTCGAATGATATGAATTGTTGTAAGCAAACTCTATCAATGGAAGATGTGAATCCCAAGAACCACCATATTCTAAGACACACGCTCTCAACATGTCTTCTAATGTCTGAATTGTCCGTTCACTCTGACCGTCTGTCTGTGGATGATATGTTGTACTTAGATTCACACGTGTACCCAAATTCTATTGTAAACTGTTCCAGAAGTTCGATACAAACCTAGTATCTCTATCGGAAACTATTGACAACGGTATACCATGTCGACTAACGATCTCTTTCAAGTACAATTCTGCCAAATCACTTAACGAAGCTGTTTCATGAGTAGCTAAAAAGTGAGCACTCTTTGTTAAACGATCTACTATCACCCAGATCATGTCGTGTCCTTTCTGGGTTCGGGGTAACTTGGTTACAAAATCCATCGTTATATGATCCCATTTCTACTGAGGAATTTCTAACTGTCGTAGAGATCCATACGGTTTCTGATGTTCTGCCTTAACTTGCGCACAAATATGACATTTCTCAACGAAACCTGCAACATCTGTCTTCATTGTCGGCCACTAATACAATGTTTTCAAGTCTCTATACATCTTAGTAATACCTGGATGCACTGATAATCTCGATTTATGCGTTCAGTAAGGATTAAATCCCTCAAATCTCCAAGCATAGGCACCCAAATTCGATCTTTATAGGTCTTTAATCCTCTAGAATCGTTGCATAGGTCAAATTTTCTTTTGGTCATTTGTTCAGTCTTTAGGTTTTCGTCATTCAAAGCTACTAACTGTATGGTTTTCAATCGATCAATCAAGTCTGAAACTATCTCAATTCTCATAAATTTGGCATTTTCGACTGTTTTCTTACGACTCAGAGCATCGGCGACCACATTTGCTTTACCCGGATGGTACTTAATCTCACAATGGTAGTCTTTAATCAATTCTAAACATCGACGTTGACGCATATTTAATTCTTTCTGCGAAAAGATATATTGAAGACTCTTATGATCTGTATAGATTTCACAATGTGTACCATACAAATAATGTCTCCAAAGCTTCAAAGCAAACACAACTGCAGTTAACTCTAAATCGTGAGTAGGGTAGTTTCGTTCATGACTCTTCAACTGTCGTGAAGCATACGCTATAACTTTATTTCTCTGCATCAAAACGCAACCCAGACCTGCACATGACACATCACAGTAGACCAAAAAATCTTCTGTTCCCTCTGGTAAAGCTAAAACCGGCGCTTGACATAACAACTGTTTGAGAGTCTGAAAAGCCTTTTCTTGTTCATTAGTCCATCGAAAGGCTACATCTTTTCTAGTTAACTTATTCAACGGACCTGCTATTTTAGAGAAGTCTTTGATAAATCGGCGGTAATAACCTGCTAAACCCAGAAAATTCTTAATTTCTGTCGGCGTTTTCGGTGAGTCCCAATTCATTACGGCCTCTATCTTAGACTGATCTACTTTAATACCCTATTCACAAATCACATAACCCAGAAACTGTACTTCTCGCAGCCAAAATTCACACTTGGAGAACTTAGTGTACAACTGTTCCTGTTTCAGAAGCTCTAACACCAACCTCAGATGCGTAGCATGATCTTCCTCGGTTTTCGAATATATCAAGATATCATCTATGAAGACAATCACAAACTTATCAAGATACTGACGACACACCCTATTCATGAGATCCATAAACACTGCTGGCGCGTTTGTTAACCCAAATGGCATAACTAAAAATTCATAATGACCATATCTAGTTCTAAACGCTGTTTTTGGTATATCGTTCTCTGCAACACGTACCTGATGATACCCTGAACATAAATCAATCTTTGAAAAGTAGGAAGCACCCTGTAACTGATCAAATAAGTCATCTATTCTTGGTAACGGATACTTATTCTTGATTGTTCTCTTGTTTAAATCACGATAATCTATAAACATTCTAAGCGACCGATCTTTCTTTTTCACAAACAAAACAGGAGCACCCCACGGTGAAGAACTTGGTCGGATAAACCCCTTATCTAACAGTTCCTGAATTTGAGACATCGTTTCTCGGATTTCTGATTGAGCTAATCTGTAAGGAGCTTTTGCAACTGGCATAGCACCTGGAACCAAATTAATTTTATACTCTACTTCACGTACTAGAGGTAACCCTGTTAAATCATCTGGAAATACTTCGGGAAATTCTGACACAACGGGAATATCAGTCACCTGCTTCTTCTCTTTCTTAACATCAATCACGTAGGCTAAGAATGAATCACACCCTTTCGTTATTGCTTTCTGAGCTTTCATTAGGGAAACCATTGGAAAGTTAAATCCACTGCGCTCTCCCCTAGCTATCACTCGGGATCCGTCGGCCAAACAGAAAGAAATCATCTTCTTATCACACTTAATATTAGCCCTATTAGCTCTTAACCAATTCATGCCTATGACTACATCAAAGCTAGGTATAGGCATCAACAAACAGGTGAAAGGGAAGGAATGGCCGTCGATTTCGATGGTAACTCCAGACACAGATGATGTGCATGGAACCATTTTACCATCAGCTACTTCTACTCCTAAAGGCTCATCTAACATCCTAACAAGCAACTTCAACTTATCACAGAAGTCTAAGGACATAAAAGAATGATTCGCTCCTGAATTAAACAACACACGAGCTGGCAAGGAATTAACCAAGAACATACCGGTAATGACGTCATCGGTAGTGGTTGCAGCATCTACCGTCATCTGAAATGCCCTTGCCTCTGCTGTTGGAGGATTCTTTCTCTTCTGCCCGGCAGTAGAAGCAGAAGATCCCCCAGAAGTAACCGACCTCGCCCCTGACCCTGCCCCAGAACCGGCTCTCGACGCAGATGGACAATTTGCAGATCTATGCCCCTCTTGATGGCAACTCCAACAAACATTTGACTTAAAAGAACAAGCTGTTGATTCATGACCTAGCACCCCACATTTTAAACATCTTCGGGTCATTGAAGAACATGGACCGACATGGGTTGACTTACAAACATTGCACCAACCAGATTGGCTAGAACCCGATCCGCTCATACCAGACTTACTCTTCTATTTAAACCCACCTGACTTCTTACCACGAAATCCTGATTGCTTACTTGATTGCTGAACAGACTGATCACCCGATTGACTTTCTGATTTTCCTCCAAAAGATCCACTTTTTGAACTTTCTCTTTTTGCTGCCATTATATCACCTTCTGTAACTTTAGCCATCTCATGAGCCTGCGCCAAGGTTGTTGCAAATCTCGCAACGGTTCTGTACTCTGGCTTAATCACCCACATAAAATGTTGAATCTTATCTTTCTCAGTTGGTACCCACTGTTGAACGAACCTTAGCTTAGATGTGAAATTTCTGAAAACCTCATCAATCGTCATACTTTCTATCATCTTCATACTCAGAAACTCAGTTTTCAATCTTTTCATCTCATACTCAGAACAATACTGCTCACGAACTTTAGCAGCAAATTGTTCCCAGGTAATTTGACTGATCTGTTCTTTAGGTAAATATGCAGTGATAGAGTCCCACCATTCCATTGCTTCACCTTTGATAAGCCTACTAGCAAATAACACCATAGATTCTGGCTCACAAAAACATGCTTCTAATGCCCTCTCCACTTCTCTTAGCCAATTGAGGGTCATCGTAGGATTTGTGTGACCACTGTACTCAGGAGGTTTGCAGTCCATAAACTGTTTGTAGGTACACTTCCTTCTTGTCTCAGGGACTTGAAATGGGTACATCATTTGATTAGGAAAAGTCTGGTTAAACGGAAATGGCGTTGCGAGGTTTTGATAGGTGGTTTGAGGAAACTGTGACTGAGAACTGCCACCAGCTTGAGTATAAAAGTTAGGAGGAAAGGTTGTGTTCAACGCAATGGTATTAGGGTTCCATTGCGCCCGTTCTTGTTCCAATTCCTTAATTTTCTCCTGAGCTTCTAGTAACCGACTTTGAAGTTCTATTACTTCTTGAGAAGTTTCTTCTTCTGAAGACACATGTCCATCTTCGTCAGGGGCTCTAAAAGTACCAGTTCCAGGGACAGTAGGGCCAGTAGCGGTTGCTTCATTATCTGCCATTACTGCACTACCACAACACTCACACCAAAGCTTAGTATAAATTCTGTTAGTACTAACAAATAACACATATCCTGTCCTAATACTCACTTAACCCATCCCCAGCATGTTATGTTTGACATGACTCTTCTAAGTTTGGGAACATGACATGTAGATCACAATATACATGCTGCCAAACTCAGCTCTGATACCAACTTGAGACACCGCTAAATTTTTTTTTAATAAATACGTGGCAGAAGCATAATATTAATTAAATACGATATCGACATTTGTACAAACCGATGTCACGTGTCATTAAAACAATTTACATATTAACAGGAAGAGACGTAAATACATTCTGTTTTCAAAAGTACACATCCTTTATATCTAATCCATATACAAACGACCAAAAACACCTACAAACACTTTCATTCTTCAATTTTCTTCATCTAATTAATCTCTCTCAAGTTCTATCTTCAAGTTCTAAGTGTTCTTCATAAATTCTACAAGTTCTAGTTTCATAAAATCAAGAATACTTCCAAGTTTGCTAGCTTACTTCCAATCTTGTAGAGTGATCATCCAACCTCAAGAAATCTTTATTATTTACAGTAAGATATCTTTCTAATACAAGGTAATACTCATATTCAAACTTTGATTCAATTTCTATAACTATAACAATCTTATTTCGAGTGGAAATCTTACTTGAACTTGTTTTCGTGTCATGATTCTGCTTCAAGAACTTTCAAGCCATCCAAGGATCCTTTGAAGCTAGATCCATTTTTCTCATTTCCAGTAGCTTTATCCAGAAAACTTGAGGTAGTAATGATGTTCATAACATCATTCGATTCATACATATAAAGCTATCTTATTCGAAGTTTTAAACTTGTAATCACTAGAACATAGTTTAGTTAATTCTAAACTTGTTCACAAACAAAAGTTAATCCTTCTAACTTGACTTTTAAAATCAACTAAACACATGTTCTATATCTATATGATATGCTAACTTAATGATTTAAAACCTGGAAACACGAAGAACACTATAAAACCGGACATACGCCGTCGTAGTAACACCGCGGGCTGTTTTGGGTTAGTTAATTAAAAAATATGATAAACTTTTATTTAAAAGTTGTTCTTCTGGGAAAATGATTTTTCTTATGAACATGAAACTATATCCAAAAATGATGGTTAAACTCAAAGTGGAAGTATGTTTTCTAAAATGGTCATCTAGACGTCATTCTTTCGACTGAAATGACTACCTTTACAAAAATGACTTGTAACTTATATTTCCAACTATAAACCTATACTTTTTCTGTTTAGATTCATAAAATAGAGTTCAATATGAAACCATATCAATTTGATTCACTCAATACGGATTTAAAATGAAGAAGTTTTGGTGGATAATTTTTCTTGTTGTAGTAACGTGAAAATTGGTAACAAATCTATATTAATCATATCCTAGCTAACTTATATTGTATTATACATGTATTCTAATATATTATGTAATCTTAGGATACCATAGACACGTATGCAAATGTTTTGACATATCATATCGACCCATGTGTATATATTATTTGGAACAACCATAGACACTCTATATGCAGTAATGTGGGAGTTAGCTATACAGGGTTGAGGTTGATTCCAAAAATATATATACTTTGAGTTGTGATCTAGACTGAGACGTGTATACACTGGGTCATGGATTGATTCAAGATAATATATATCAATTTTTTCTGTACATCTAACGTTGGACAACTAGTTGTAGGTTACTAACGAGGACAGCTGACTTAATAAACTTAAAACATCAAAATGTATTAAAAGTGTTGTAAATATATTTTGAATATACTTTGATATATATGTACATATTTGTTATAGGTTCGTGAATCGACCAGTGGTCAAGTCTTACTTCCCGACGAAATAAAAATCTGTGAAAGTGAGTTATAGTCCCACTTTTAAAATCTAATATTTTTGGGATGAGAATACATTCAGGTTTTATAAATAATTTACAAAATAGACACAAGTACGTGAAACTACATTCTATGGTTGAATTATCGAAATCGAATATGCCCCTTTTTATTAAGTCTGGTAATCTAAGAATTAGGGAACAGACACCCTAATTGACGCGAATCCTAAAGATAGATCTATTGGGCCTAACAAACCCCATTCAAAGTACCGGATCCTTTAGTACTTCGAAATTGTTATCATATTCGAAGGGTGTCCCGGAATGATGGGGATATTCTTATATATGCATCTTGTTAATGTCGGTTACCAGGTGTTCACCATATGAATGATTTTTATCTCTCTGTATGGGATGTATATTGAAATATGAAATCTTGTGGTCTATTGTTACGATTTGATATATATAGGTTAAACCTATAACTCACCAACATTTTTGTTGACGTTTAAAGCATGTTTATTCTCAGGTGAATATTAAGAGCTTCCGCTGTTGCATACTAAAATAAGGACAAGATTTGGAGTCCATGTTTGTATGATATTATGTAAAAACTGCATTCAAGAAACATATGTCGATGTAATATATTTCTATTGTAAACCATTATGTAATGGTCGTGTGTAAACAGTATATTTTAGATTATCATTATTTGAGAATCTACGTAATGCTTTTGAAACCTTTATTGATAAAATAAAGGTTATGGTTGTTTTAAAAATGAATGCAGTCTTTGAAAAACGTCTCATATAGAGGTCAAAACCTCGCAACGAAATCAATTAATATGGAACGTTTATAATCAATATGAACGGGACATTTCAGTTGGTATCAGAGCTGGTATAACCGCGTCCATGTGTGGTGGGTTAGTCGTAAAGGAGGTTCTCACAGTGTTACCTGTGACGAAGCATTGGCTCTTACTCCTTGCGATCCCTTATGAGGGTTGGCAATAGCCGAGAGGCAGGCCCTAAAATCAGTATCTGAGGTACACTCAGTGGTCACCATGCGGTTAGCTGGGAAGGCACTGGGTGGGACGTGTGGTTGTCCCCAACTGTATTTCAGTTGGTATCCGAGCGTTGGTCTTAGAGAACCAGAAAATTTGCATTAGTGTGTCTTATCGAGTTTGTTAGGATGCATTAGTGAGTCTGAACTTCGACCGTGTTTTCTTTAAAAATGATTGCTTAACATTTTTGTTGGAAACTATATATTTTTAACATGTGAATATTATGTGATATATTAATCTCTTAACGTGTTTGATATTATGTGATAGATGTCTACCTCTAGAATAAGTCCCATTGACTCACCTAATAATAATGAAGAGTCAAATGTAAATTGGAATGATTCGTGGACTGATTCACAAGTACCCAAAGAGGAACCGGAAGAAGAGTCGGAACCGGAAGAAGAATCGGAACCGGAAGAAGAATTGGAACCGGAAGAAGAAATAGAACCAGTGGGGGAAATAATAAAACGGTTAAGTAGAAGAAAATCCTCAACCAACCGACCAAAGTTAATTATGGTCAATGGTGTTTCCGCCAAGGAAGCAAAGTATTGGGAGGATTACCAATTCTCCGATGAATTGGATCCCGACAAGGATTCCGATGATGTTATAGAAATTATCCCAACACAATTTAATAAGGCAAAAGAGAACAATAAGGGAAAAGGCATAAAAATAGAGAAATTTGATTCCAAACACGATGAACTTTATATGTATCGTCAACACCCGTATTTCTTAAGTTGTGACAATAACCCGGGAACCTCTAAACCACCAGGTTTTTCTAAACCAATGTAGAAAATGACGGCTCGTATTAGGGGAACATCATATATCCCTAGAAACTTGGCAAAATGAACCAAAACCGAAGAAGAAGAAGATGAGCGAGTCGAAATAAGATAGTTGTATTCGTGTGGTGTAATATATGTAATATAGTGTGCTTATGCTTTATGATATATGTAAAAATTGCTTGTATTAATAAGTATTTTTTTATGAATCTAACTCTTGTCTATTTTACAGTATAAAAACACAAAATGGATAGACAACCCAATATTTTAAGAGACCTACCCGGAGACATGATTGATGAAATCTTGTCTAGAGTTGGTCAGAATTCCTCGGCACAACTATTTAAGGCGAGATCAGTTTGTAAGACATTCGAAGAACGTTCCAAGAATGCCTTGATTTATAAAAGGCTTTAGTTCGAAAGATGGGGGATATCACATTGGGAAATCTGTAAGTTACGATGTGTTTACTTTGACGCATATATTGCGGGGAACCATAATGCTATTTTACGCAACGGGTTAAGAAATTATTTTGACTCAATATATCCGAATATAGGACTTCGTGATTTAGAAAAAGCGGCTAACATGCAACATAAAGAAGCATGTTATGCTTACGGGTTAGTAATGTTCGCTTCTCACCAAAGTGAGAACAAGAACATCGGGCTACAACTATTAAACAAAACATTCCCACAAGTGACGGAGTCGGTAATTGGGGTAAGAAATGAGGTTTTTAGGTTATTACGAGACTGTTGGTCATTACGTAACCTTCATCCTTTTCACGACGTTACAACACATTGTCTTACTATCGGTCACAACGGTTATGTTCCACAAAACCAAGGATGGGAAGTGGTATTAGTAAAACCAGAATGCATGACTTGTTTCTGGACGTATGAATTACGTGTCTTTATTGCCTTTGCTGTACGCCTTATTTATTAACTAGAATTATCTTCGCAACTACTTTGTATCAAAGTTTTATGTGTTATATTTCATGCTATATGTAAAAAAAAGCGGAATTGTAAGTTTGCAAGTTATTGTATAAAGGTTTGAATATGATATATATATATTTTTTTGTGATTAGTTTTTCATATAGAATTGTAGTAGTTAAAATGGTATGTTAGCTACTAAGTATGAACTTAACGGGTAGGTACTACCCGAATTAAAGAGTATAAAACGCTAATATGAAGAAAGAGCTTTTATAAATAAGTTTATATTACGCTACGAAATACTATTGACTACTCTTGATATTCTATATGATTAACTCGTTTCATTTGACTATTTTGAAGGAAATGGCACCGACTACTCGACACACCTTGAATATGAGCGAAGAGGAATTTCGTGCCTTTCTTGCTTCAAACATAGCCGCAGTACAGGCTGCGCTACATACCAACAATAACTCGGAATCTAGCAATGCAGCTAACGGCGCAAGAAATCGTGTAGGATGCACCTACAAAGAATTCACTGCCTGCAAACCTTTGGAATTTGATGGAACCGAAGGACCGATCGGATTGAAACGGTGGACCGAGAAGGTCGAATCGGTGTTTGCCATAAGTAAGTGTACTGAAGAGGACAAAGTGAAGTACGCCACGCATACCTTCACAGGTACTACGTTAACATGGTGGAATACCTATCTAGAGCAAGTGGGACAAGATGATCCGTACGCACTACCGTGGTCAGCATTCAAGCACTTGATGAACGAGAAGTACCGTCCCAGAACCGATTTCAATAAGCTCAAGACAGAACTTAGAGGGTTACGAACCCAAGGATTTGATATTACCACGTATGAAAGACAATTCACAGAATTGTGCCTATTGTGTCCGAGAGCGTTCGAAGATGAGGAAGAGAAGATCGACGCGTTTGTGAAAGGATTACCGAAAAGAATCCAAGAAGATATAAGTTTACACGAGCCCGCCTCCATACAACAGGCATGTAGAATGGCTCACAAACTAGTGAACCAGATTGAGGAAAGAATTAAAGAACAGGCGACTGAAGACGCCAATGTGAAGCAAGTCAAAAGAAAGTGGGAGGAAAACGGTGATAAGAATCACCAATACAACAACAACAGCAATTACAACAATAATCGCAACAACTATCCCAACAATCGCAACATCAATCGCAACTACAACAAACGGCCCAACAACAACAACAACAACAACAACAACAACAACAACAACAACAACAACAGCAACTACAATAATCATCCCAACAACAATAACAACGGCAACAACAACAACAATCAAAAGCAGATATGCCAAAGGTGTGAAAAGTATCACTCGGGGTTCTGCACCAAATTTTGCAACAAGTGTAAAAGAAATGGTCATAGCGCGGTGAAGTTTGAGGTCTACGGACCAGGGGTTAACAGAACGAAAGGAACAAATGGTGTCGAAATGAGTAATGGCAGAGCAAGTAGTGTCGGAGCAAGTTATGCCAATGTAGTTTGTTATAAATGTGGAAAACCGGGCCACATTATTCGTAATTGGCCGAACCAGGAGAACACGAATGGACAAGGCCGTGGAAGAGTTTTCAATATTAATGCGACAGAGGCACAGGAAAACCCGGAGCTTGTTACGGGTACGTTTCTTATTGACAATAAATCTGCTTACGTTTTATTTGATTCGTGTGCGGATAGAAGCTATATGAGTAGAGATTTTTGTGCTAAATTAAGTTGTCCATTGACGCCATTGGATAGTAAATTTTTACTCGAATTAGCAAATGGTAAATTAATTTCAGCAGATTATATATGCCGGAATCGAGAAATTAAACTGGGTAGCGAAATATTTAAGATTGATTTGATACCCGTAGAGTTAGAGAGTTTTGATGTAATAGTTGGCATGGACTGGCTGAAGAAGGTGAAAGCGGAGATCGTATGTTATAAAAATGCAATTCGCATTGTACGAGAAGAAGGAGAACCCTTAATGGTGTACGGAGAAAAGGGAAACACGAAGCTACATCTTATTAGTAATTTGAAGGCACAAAAACTAATAAGAAAAGGTTGCTATGCTGTTCTAGCACACGTCAAGAAAGTACAAACAGAAGAAAAGAGCATCAATGATGTTCCCGTCGTAAAAGAATTTCCCGATGTATTTTCGAAAGAATTACCGGGACTACCTCCACATCGATCTGTTGAATTTCAAATAGATCTTGTACCAGGAGCTGCACCAATAGCTCATGCTCCTTATAGACTCGCACCCAGCGAGATGAAAGAACTGCAAAGCCAACTGCAAGAACTATTAGAACGTGG
The DNA here is from genome assembly GCF_046630445.1 of Rutidosis leptorrhynchoides. Lineage (NCBI taxonomy): Eukaryota > Viridiplantae > Streptophyta > Magnoliopsida > Asterales > Asteraceae > Rutidosis > Rutidosis leptorrhynchoides. The sequence goes on along the minus strand of NC_092333.1, from coordinate 591,859,556 downwards.
TTTCATTCGACCAAGCACATCACCATGGAGAGCTCCTGTTTTGTTTGTCAAGAAGAAGGATGGTACATTTAGGTTGTGTATTGACTACAGAGAGTTGAACAAACTTACCATCAAAAACCGTTATCCACTGCCGAGAATTGACGACTTATTTGATCAACTACAAGGCTCGTCGGTTTATTCGAAGATTGATTTACGTTCTGGATATCATCAAATGCGAGTAAAGGAGGATGATATTCCAAAAACTGCTTTTAGGACGCGTTATGGTCATTACGAGTTTATGGTTATGGCGTTTGGATTGACTAACGCACCAGCTGTGTTCATGGACCTTATAAACCGAGTGTGTGGGCCATATCTTGACAAGTTTCTCATTGTTTTCATCGATGACATACTTATTTACTCAAAGAATGATCAAGAGCACAAAGAACATTTGAGAAAAGTGCTAGAAGTATTGAGGAAAGAAAAACTGTACGCTAAGTTTTCAAAGTGTGCATTTTGGTTGGAAGAAGTTCAATTCCTCGGTCACATAGTGAACAAAGAAGGTATCTAGGTGGACCCGGCAAAGATCGAAACCGTTGAAAAGTGGGAAACCCCAAAAACTCCTAAGCATATACGTCAATTTTTAGGATTGGCTGGTTACTACAGAAGATTCATCCAAGATTTCTCCAAAATAGCAAAACCCTTGACTGCATTAACGAATAAAGGGAAGAAATTTGAATGGAAGGATGAACAAGAGAAGGCGTTTCAATTATTGAAGAAAAAGCTAACTACGACACCTATATTGTCATTGCCTGAAGGGAATGATGATTTTGTGATTTATTGTGACGCATCAAAGCAAGGTCTCGGTTGTGTATTAATGCAACGGACGAAGGTGATTGCTTATGCGTCTAGACAATTGAAGATTCACGAGCAAAATTGTAATGACCCGAAAATTTCTGACCAAATTTAAACTTAATCTTTATATATATGATTAACATTTCCGACACGATAAGCAAAGTCTGTAAAACTGAATCTCAAAATTTTTGAACTACTTTTATATATTTAAATACCCTTCGGTTATTTTCGACGATTCGCGAACAATTATATGTAAATAGATACATATATACTATAACTTGAAAAGGTAACAATGTATTAATTATTTGATACCGTACATTAAACTTATTGGTTTAAATATCTATTTGAATATATATGATAAGTTAAAATATTTATTATTAAAATTTATTTATAATTAACTTCTAATGTGTATTTAAAAACTGATTTATGTATATTAAAAAGATATATACATATATATAATTTCAAGTTATTTAGTAAACGATAGTAACATTTTCAAATTGCTACAGTACCCAAAATGCTACAGTGTTTTCGAAAATCACTATTTGCTACAGTGAAATTGACTTTGCTAAAGTAAAAATTGACTTTGCTACAGTAACTTGCTACAGTGGTATATTTTTGCTACAATAACTTGCTACAGTGGTATAGTTTATGGATGATTTAAGACTATATTTTGACAAAGGTACGATTCACGAAACGTAAAGTACAAGTTTTCTCAGTATACGATAGGACGTTCAAAAAATCGAAACCGGGACATAAGTGGAGTGACGATGCACGACTTATCGGAACGAAAATTACAAGTCAACTATGCACGTGAATATAATATATTATATATATAATTAATATAAATTATATATAATATATATTATTTTTAAAATATGTCGACAAGCTTGATGACAAACAATATGTGAGCTGGAAGGGGAGGCCATGCGATCGCATGGCCACAGGCCTTCAAACCCATGCGATCGCATGGCGGTGTTTGTTAGGCCACATCTATAAATTCCAGTTTTTTCGCTCGATTAAAATCACACACATACACAAATATATATACTCTGTAATATTATTTATTATTATTATTATTATTATTATTATTATTATTATTATTATTATTATTATTATTATTAATAAGATTATTATTAATCGCATTATTTTTTTATTATTAGTGTTATTATTTTTGCGATACAAAAATAATAATGTACATAAAATATTACGACGGAGTGCTGTCCAAGTAATTTTCAAAACGAGTTTCCGAGCGAGCTAGAGTTAAGGAAAATATGGGTTATTGCCAAGGAAATTATGGGTAATGTTCGGGGGTATTTTTGTGAATCAAACCTCGTGTTTATTATCTCCGATGCATCTACGTGCTTTCCTGCAATATTGTATATCAATATTAAACTGTGAGTTTCATTGCTCCCTTTTTAATTGCTTTTGCAATCTATATTTTTGGGCTGAGAATACATGCAATTTATTTTAAACGCAATGGATACAAGTACATACTAAATTCTACACTGAGTTTGAACCGAAAATCCCTTAGCTTTGGTAACTAGTAGCTGCCAGTACATAAGATATGGACTGGTGGGCGCGAATAACAGTATATGGATCCATAGGGCTTGACATCCCCGTCCGAGCTAGAGCGCTAGCCTTTTAACGGACGTGTGTTATTTGAGTTTAGGACACGTTGGTTTGCGTGTATTAAAACGAATGGGGTATTTATCATTATAACGTTAAAGTTTAGTTACCAGGGTGCTCTGTTATGTAGAATCTATTGATAAACGTTTCTGGATGAAACAACTGAAATCTTGTGATCCACTTTTATATACAGATTATGCGAAACACTAAAACTATGAACTCACCAACCTTTGTGTTGACACTTGTTAGCATGTTTATTCTCAGGTTTCCTAGAAGTCTTCCGCTGTTTGCTTATATGTTAGACAAGCTATGTGCATGGAGTCATACATGACATATTTTTCAAGGAAACGTTGCATTCACCAAATCATCACCATGTATCTTATTATGACTGCATTGTCAATGGAAGTACTATTGTAAACTATTATTTACAGTGATTGTCTATATGTAGAAATCATCAGATGTCGAAAACCTTTGATTTAAATATTCATTTATGGTGTGCCTTTTCAAAAGAATGCAATGTTTACAAAACGTATCATATAGAGGTCAAATACCTCGCAATGAAATCAATGAATGACGTATTGTCCATATGGATTTGGAGCGATCGTCACAAAAATTATACGACGCATGATTTGGAATTAGGCGCGGTTGTTTTTGCATTAAAGACTTGGAGGCACTACTTATATGGGGTCAAAAGTATTATATATACCGACCACAAAAGTCTTCAACACATATTTAATCAGAAACAACTGAATATGAGGTAGCGTAGGTGGATTGAATTGTTGAATGATTACGACTTTGAGATTCGTTACCACCCAGGGAAGGCAAATGTGGTAGCCAATGCCTTGAGCAGAAAGGATAGAGAACCCATTTGATAAAATCTATGAATATAATGATTCACACTAACCTTACTACTCAAATAAAGGAGGCGCAACAAGGAGTTTTAAAAGAGGGAAATTTAAAGGATGAAATACCCAAAGGATCGGAGAAGCATCTTAATATTCAGGAAGACGGAACCCGGTATAGGGCTGAAAGAATTTGGGTACCAAAATTTGGAGATATGAGAGAAATGGTACTTAGAGAAGCTCATAAAATCAGATACTCAATACATCCTGGAACGGGGAAGATGTACAAGGATCTTAAGAAACATTTTTGGTGGCCAGGTATGAAAGCCGATATTGCTAAATATGTAGGAGAATGTTTGACGTGTTCTAAGGTCAAAGCTGAACATCAGAAACCATCAGGTCTACTACAACAACCTGAAATCCCGGAATGGAAATGGGAAAACATTACCATGGATTTCATTACTAAATTGCAAAGGACTGCAAGTGGTTATGATACTATTTGGGTAATAGTTGATCGTCTCACCAAGTCAGCACACTTTCTGCCAATAAGAGAAGATGACAAGATGGAGAAGTTAGCACGACTGTATTTGAAGGAAGTCGTCTCCAGACATGGAATACCAATTTCTATTATCTCTGATAGGGATGACAGATTTATTTCAAGATTCTGGCAGACATTACAGCAAGCATTAGGAACTCGTCTAGACATGAGTACTGTCTATCATCCACAAACTGATGGGCAGAGCGAAAGGACAATACAAACGCTTGAAGACATGCTACGAGCATGTGTTATTGATTTCGGAAATAGTTGGGATCGACATCTACCGTTAGCAGAATTTTCCTACAACAACAGCTATCATTCAAGCATTGAGATGGCGCCATTTGAAGCACTTTATGGTAGAAAGTGCAGGTCTCCGATTTGTTGGAGTGAAGTGGGGGATAGACAGATTACGGGTCCGGAGATAATACAAGAAACTACCGAGAAGATCATCCAAATTCAACAACGGTTGAAAACCGCCCAAAGTCGACAAAAGAGCTACGCCGACATTAAAAGAAAAGACATAGAATTTGAAATTGGAGAAATGGTCATGCTTAAGGTTGCACCTTGGAAAGGTGTTGTTCGATTTGGTAAACGGGGGAAATTAAATCCAAGGTATATTGGACCATTCAAGATTATTGATCGTGTCGGACCAGTAGCTTACCGACTTGAGTTACCTCAACAACTTGCGAATGTACATAACACTTTCCACGTCTCGAATTTGAAAAAATGTTTTACTAAAGAAGATCTCACTATTCCGTTGGACGAAATCCAAATCAATGAAAAACTTCAATTCATTGAAGAACCCGTCGAAATAATGGATCGTGAGGTTAAGAGACTTAAACAAAATAAGATACCGATTGTTAAGGTTCGATGGAATGCTCGTAGAGGACCCGAGTTCACCTGGGAGCATGAAGATCAGATGAAGAAGAAATACCCGCATCTATTTCCAGAAGATTCGTTAACACTTTCAAGAGCTTAAAATTTCGGGACGAAATTTATTTAACGGGTAGGTACTGTAGTGACCCGAACTTTTCCATGTTTTATATATTAAATGAAATTGATATTTACATGATTAAATGTTTCCAACATGTTAAGCAATCAAACTTGTTAAGACTTGATTAATTGAAATAGGTTTCATATAGACAATTGACCACCCAAGTTGACCGGCGATTCACGAACGTTAAAACTTGTAAAAACTATATGATGACATATATATGGATATATATATAGTTAACATTATATTATGATAAGTAAACATATCATTAAGTATATTAACAATGAACTACATATGTAAAAACAAGACTACTAACTTAATGATTTTGAAACGAAACATATATGTAACGATTATCGTTGTAATGACATTTAATGTATATATATCATATTAAGATATATTAATACATCATGATATCATGATAATGTAATAATTTAACATCTCATTTGATTTAATAAATAATGGGTTAACAACATTTAACAAGATCGTTAACCTAAAGGTTTCAAAATAACACTTACATGTAACGACTAACGATGACTTAACGACTCAGTTAAAATGTATATACATGTAGTGTTTTAATATGTATTCATACACTTTTGAAAGACTTCAAGACACTTATCAAAATACTTCTACTTAACAAAAATGCTTACAATTACATCCTCGTTCAGTTTCATCAACAATTCTACTCGTATGCACCCGTATTCGTACTCGTACAATACACAGCTTTTAGATGTATGTACTATTGGTATATACACTCCAATGATCAGCTCTTAGCAGCCCATGTGAGTCACCTAACACATGTGGGAACCATTATTTGGCAACTAGCATGAAATATCTCATAAAATTACAAAAATATGAGTAATCATTCATGGCTTATTTACATGTAAACAAAATTACACATCCTTTATATCTAATCCATATACCAATGACCAAAAACACCTACAAACACTTTCATTCTTCAATTTTCTTCATCTAATTAATCTCTCTCAAGTTCTATCTTCAAGTTCTAAGTGTTCTTCATAAATTCTACAAGTTCTAGTTTCATAAAATCAAGAATACTTCCAAGTTTGCTAGCTTACTTCCAATATCATCCAACCTCAAGAAATCTTTATTATTTACAGTAAGATATCTTTCTAATACAAGGTAATACCCATATTCAAACTTTGATTCAATTTCTATAACTATAACAATCTTATTTCGAGTGGAAATCTTACTTGAACTTGTTTTCGTGTCATGATTCTGCTTCAAGAACTTTCAAGCCATCCAAGGATCCTTTGAAGCTAGATCTATTTTTCTCATTTCCAGTAGCTTTATCCAGAAAACTTGAGGTAGTAATGATGTTCATAACATCATTCAATTCATACATATAAAGCTATCTTATTCGAAGGTTTAAACTTGTAATCTCTAGAATATAGTTTAGTTAATTCTAAACTTGTTCGCAAACAAAAGTTAATCCTTCTAACTTGACTTTTAAAATCAACTAAACACATGTTCTATATCTATATGATATGCTAACTTAGTGATTTAAAACCTGGAAACACGAAGAACACTGTAGTAACACCGCGGGCTGTTTTGGGTTAGTTAATTAAAAACTATGATAAACTTTGATTTAAAAATTGTTCTTCTGGGAAAATTATTTTTCTTATGAACATGAAACTATATCCAAAAATCATGGTTAAACTCAAAGTGGAAGTATGGTTTCTAAAATGGTCATCTAGACGTCGTTCTTTCAACTGAAATGACTACCTTTACAAAAATAACTTGTAACTTATATTTCCGACTATAAACCTATACTTTTTCTGTTTAGATTCATAAAATAGAGTTCAATATGAAACCATAGCAATTTGATTCACTCAATACGGATTTAAAATGAAGAAGTTATGGTGGATAATTTTTCTTATTGTAACAACGTGAAAATTGGTAACAAATCTATATTAATCATATCCTAGCTAACTTATATTGTATTATACATGTATTCTAATATATTATGTAATCTTGGAATACCATAGACACGTATGCAAATGTTTTGACATATCATATCGACCCATGTGCATATATTATTTGGAACAACCATAGACACTCTATATGCAGTAATGTGGGAGTTAGCTATACAGGGTTGAGGTTGATTCCAAAAATATATATACTTTGAGTTGTGATCTAGCCTGAGACGTGTATACACTGGGTCGTGGATTGATTCAAGATAACATATATCAATTTTTTTCTGTACATCTAACGTTGGACAACTAGTTGTAGGTTACTAACGAGGACAGCTGACTTAATAAACTTAAAACATCAAAATGTATTAAAAGTGTTGTAAATATATTTTGAATATACTTTGATATATATGTACATATTTGTTATAGGTTCGTGAATCGACCAGTGGCCAAGTCTTACTTCCCAACGAAGTAAAAATCTGTGAAAGTGAGTTATAGTCCCACTTTTAAAATCTAATATTTTTGGGATGAGAATACATGCAGGTTTTATAAATGATTTACAAAATAGATACAAGTACGTGAAACTACATTCTATGGTTGAATTATCGAAATCGAATATGCCCCTTTTTATTAAGTCTGGTAATCTAAGAATTAGGGAACAGACACCCTAATTGACGCGAATCCTAAAGATAGATCTATTGGGCCTAACAAACCCCATCCAAAGTACCGGATGCTTTAGTACTTTGAAATTTATATCATATCCGAAGGGTGTCCCGGAATGATGGGGATATTCTTATATATGCATCTTGTTAATGTCGGTTACCAGGTGTTCACCATATGAATGATTTTTATCTCTCTGTATGGGATGTATATTGAAATATGAAATCTTGTGGTCTATTGTTACGATTTGATATATATATAGGTTAAACCTATAATTCACCAATATTTTTGTTGACTTTTAAAGCATGTTTATTCTCAGGTGAATATTAAGAGCTTCCGCTGTTGCATACTAAAATAAGGACAAGATTTGGAGTCCATGTTTGTATGATATTATGTAAAAACTGCATTCAAGAAACATATGTCGATGTAATATATTTCTATTGTAAACCATTATGTAATGGTCGTGTGTAAATAGTATATTTTAGATTATCATTATTTGATAATCTACATAATGCTTTTGAAACCTTTATTGATAAAATAAAGGTTATGGTTGTTTTAAAAATGAATGCAGTCTTTGAAAAACGTCTCATATAGAGGTCAAAACCTCGCAACGAAATCAATTAATATGAAACGTTTATAATCAATATGAACGGGACATTTCAAAATGCACCACTAGACTGGTTTTGCCATAAACTTTAAAAAATTGTAATTTTAGTTCCGTTTCAATTGCTACTGGCTTTCCTAGTCGCATTTGAATGGAATATATTTTTCTTTTAAAATTCGACGTCATACACTTGTTGTCACTGTATATGACATCGAATTGGGGGGACTTAATGATACGCATATCCGCATGCCTATGTGGTATACGCATCCAAGTCCTAACCTGCATACTATATGCCACTATCCATGTACGTTATGAATCAAACCAAGGGTATAGTTGGGCTCTCTATGCGCCTATACCATTAGATGTGGTCTTTATTGACTTGGTCAAACTGTTTACCTTGCACGCTAAGCTAACTGATAAGACCAACCTATATTCGGTTTCCTTAAATATTGCATGTAGAATAGATTACGATTATGTGGGGGATAGAATCATATTCAAATCCTAATTGCTAGCCTATAAATACATGACTCTAAAACCCTAAGAGGTACGACGTTACATTCTACGTAACATATAGCATACTCTCACGTACAAATTACATGTGTACGATCTTCATCATTGTCTAAGACTTACAGGTAAGTTCATCGAAGTATGAAACCTTCATGTCTTAGGGCCGCTTAACCATGTATGATAGGTTGTTGGTGGACTTACGATCGACCACCTTACCAGAATCATACAGGCTCCGGTACTGGTTATCCATGACTATGGTCAGAGGTTCGAACGTCGTTTGTCATTAAACCCCATTTAATGCACTCAAGCGTAGGTTCACCCTAACCCCGTGAAAATATGCTTGATCAATTATATTAGATGTTTCATACTTTTTTTTTGACTTTGTGTATAGTTGTCTAAGGTTAACAACATAACTTATATTAAAATTGGAGAAGGATAAAACTTTTGTGTATGAAATACATAAATGACATATAAATCAATAAATGCTTTATGAAAAAAAACACCAAACATAAATACTCAAAGCTTAATAATAAATTAAATTGCATGCAAACAAAACCAATATCTATAAATAAAATTTAAACAAATATGAATGAAGATATAAAATTATATGAAAATAAAAAAAATCTATACGCACTAAAAACATTCTAATAAAGTGATACCATAACATATACTCAAGGTTCATGAGATGGATGAAGTGACTTGGTAAAAGAGAAAATTAACTTTTTCAAGTGATGATGAAAAAGAAAAAAAAGTTTTGTGGCTCACATTGCTATCCTTCATTGCAATTCATTCTTGTACTCTTTTTTTACGGCGAAAAAGGAGAATATATTAATAAACACGATAACTTCATCAAATTAATGAAGGTTATCGGACAAAGTACAAAAGAAGAATACATCCAATCATACACACGTGAAAAAAACATGAAATAACGATAACAACAATCATTGACAAAGTAAGAAAGGGTTGTGTTCCCAAACATAAGCTTGAAGACCATGCACGAACTTGAGATTTGTCTCCCATAGAAAGGCCTTCAACTTGATGCTCCTAACAACATTAGAACGGCATGTAAATTTACAGTTGAAAAAAACATTGTTCCTTGCAGACCAAATGGCCCAAATTGTAGAGGGTCCGATCAATTTCCAAAACCGAGACGCCTTGAAACCCATACCGTAAAACCAATCGAAAGAGAAGTTGACAATATATCTCGGGATGATCCAACGGATACTCCACCACCGAAATTGATCCGTCCAAATGCTAGATGACCATTTACAATGGAGTAATAAATGCTCAATAGTTTCAATTTCAACCATACACCAAACACATAACTTGGATTGGGAAGGGGGTAGAATGCACCTTCTGGCTAAAACATCTTTGACGGGAAAGCTATTTTTGATTGCGAGCCAATGAAAAACCATGACCTTAGACGGAACATTATTACCCCATATTACTTTTGGCCATATAGGGGATACAATGTTATTTGATAGAATTAAAATCCTCACAGCAACTGCCACTGAATAACCATTTGGGCCTGCGGCCTAATTAACAAAATCCTTCACAGAATCATAAAGCTTGAAAGGAGATAGCAACTTGGACAGTTCATTCACTTTAAGAGAATTAAAAGAAGATAAAGGAGGAGTAAGATTAAAATTCCACCCCACATGTGGAACATTGGAACAACTAGGAAACCGAAACCTCTTTACACATTTTGACTATTTTTGCAAATGAAGAATAGAGAACGTTTACAAGCTATATTGGAGAGTTGTGACCATACTGTCAAGACCCGTCCTAATCCATCCGGACGATGTCCATATCGATTATAAATAATTCACAACAGTTGATTACATCGCGAGGTACTTGACCTCTACATGATACATTTTACAAACATTGCATTCGTTTTTGAAAAGACAATCTTTCATTACATCGAAAGTTGACGGCGTGCATACCATTTTATAATATATCTAACTATAATTGACTTAATAATAATCTTGATGAACTCAACGACTCGAATGCAACGTCTTTTGAAATATGTCATGAATAACTCCAAGTAATATCTTTAAAATGAGCAATTGCACAGCGGAAGACTTCTTTCATACCTGAGAATAAACATGCTTTAAAGTGTCAAACAAAAGGTTGGTGAGTTCATTAGTTTAACATAAATAATCATTTCATAATTTTAATAGACCACAAGATTTCCATATCCAGATCTCATAAATATACGTCCCATGCATAGAGAGAAAAATATCATTCATATGGATTGAACACCTGGTAACCGACATTCACAATATGCATATAAGAATATCCCCATCATTCCGGGATCCTCCTTCGGACATGATATAAATTTCGAAGTACTAAAGCATCTGGTACTTTGGATGGGGCTTGTTGGGCCCGATAGATCTATCTTTAGGATTCGCGTCAATTAGGGTATCTGTTCCCTAATTCTTAGATTACCAGACTAAAAAGGGGCATATTCGATTTCGATCATTCAACCATATAATATAGTTTCAATTACTTGTGTCTATTTCGTAAAACAGTTATAAAAATTGCGCATGTATTCTCAGCCCAAAAATATAAAGGGTAAAAAGGCAAATGAAACTCACGCATATAAATATTATAAAACAGTTAATAAAGCATTTGCATGTATTCTCAGCCCAAAAATGTAAAGAGTAAAAAGGGCAAATGAAACTCACCTAATGTATTTTGTAGTAAAAATACATATGACGACATTGAACAAGTATAGGGTTGGCCTCGGATTCACGAACCTATATCAATTGTATGTTTATTAATACATATAATCGTAATCGAATAAATTTATATGTTATTATTAGTAATGTAATTGTTATTTCTAGTAATTTATAAGTTTTATTATTTAATTATATATTTTCATTATATATATAGAATTATTAATATAGTTAAGTTATGTGTATTTAATATATTTTTATATAAATAGTCTTTAGTTTGTACTGATAACCTTATCAACGTTATTAAAACTTTAATAATAATGATATAGATAATACTGATAATAATAATAATAATACTGTAAAAAATGATAGTAATGATAGTTTTTATAGAATTTCAATAATTATATGATAACACTAATATTTAAAGTCAAATGTTAATTCCATACTAACAATAATAGTACTTAATAATAATAATGAATATTAATAATAATAATCATAATCATATTAATACATATTTTAATATTAGTAGTAATAATGGTAATGCTAATATTTAATAATAATAATAATAGATTGTAGTATCATAGTTATAACAATACTTAATTTAACAATACTAAGAATAATATTTATTTTTGTAATTATCATCATAATATTAATAAAATAATATTTACTACTTGTATTAGTAACAATAATAATACTAATAATAATAATGATGATATTACTAATAATAATAATAATAGTAATACTAGTTGTGTTCATAATAATAATAATTATTTATAATACTATAATTTACACAATAACATAACAAAAATGATTTATAATAACAATAATAATAATAATAATAATAATAATAATAATAATAATAATAATAATAATAATAATAATAATAATAATAATAATAATAATAATAATAATAATAATAATAATAATAATAATAAATACAACCTTTGAAGGCATGCTTAAAAAAATTACGCCACTGCCGGGACTCGAACCCACGACCTCTCGCTTCCCGACACTAACACTTAACCATTGATCCAGTTTCGTTTTTCTGAAATTAAACCTCACTGTTATTTATTTATCTCGACTGTATTTTCTTGCTCTATTTCTCTTCTTCCCCAACTCAGGACTCGATTTATCAGGGACTCGACTAAAATCATTACGGTTATTTCAGTTTGGTTTGAAAAATGCATAATTGATACCTAACGACTTATATTGGTGGTTGTAAAAAATATATATATATAATCAAAACAGATTGTCTGTTGCGCGTAAAAAAAATGAAAAACATGATGTTTGATTTTGAAATTGGGATGGTTTTACACCTCGATTACAAAATGAAATATATTGTAAATGAATCCTAGAACCTATCTGGAACATTAATCGATCCTAAAACACCAAATTGAATTCGAATTTGGTGATGAATATAATGTTTGACTTTTTGAAAATAAAGCTTTGACTCAAAAATTAAGACACGATATTAAGAATTGGAAATTGAAAGTTTGCAGAAAGATTACCTATCTAATTCCTAACAAAATCGCATTTAAGGATTTTTAAATTTAATTCGAATTCGATATTTGACGAAAAACAATGAAGAACAGGGACCGACGGGTTCAGGGAGTTTTTCTATAATAAAAATCAATCTGAAAATGGCTTGTAAAGGTTTTTAATTGATAGTATGTGATTGAAGCATCTCGATTACCTCTGGCTACGTTTGTTTTGTATCTCCAAATGAGGTCGACAGGAGTATACCATCGTACAGCATGATAAATAAAAAAATAAATTTAAGAACGTGACTGATAACTGCTTTTGGCTTTAGTTGCTGTAATGGAATCATTTAGCAGATAGATACAAAGGTTTGATACAGTTAGTCAAGGATGTAAATCGAATTTGGATTATGTGTTGGATTAATTCAGTAAAAAAAAATATAACAATAAAACTGATTTATATATAAAAGTCTGTATGTGTGCATATGTATTTATATATGTATAACTGTATCTCGTATATATCCATGTATCTGTAAATATATATGTGCATTAATAATAATATTACTACTAATAATAAGTATATAATAATAATAACAATAATAATAATAATAATAATAATAATAATAATAATAATAATAATAATAATAATAATAATAATAATAATAATAATAATAATAATAATAATAATAATAATAATAATAATAATAATACAATTAGTAATGATAATAATAATAACTATAAAATTTATAACAATAATATTATTATTAATAATAATATTGATTATCGTAATACTAATATTATTAGTGATTGATAATATTAGTAATAATAATATAATAACAATTTATATCTCAAACTTTATATTTATTTTACATATATATTGAAATTAATAATAATATTCTAATAATAGTAATACAAATAATAATTAAGATCTAACAAGTTACATGTATCAATTCTCATATTAAAACAATAATATTTATAATGCTGATGTTAATAATAAAATTTAATAACAATACTAATATTAATCATAAATAAAATTTTAATTTTTACTACTAGTTATAATAATGATGATATTAATAATATTTATAATACTATTAATAATATTAAATAATAATCATAAATCAAATGTACCAGATTTCATATAATATCATTAATGATACTACTATTAATATTAATATTTATATTAATATTTATATTGATAATGAAGATATAAATTTTAATACAACAACTATATTTTAAATTGTATTATATATTATTAATTATATAATATAATATGATAGCCTTTAACGAATATTTATTATTTATAAATTATATTCATATTATAATACACATATAATAATAATAATTAATCATAGAATTCATAGTTATATATATAGATTCATTTTAAATTTACACTCAATTACTTTGTATTCTATTTTACGTTTTTAATTCAAATGCTTAAATTATATTTAATAATTTCAATTTAATATACATATACTTACTTTTACATATACATAGTTATTTACAAACAACTGTTCGTGAATCGACGGGAATGGTCAAAAGGTAATTGATTACATGAATATAAATTTCCAAGTTTTCGAGACTCAACATTACAGACTTTGCTTATCGTGTCGGAAACATATAAAGATTAAAGTTTAAATTTGGTCTGAAATTTTTGGGTCATCACACATACAAATTTCTTACGGTTTTCTTGGTGAGGCGCACAAACGTTGACGATAAGGACAATGATATTAGAAGGATTCTATCTTAACATGGGAAGGCTAACTTCCTTGACCATGGTTTCTTGGATTGTTAAGAATTGAGATTGAAAACGAATAATGAGTGAGCCCGCCATACGACCTTTTACTCTTTGTTATAATAATCTAATAATACTTTACATTCAAAAATAAATGATGAAAGAAAATATCTATATAACTCTATCAAGCAACATCATTTTCATAATGCATGTAATGTGAAAATGAAAGATGAATAATTTATAGGCAATAACATATTAATTCAATTAGCTATTTAATATAAGGAGAATAAAAAGTGTAAATTTATCTATTTAATGCAAGAAATAAAAAAAATGAATGGATTAAAAGTATTAAAATTTAATTTAAGTTATTATGAAGTTTATGACAAAATTATTATATATTTATCATAAAGAAAATGAATGAACTTAAACTTAACTATTTAATATAAAGAAAATGAAAAGTTTCGGGAAAAAAAGTTCAAACGAACTACCTTATTTATCAGGTCAACAAGTTAAGTAGATTTACATTAACACATTTTTTTCAAAGTTTATGGCCTACACTGGTATTTTTCTGGGTATATAGCTTATATTGGAATAATATATATATATATATATATATATATATATATATATATATATATATATATATATATATATATATATATATATATATATATATATATATATATATATATATATATATATATATATATATATATATATATATATATATGTATATATATACTGATTAGCCTTAACCCTAATAATAATAATAATAATAATAATAATAATAATAATAATAATAATAATAATAATAATAATAATAATAATAATAATAATAATAATAATAATAATAATAATAAAGAGAATGATTCATATAAATATGATATAGCTCTATATATTAAATTATGGTAAAAATGGTCAAATTAAATTTTTACTTTAAACTTAATATTTAAAAGGTTGAACTTAGAATTATAATTATGATTTACCCATGTTAGTAAATAGGATTTACTCATTAATTATAGTAAAAATGATAGAAAAGTAATTCTAAGTTAGTATAAGAATGGTGAAAAGATAAAAGTTAATAAGTTAGTCATAATACATACATAAATTACATATTATTTTTTCGAGTTATAAGCTATTAATTATGATATATCCCATATAACAAATTACTCTATTAAAAAAATTAGATTAAAAATTAAATTAATAAGTATAAGATATAAAGTTGAGTCGTCAAGTAATCTATAATACTTTAAAAAGTTATTGTCCAAGAATTTATATACACATAAAGTTGAGTTATAAGCTATTAATTATGGTTTATCTCATATAACAAATTATTATATTAAAAGTTTGATTAAAATGTAAATTAAAAAGTATAACATATAAAGCAGAGTCATCATATTAAAAATAAGATAACACATAAATTTAAGTCATCAAGTCTTATTTAATACTTTAAAAAGTTTTTATCCAATAAATATGTTTTTATCCATTAAAAATACCTTAACCTCAAAACAATAATATATTTTTAAGCTGGGAAAGTAATTATAATTTACTTTATGTTAAATATACTAAAAATATCAAAAAAGTTATTAAACTCAGTGATTTTAAGCTATTAATTATGATTTATCCCATATAATAAATTATTATATTAAAATTTAGATTAAAAATTAAATTAAGAAGTATAACATATAAAGTAGAGTCATTATATTAAAAATAAAATAACATATAAAGTTAAGTCATCAAGTCTTCTATAATACTTTAAAAAAATATCCAATAAATAAAAGTTTTATCCATTACAAATACCTTAACGTTAACACAATAATATATTTTTAGGCTGAGATAGTAATTATAATCTAGTTTATGATAAATGTAGTAAAATATCAAAAAAGTTATTAAACCCATTGATTTATACTTTTTAATTTAATTTTAAACTAACTTTTAATATAATAATTTGTTATATGGGATAAATCATAATTAATAGCTTATAACTCAACTTTATATGTATAAATTATTGGAAATTTTTAAAGTATTATAGAAGACTTGGCGACTCAACTTTGTATCTTATACTTTTTAATTTAACTTTTAATCTAATTTTTTTAATATAATAATTTGTTATATGGGATATATCATAATTAATAGCTTATAACTCAAAAGTAATGTGTAATTTATGTATGTATATATTATGATTAACTAATTAACTTCTATCTTTACACCATTCTTATACTAACCTAGAATTACTTTTCTTTCATATTTACTATAATTAATAAATAAGTAAATCGTATTTACTAACATGGATAAATCATATTTATGATTCCAAGTTCAACCTTTTAAATATTAAGATTAAGTAAAAATTGACCAATTTTACCATATATAGAGCTAAATCATATTTATAATCCTAGGATTCAATATTTATATATATATATATATATATATATATATATATATATATATATATATATATATATATATATATATATATATATATATATATATATATAGTGAAAGGATCCTTAGAGTACTAGAGTATGTAGAGAACTCATAGAACTCATAGATTGAACTTCAATCTATGTGGAGATTGAGCTTCAATCTATGAAAAAAAAATACAATCTGCAAAAAAAAAAAAAAAAAAAAAAATCTGTAAAAAAAACAGTGAATCTGCACAGAAAAAAAGTGAATCTGCAAAAAAAAAAAAAAAATGCAAAAAAACGTCAATCTGCACAAAAAAAAGTCAAATCTGCACAGAAAAAAGTCGATCTGCAAAAAAAAAACTGCAAAAAAAAAAGCAGATTGACTCAATCTGCACGCAGATTGACTCAATCTGCATAAAAAAAACAAAAAAAAGTTGATCTGTAAAATAATAAAAAAAAAGCTGAAAAAAATCGTCAATCTGCACGCAGATTGACTGAATCTGCAAAAAAAAAATCTGAACAGAAAAAAAATCTGATCAGCAAAAAAAAATCTGAACAGAAAAAAAATCTGAACAAAAAAAGTGGATCCTCACCCTATATATATATATATATATATATATATATATATATATATATATATATATATATATATATATATATATATATATATATATATATTGTTAGATTGGATAGATTAGATTAGGTTAGATTAAAAGATTAAATTAGATTAGATAGATTATTATTTTCAAGTTTGTCATTGTATTGTATGAGCAATATTATTAATAGGATAGAAAATATGTGGCTGCTATAAATTTAAGTTGGTCGTGGAAATACTAAATTATTGGTTAAAAAAAAGTCAACAACACATTTTTCAAAATTTTAAACTTTTTATAATCATAACAATCAATGATATATTAGTTCTACATATTATGTGTATAACAACCTCAAATTCACTTTAATAATGTATTATTAATGATAACTCATAATGTTACAGCAAGAGGATCTATTTGTATATAGACACTCCGCATATTGCACGGTAGCACAATATATTTAAATAATAATAATAATAATAATAATAATAATAATAATAATAATAATAATAATAATAATAATAATAATAATAATAATAATAATAATAATTATAAAAGAGAAAGATTCATTTGATAGATGTAGCTATGGATGTAAATGAGTCGAACTACTCATGAGCTATTCGAGCTAGACTCGTTAAAAACTTGAATCGAACCGAGCTTAATTAAGCTCGAGTCCGAGCTTGAACTTATTTTGAAGCTCGTTTAATAAACGAACTCGAACCTTCATATCTCGAGCCCGAGCTTCATATCTCGAGCTCGAACAACTCACGAGGTTAAACGAGTTTTTCATTTATATACACTAAAATATTATTTTGTAATATTATATAAGTATATAATAATAAAAGTTACTAATACTATTATTATTATATAAGTATATAATAATAATAGTTAGTATTATAAAAATATAATACAGCAACAACAACAACAACAACAACAACAATAACAGAGCTCAATTTCACATATGTGAGGTATGAGGAAGTTAAAATCTAGACAATCTTTCCTCAATCTTTCATATTATATAAATATAATAATAGTTAAAATAACAATATTGGATAATAATTACATAAACAAAAAATATTAAAACAACAAACTCAATCCCATATGTGTAAAGTATGTGAAAGGTGAGATGTAAACAATCATTCATCTATTCTAAAATAAGAGAAGTTATTTCTGCACCCGGAGTGAAACACTCCAAAAGTAGAGAAAGTCATTTGTTTCTCTGTTCTACGGATAAAGAGATTACTTCTAAGAAGACTTTCGACCAATAAGTAGAAAATTTTTTTTAGAAAAATATAAAAATAAAAATTGAGACGCCATGAAAATGGTAGAATCAAATTTTCATGGATTTTAAATCCTGCCAGGAATTCAATTTAGGTTCTAAGAGACAGTTAAGTTGCCAATAAATCGATGTTTTTTGTAACTCAAATAATAAAATAAATTAAATAATATAAAGAATTAAATTAAATAGAATAAAATTAAATAATATAAAGAATAATTTTATGTAAT
The DNA here is from genome assembly GCF_046630445.1 of Rutidosis leptorrhynchoides. Lineage (NCBI taxonomy): Eukaryota > Viridiplantae > Streptophyta > Magnoliopsida > Asterales > Asteraceae > Rutidosis > Rutidosis leptorrhynchoides. The sequence continues at coordinate 591,840,634 of NC_092333.1, read as the reverse complement.
TAATTAGTCGAGCTCAAATCAAACTTGAATTTGTAATATATCAAATGAATCGAGCTCAAACTTAAAATATTAGACTCGAATCGACACGAACTCAAACTCTTTAAAATTTAAATGAGTCAAACTCGAGCCTAGCTGAGTTCGAGCTCGGCCAGCTCAGCTCGGCTCGGCTATTTTATAGCAGTGGATCATGTGGCCTTCAAAAGAACATACAATAAATTCTAAAATTCTTCAAAAGAACATACAATAAATTCTAAAATTAATTCAAAGATTAATATGCGAGATTGCGAGATAACAAATGTTGTATAAAGGTAGCATATAAATTCAAAAATTAATGTTGAAATCATAAATGTTAACCTTCCTATTTAGTCTCTTCATAACACTATAAAATCACACACTACATATTGCAAGAACAACTAAAAAAACACAAAATATAACAATGACATCATTTAACTTCAATGTAGTTGTTTTTATTAGCTTGATGGTTGCAGCTATGGCATTCTATGTCTCACCACAACCAACCATCTACGTGGTGGGCGACGATGACGGTTGGAACATTCCAGGGTACCCGACATTCTACGATAAATGGGCATCAATACATGATTTATATGTTGGTGACTCTTTGCAATTTAACTTCAAAGATGACGAGCATGATGTGGCAGAAACTGATGAACAAACATACGATGAATGCAACACTGACGAAGCCGACCCTGATATCACAAAAGGTGGGGGCATAATCAATTTGACCACCGAAGGGGTACACCATTTTATCTCTACAATTAAAGATGATTGCCAATCACATTTAAAACTAGCAGTTTATGTAAATCCTTCCTCTTCTGCTTGATTTATAATTTGTTTTGTGTCGGGGAAGTTATTATAGATTGATCATGTCATGTATTTTCCAAATAAAATAAATAATTAATAGAAAGAGGCAATGATTTGAAGTTATCGAGGTCACTTTTACAACCTTGAGGTTAAAGATTCGAGTCCTGCTTATTATTAGGTGGGTGTGTGATATTTGTATTTCAAAAAATAAATAAATAAATAAATAATTGATATATTCTAATTAAATACAAGATTATTTGTCTTGAACAAAGATATCAATGGCATGGCTAAAAAACAAACTTTTGCTTAATTAACGAATATACGATATATGACGTATAATATAAAATATGGGGAATATTTATTGAAAATGAGATTGTAACGCTAGTGAGTGTACGTAACATTTTGACGTGTCACATAAAAAATTAGTGAGTAGTGACAAATGACAATTTAGACACGAATATAATATAATGATACGCGGGTTCTCCATTTAGCGTCTGTGAGTGTATCTTGATTCTTGCACGTTGTTTTTCTTTTTTCTTTTTTAACAAAAAAAATGACTAAATTAGAAACAACTTTTCACAAAGAAGTGAAAAATCGAGAAATACATCTATATGCAAGTAGGACTTATAGAGACCATGTCCTCTTGCTAAAACCAAGGATACAAGAAAGAAATCGATAAAGTCCATAACTAAAAAGCGGCAACAACAGTTTCATCTACACTAAACCACAACTAAACCGTACAATTTGGAATCAACGTTCAAAAAAAAAAAAAAAAAACAGAGACGTTACCACTAAACTGCGAGCACATGCAAAACACTAAAAACAAAAAACACAACAAACAACAAAGGTTCAACATTTTTCAATTTACAGTCAATAATCTCTCGCCAAATATCTTTACTGAAACGGCTTTCAATCTTAAAGAAGAGAACTTTTGATGATCCATCGCCAATCAAAGTGCCCGATGAGGGTGGGATCAAAGTGCCCGATGAGGGTGGGGTCAAACCACGATCCGTCAAATTTCGAAAGAAACCTTATTCGATGAAACGTTAACCACATTTGACGCGCCAAGCTTGCTATCATCTTGATTAACCAAAAACAAATTTTGAATTTCTTTGCCGTAATTCAAGTCTTCCCCGTAATCTTTTAGCTTATGAGAACCCGATGTGGAAGTCTCAATCTTTTTCTTTCTTGCAGGGGCGAGTTTATGCATTAGTCCATGGGGTCATGGGACACCGCGAGTTTAAAATTTTTACGTAGAAAATACTTTTAAATTTTATATGACACCACTAAATTTAACTACAGGACCCCATATATTTATCGAATCTATAGTTTTTCCTTTGAATTGTATAGGACACCACTAAATTTAACTATCAGAATCACATAATTTTTTGGATTTGTAGTTTTTTAAAAATAAACAATCACTAAAATAGTATTCAAATATATAATTAGTATTGGAAAAAAATTTGAGACATCATTGAGTTTTAATCCTAGAATCGCCACTGCTTTCTCGAGACCTTATTCTCGACGCCAAGTTAAGCTTTTGAAACATGTCTATTCATAATGTACCGAGACTTACAAAAACCTTCACATGAAGGCACTTCGCAATCACAATATTTTCTTCCGCTCTTTTTCAAACAAAACCACTAATGCTCTTTCTTCAATCTTTTCGTCATTTTAATTAACTAAACATCTTCCTCCTTTGCCTTCTTCTTCTTTTTCAATTTGTCCAATCTTTCAACAAAACTAACATTGGTGACAATGGGTTCCCCTTCTCCATCATTCTTAGCTCCAACATCTTGGCACGATAAGGGGCCAACCCTGGCCCAACACCAATATCCACAATATTCACATCTTCCCTGTTCTGCGACCTGACCAACATAACTATACTTATTTGATAAGAGTATAAACTCACATACACATTACGATCGATTAATTTATGTACATATAGAGTTGTCTTACCTTAGCACTTATTCAGTCTCATAGTTAAAAGTATATCATCGATATAGCGCGCTAAGTTGATTTCATTGTTACACATCACATCTCTATTTCTTTTCTCTCTTAATTCCAATTACTAATTTCTTTATAACAATATGAGTCGTAATCGCAATTGTAACGATGATGATGGGAATGAAATTAACGCATTTGCGAATAATTTTAATTATATTGGTGCAATTGACATAATTGATAATTTGGATCAATTAAGTGATGATGAAGTCGAGAATTCCATACCAATACCAAGAGCACCAAGAAGGTTCATTCCGAGTGCAAATCACAATCATGTTAACAGTGAGCGGTTTAAGTCCTTCAAAGCTCTCCGAAATAACAATGATTACCGGATCCAAAGTCAAACTGCGAATCCATTCGAGGTCAAACTTGGTCAAACACTTAGAGAGAGAAAGTTAATCTGTAGAGAGAGAAAGTTCTTCTGTAGAGAGAAAGTTCTGCTCTGACAATATGTATTCTGCCTTTTAATGAAGTCCAGGTGGCCTATTTATAGGTAAAAAAGGTCAAATGTTCTTCTACGTGTCATGTTCTGATTGGTGGATCAATCTCTTACTCTTCGTAAGTTTGACCAAGCACCCCGTATTTTTCGGCATATGAGTATCGTCTTTATTTGCTATCCGCCTCATCTATTCGCTGGTCGCCCGAACCTTTGTTTTGTTTATGATTTATGTGCTTTTGCTCACGTTTATGGTGATCGGTTGTGTGTTGTCACTATGTTTTTGTATGCTTATGCGAACAGCGTATGATTAGCACGCAAGTTTTTCACGGGGATTACTTCCGAAGATGATTTAAAACGAGTAAGCCACTGTTTATTCGCATCTGTTAAGGTATAATCAAATTCCCTCATGCAAACGTTCCGAATCATTTTACTTATTTTCGTCAAAATGTGATGTTATCGGTTTACTTAATTTTAATGTTTTTCAAAAAGAGATTATATATTGGGAGGTCACTCAAATATGTGATTTTATGTATGTAGGCTACCCATTTTTAAAAAACGGATTCGTAGGCCACTCGTATTTATAATTTGTTGCGTTTCTATCAAATTCGGTCAAAATTATTGAATATGACAAAAATACGCACGCTTTACGGTAGTGAAAGGACAAACATATCCCATTTAATTTAATTTACTAGTTAATGATCTGCGAATTCGCGGGGTTTTTGAAAGGTTAAATTACTATCTTAATTATATTTTAAGGTTTTTTTTGTATTTGTTTGTGATTATTATTTTGAAGCATTCTCAATAAACACTTATTTTCTTTTCTTAAAAGAGTTTCCTCACATACTTGTTGATCAGATGGCCAAACATAATTTGTTTGAATCTAGTAACATATTTTGTTTGAATCTAAATATTGTACTGACATTAATTTTTTTTTTTTTTTTGAAAAGCATGCAAAAATATATAGAAAATAAACAAAACAAAAGTACAACTTAAAGACCTGATGCGTTGCCAAACAAGGCTAGCAACACAAAAGCATCATCCTCACAACCAATACAAAGAACACAATATATATATATATATATATATATATATATATATATATATATATATATATATATATATATATATATATATATATATATATATATATATATATATATATATATATATATATAAGACCATGGTTTAGTTCACAGGAAGTCTTCATTTCGTAAAAACCTAAAAAAAATAAAAATTCAGAATGGGGGGAGAAGACTAGTTCTTTAGGGTCTGCTAGGGAAAGACCATTCGGGTTCCATTTTCGAGAACTACACGAAAACAGAAAATCTAACTCTAACAGAAATACATATTATCCTTTAAAGACTTGATTCTCCCCACACTTAGTTAGCTGTGGTATCGAAATTGTGATTAACTTCGTTGTCAACTTCCATCGGACTATCTATGTAGTGTTTAACTTTGTGACCATTAACCTTAAATTCAATCCCATTTAAATTTATTAATTCTAATGTTCCGTACGAAAAAACTCTTTTGACTATGAATGGTCCAGACCATCTTGATTTCAATTTTCCAGGAAATAGCTTGAATCGTGAATTGAAAAGAAGAACTCTGTCTCCTTCTTTAAATTCTTTTGAACTTCTGATTCTTTTATCATGCCATTTCTTCGTTCTTTCTTTATAGATTAACGAATTTTCGTATGCTTCATGTCTTAATTCTTCTAATTCGTTTAATTGACTTAACCGTAGACGTCCAGCTTCATGTAAATCAAGATTACATGTCTTCAAAGCCCAAAATGCTTTGTGTTCAATTTCTACTGGAAGATGACATGCTTTTCCATAAACGAGTCTGAAAGGTGTGGTTCCAATTGGAGTTTTGTAGGCTGTTCTAAAAGCCCAGAGTGCATCCTCCAACTTAATGGACCATTCCTTCGGATTTAATCTTACGGTTTTCTCTAGAATACGTTTTAAAGCTCGGTTGGTATTTTCAACTTGTCCACTTGTTTGTGGATGATATGCGGTGGAGATTTTATGAGTTACTCCATATCTTTTAAGAACTTTCTCAAGTTGATTATTACAGAAATGAGTTCCCCGATCACTTATTAAAGCTTTCGGTGTTCCAAACCTTGCAAAAAGACGTTTTAAAAAGTTGACTACAACTCGTGCATCGTTAGTTGGGAGAGCTTGTGCTTCCGCCCCTTTAGATACATAATCAATGGCTACGAGAATGTATAGATTATTATGAGATTTTGGAAATGGACCCATAAAGTCAATACCCCAAATGTCAAATACTTCACATACTTGAATGAAATTTTGTGGCATTTCATCACGTTGACTTATTTTTCCGGCCCTTTGACATGCATCACAGGATTTGCAAAAAAGGTGTGCGTCTTTGTAAATTGTAGGCCAATAGAATCCAGCATCATAAACTTTTCTTGCTGTTAGTTGAGGCCCATAATGCCCTCCTATTGGTCCTGTGTGACAATGGTTTAAGATTTTACTAGCTTCATCTCCGAATACACATCGGCGAATTATTCTATCTGGACAACTTTTAAACAGATGTGGATCTTTCCAGAAATAGTGTTTTATATCACTAAAGAATTTCTTTCGTTTTTGGTACGATAATCCTTTTTCAAGGAATCCACATACTAAGTAGTTTGCATAGTCTGCAAACCATGGAATTTCATTATAATCTATCTTCAATAGATATTCATCAGGAAAGTTGTCTTGTATGGCCGATTCATTTAGAACTTCTAATTCGGGATTTTCAAGACGAGAAAGATGATCAGCGACGAGATTTTCTGCTCCTCTTTTATCTCGGATTTCAATATCGAATTCTTGTAAGAGTAAGATCCAACGGATTAATCTTGGTTTGGTATCTTGTTTCAAAAATACGTATCTAAGAGCAGAATGGTCGGTATAGACCACCGTTTTAGCTAGAACGAGATATGATCGAAATTTGTCAAAAGCAAAGACAATAGCAAGGAGTTCTTTTTCAGTAGTTGTGTAATTTGTTTGTGCTCCTTGTAACGTCTTACTAGCATAATATATAGGTTGAAATCGTTTTTCAATCCTTTGTCCTAAACGGCTCCCATTGCAAAATTACTTGCATCGCACATAAGTTCAAACGGTAGATTTCAATTTGGAGTTATCATGATAGGCGCATTAGTGAGTTTCTCTTTAAGAATATTAAAAGATTTGATACATTCATCTGAAAAGATGAATGGAGCATCCTTTTCTAGGAGTTTATTCATAGGAGTGGCAATTTAAGAAAAATCTTTTATGAAACGTCGGTAAAAACCGGCATGCCCTAGAAAACTCCTAACTCCTCTAACATTGGTGGGATGTGGAAGTTTAGCAATTACATCTACTTTAGCTCTATCCACTTCAATTCCTTCCTTTGAAATTTTATGTCCAAGAACGATGCCTTCTTTAACCAAGAAATGGTATTTCTCCCAATTAAGTACTAGATTTGATTGTTCGCATCTAATAAGAATTCGTTCAAGATTAGCTAGACATGATTCAAATGTATCACCAAAGACTGAAAAGTCATCCATGAAAACCTCCATGCATTCTTCTATCATGTCGTGAAAAATCGCCATCATGCACCTTTGAAAGGTTGCAGGGGCGTTGCAAAGTCCAAATGGCATGCGTTTGTAAGCAAAAGTACCATAAGGGCACGTGAACGTGGTTTTCTCTTGATCCTCGGGTGCTATTGGAATTTGAAAATATCCGAAAAATCCATCAAGAAAACAATAGTAACTATTTTCGGCTAATCTTTCCAACATTTGATCAATGAAAGGTAAGGGAAAGTGATCTTTTCTGGTGGCGTCATTTAATTTTCTATAATCAATACACACACGCCATCCTGTTACAGTCCTAGTAGGAATAAGCTCATTTTTCTCATTTGTAATGACAGTCATGCCACCCTTCTTAGGCACGCATTGAACTGGGCTTACCCATGGACTATCAGAAATTGGATAAATTAAACCTGCATCAAGCAGTTTAATAATTTCTTTCTTAACAACATCTTGCATATTAGGATTTAGTCTTCGTTGGCGTTGCACATACGTTTTATAACCTTCTTCCATAAGGATTTTATGTGTGCAATACGAAGGACTTATTCCTTTAATATCATGAATCTTCCATGCAATGGCTGGTTTATGAGCTTTTAACACAGAAATGAGTTGTGATTTCTCATTTTCAGTAAGAAAAGACGATATTATTACAGGTAATTCAGATTCACCATGTAAATAAGCGTATTCCAAATGGTTTGGAAGTGGCTTTAACTCTAATGTCGGAGGTTCTTCTATCGATGATTTGTATCGATATCTGTCTTCTTCTTTTAGCATTTGAATTTCTTCTGTTGTTGGTTCATATCCATTAGCAATTAGTGTAGCTAACATTTCAGTTTCATCAATTGGTTCAGTTCCTTCTCCTAAAGAACATTCTCCTGTTCCTTGTAATTCTGGAAATTCTTCTAACAATTCTGCATGTGAATCTATAGTTTGAATATAATAACATGTATCATCTGTAGATTGCGGTTGTTGCATTGCTCTATCAACTGAAAAGGTAACACTCTCGTCCTCTATACTTAGGGTCAGTTTCTTACCGAACACGTCTATCATTGCTTTAGCCGTGTTTAAGAATGGTCTTCCTAATATGAGAGGAACTTGAGAATCTTCTTCCATATCCAGAACAACAAAATCTACTGGAAATACTTAAGTACCAACTTTAACTAGCATGTTCTCCATTATCCCTCTAGGATATTTTATTGATCGATCGGCTAGTTGTATGCTTATTCGTGTTAGTTTTAATTCTTCAAGGTCTAGTTTAGTGTATAGTGAATATGGCATTAAATTTATACTAGCACCTAAGTCTGCTAATGCTTCTATTGAACTAAGACTACCCAGAAAACATGGAATTGTGAAACTTCCTGGATCAGATAGTTTTTCTGGTATCTTATTCAACAGCACTGCTGAACAATTAGCATTCATAGTGACAGCCGAGAGTTCTTCCATTTTATTTTTATTCGTGATCAGATCTTTCAAGAATTTAGCATATCTAGGCATTCCTGAAATCACATCAATGAAAGAAAGATTTACATTTATCTGTTTAAACATATCCAAGAATTTGGATTGCTCGGCTTCAAGTCTCTCTTTTTTTATTTTACTCGGGTAAGGAAGTGGTGGTTAGTATGGTTTAACATAAGGTTTAGCCTTAACTGTGTTATCTTCATTAACCTTTTCAACTACCGGTTCTTTTTCCTTATCTTGCTCAGGTTGTGGTTCTTGTGGAGTAGGAATAGCTTCATCAGAAATTACAGGTATTTCAGGTAGTTTAAGTGTAATACCACTTTTTGTGGTAATGGCTTTAGCTGTTTCATTCCGGGGGTTAGCATTTGTATCACTAGGTAAACTTCCCGGTTTTCTTTCACCTATTAACCTTGCTAGGTTACTTACTTCTTATTCCAGATTTTGAATAGAAGCTTGTTGATTTCTAAATGCTTGAGCATTTTGTTCATTGGTTTGTTTTTGAGATGTGAAAAACTGTGTTTGAGTTTCAACTAGCTTCGTCATCATATCTTCTAAATTTGGCTTTTTATCATCTGTTTGTGGTGGTTTGTTTTGAAAATTAGGTCTTTGTTGATTGTAAGTATTATTGGATACTTGTTGATTACTAGGACCTTGTTGATTGTTGTATGGAACATTTCGGTTATAATTCTGGTTTTGATTGTAAATTGGTCTTGGCGGTTGATAATTATTCTGATAATTATTTCCAGGCCTTTGGTTTATGCATGAAATATTCTCTCTTTGTTCCATTGTTAGTTCAATACTGAGACAATCTTTTGTCAAATGTGGTCCTCCACACTGCTCACAACTAATTCGTATTGAGTGGATATCTTTAGTCATCTTTTCCATTCGTCTCTCGACAGCATCTATCTTTGCAGAAATGGAATCTAAGTCATGGCTAGAATCGGCTCTAGCTGCTTTAGATGATCTAATGATATCTTTTTCTTGGTGCCACTCATGTGAGTGGGAAGCAGTGTTATCAATAATTTTGTAAGCATCAGTTTCCGTTTTCTTCATAATAGAACCACCAGCTGCTATATCTATGTCTTTTCTTGTAGTGATGTCGCATCCTTGGTAGAATATTTGTACTATTTGACAGGTGTCTAAACCATGTTGCGGACATCCTCTTAATAACTTTCCAAATCTGGTCCATGTCTCATATAGAGTTTTATTTGGTTTCTGTGTGAACGTAACAATTTCTCCTTGAAGTCTTACGGCTTTAGATGCCGAAAAGAATTGTTTAAGAAATTTTTCTACTAAAACGTCCCATGTATCAATCGCCCCTTCAGGTAACGATTCCAACCAATCTTTGGCTTCTCCCTTTAAAGTCCAGGGAAATAACATGAGATATATCTGTTCATCCTCAACTTCTCGGATTTTAAATAGTGTGCAGATCCTATTAAAGGTACGAAGATGTTCATTTGGATCTTCCTTCGGCGCACCACTAAATTGGCATTGATTAGTCACCATATGTAGAATTTGTCCTTTGATTTCATAATCTGGCGCATTAATGTCTGGATGAGTAATTGCGTGACCTTGGCCAGTGCGTTTAGCTCGCATTCGGTCTTCCATACTTAGAGGTTCCAGATTTTCCATAATTGAATGTGTTGAATCTGAATCACTAGAGGATTCTGATTTAATGGTTCGTTCCTCAACAATCTCTGTTTGAATGATTGGTGGTTCCGGAGGAAAAATTAATGGTTCAGGATCTATGAATCGTCCCTGAATATTATCCGGATTCTCAATTGTGAGGTCGGGTTCAAAAAATGGATTATCGGAAATTTGAATTGGAGTACTTGGTCGACTGGATGACGATTCTAAAGAAAAATCAACGGCGGCAATATTTGCTAGATGTCTTGATCGAGTTACAGGTGGTGAACGTCTTGCTCGGTGCATTCACTGAATATCCTATTAGTTTTTAAAAGGAAAGAAAAATTATATAAGTTATCCAATTAATAGACTTTTCTGATTTTGCCCACGTTTCGAATAGCCAAAAGATGCAGCAGAGGGGCAGGATTCGTTTGGTCTCAATATAATTGAGTACTGTTTGGCTCCAATAACCCGGTCCACGTACAAATCCAACTATTACTACGAACCATAAAATTTTGATGTCTATCAATTTAACCACTTAAAATAAATTTTCGTAATTTTAAGAAATTTAGAGAAGAAGTAGAGAAAAAAATCTATGTCCTAAAAACTAGAATGACGAGAAATAAGAAAGAAAAAGAGCGCGTCGAAAAAGGTCAAAAAAGAAAAGGGTTGAAAAATAAAAGGCGTCGAAAAATAAGAAAGAAAAAGAGTGACTATGAAACTTTAAAATACTCGACTAACCCAACCTTATTACTATCACTAACTTAAAATTAAAATTACAAATTGAGATTACCAATTGGAGTGATAATTGATACATAGGTAAAAGGCGTCGAAAAATAAAAGTAAGAAAGTAGCGCGTTAAAACTTAAAAATGAACTAAAAACTAAAAACTAAAAGTTGCGTCTAAAAATATTAAAGCTTAGAAGTAAAACTATATCCCAAATGACAATAACTTAAAAAGGAACTAAAACTTAAAAAGGCGTCGCAAAATTCTAAAGCACCTAGATCTTAGTCTAAGGAAAAAGCACTTAAGGGATTTTACGGCAAAGCCTAAAAATCTAGAAATAAAAATAACTATGGCAAAAACTATATTTAAAACTAAATACGAGTGAAAAATACAAATATTACGAATAAACAAATAAAAATATACAAAATATAAAAATATACTAAAATTTCTAAAAAGTACAAAATATTATTTTTATATTATTTATTTAATAAAACTATTAATTTTATAATTTAATTAAACTAATTTAACTAAAAATATAAAATAAAAATAAAAACTAAATTATATAATAAAAATACCCTAATTAGGGTTTAATTTAAATAATAATAATAAAAACCCGTAATTAATGCAGATTAGGGCTTCCTGTGGCCTGTCAGAGAGAACTCCGCGAGTCGCGGTGATCCCAGTTCAAAACCTTCGCAAGTCGCGGAGGTTGCAAGTCCAAAAGAGGTGCAGGTCAAATTCGACAGGTCATTTTTATTTATTTATTTGTTTTTTATATTTTCTGTTTAAATATTTATATAAAATATTTATATAAGTTATATAAAAACTTATGTTTTAAAAACTAAAATAAAAATAGAAATACTTTATAATTTTATAAAAATCTTAAAAGTAGATTTATATATATATTTTTTTAGTTTTTTTTATGTTTTAAATAAACACAAAATATTTAAATAAAACTTATATTTTTATAAAATAAAAATAAAGAAACTTTATAAAACTTAAATATTTAACAAACTCTTAAAAATATTTATATTTTTGTTTTCTTTTTATGTTTTCGAATATTTAAAACGTATTTTTACAAAAGCGTATTTTTTTATAAAAGTAAACTAAAAATAAAATTTTTTTTTTATATTAGCGTTGCGCTTTTGGCGTTTAAGTTAGATTTTAAGTACCCCGGCAGCGGCGCCAAAAATACTTGATGTTATGCGAGGTGTATATAAAATAGCTTATATTTTTACAACTAAATACTATTAAATACGATACAATTTTACACAAGATATTTATTTATTTATAGAATGGATATACTTAAACTTTGCTACAACACTTATAGGCAGTGTACCTAATCGTACAGTAGTGTAGTTTTTAGTAAGTCCGGTTCGTTCCACAGGGAATCTTTTAAATAAAGCTTAACGCTATATTAGTTTTAATTAATAAAAATACAAATATATATATAAATAATATTATTATTATAAAAAGGGGGGTTTTTACCGTTTAATGACCGGTTTGTCGATTTTAAAACTTTAGTCGCAGTTAAAACCTAATGTAAAAAAAATATATATAACTTAATTTAAAGCGTAAAGTAAATAACGATAATGAAATTGTGATAAATAAAAGTGCGATAAAATAAACTTACGATAATTAAAAAGTACGATAATTAAAAGTGCAATTAAATACAAAAACAATAAATAAAAGTGCGATAATTAGAAGTGCAATTAAATATAAAATAAAGGAAATTAAATATGAAATAAAATAATTATGCTTATTTAAACTTCCGTAATCATGATGTTTGACGTGTTGATTTTAGTTTTATGCCCATGGGTTAATTGTCCTTTGTCCTGGATTATTCAATATGTCTGTCTGTTTTTTGTCCATAATAGTCAATAAGTCATAAATATAAAATGCCAGTATCCTCGTCAAATTATCCTTATACCCGAAGTCAAATATTTCAACTAATTGGGGACTTAAACTGTAACAAGGTTTTAATACTTTGTTAATAATTACACCAGGATATCGACTGTGTGTAACCCAAGGTTTTAATACTTTGCTATCAATTATGCCAAGTGTCCTTGTACATAATTTCACCCCTGTTTTAATAATTCTAGTGACTATTAATCCATTCCCGTGTCCGGTTAAATGAACGATTATTCGTACATATAAATACCCCGCCCATCGTGTCCGATCGAGTGTATATGGTTATTTATAGGGAAGTCCAATTGTAAATCTTTATATTAAAATTAACAAACTATCATTTAGTTAAACAAATATAAAGCCCATTAATAGCCCATAGTCTAATTTCCACAAGTGTCGTTCTTTTGTCCAAACCCCAATTATGGTACAAAGCCCAATTACCCAATTTTAATAATTAGCCCAACATCATGATTACTTCGTTTTAAATAAGCATAATAACGGCTTAGCTACAAGACATTAAATTAAAAAGGTTGAACATAACTTACAATGATTAAAAATAGCGTAGCGTTACACGGACAGAATTTCGACTTACACCCTTACAACATTCGCTAACATACCCTTATTATTAGGATTTAAAATTAAAATTAAAATTAAAATATAAATATAAATATTTACGTATACATATATAGAGAGAGATTGATTTTATGGATATTTTTACGATCAGAATGCGCGAGCTTTATAGGCAGTTTCATAATTTGGGGCTCCGCGACTCGCGGCCTTTTTCCTCTTCGAACTCCGCAAGTCGCGGAGTTCGTAAAACCAGCTCACACCATTTTGTCTTTTAATTTGCCGATGGTTTATAATATATTATATAATATATAAATAATTATAAGAATTATTTAAATATTATATTATATTTATGTGCATAGTTGACTTGTAATTTTTAGTCCGTTGCGTCGAGCGTTGAGAGTTGACTCTGGTCCCGGTTCCGGATTTTCGAACGTCCTTGCGTACAATTTAATATCTTGTACTATTGGTATATACACTCCAATAATCAGCTCTTAGCAGCCCAATATCTTGTACATGTAGTGTTTTAATATGTATTCATACACTTTTGAAAGACTTCAAGACACTTATCAAAATACTTCTACTTAACAAAAATGCTTACAATTATATCCTCGTTCAGTTTCATCAACAATTCTACTCGTATGCACCCGTATTCGTACTCGTACAATACACAGCTTTTAGATGTATGTACTATTGGTATATACACTCCAATAATCAGCTCTTAGCAGCCTATGTGAGTCACCTAACACATGTAGGAACCATCATTTGGCAACTAGCATGAAATATCTCATAAAATTACAAAAATATTAGTAATCATTCATGACTTATTTACACGAAAACAAAATTACATATTCTTTATATCTAATCCATATACCAACGACCAAAAACACCTACAAACACTTTCATTCTTCAATTTTCTTCATCTAATTGATCTCTCTCAAGTTCCATCTTCAAGTTCTAAGTGTTCTTCATAAATTCTACAAGTTCTAGTTTCATAAAATCAAGAATACTTCCAAGTTTACTAGCTCACTTCCAATCTTGTAAAGTGATCATCCAACCTCAAGAAATCCTTGTTATTTACAGTAAGATATCATTCCAAATCAAGGTAATACTCATATACAAACTTTGATTCAATTCCTATAACTATAACTATCTTAATTCGAGTGATAATCTTACTTGAACTTGTTTTCGTGTCATGATTCTACTTCAAGAACTTTCAAGCCATCCAAGATCCTTTGAAGCTAGATCATTTCTTGTCACTTCCAGTAGGTTTACCTACTAAACTTGAGGTAGTAATGATGTCCATAACATCATTCGATTCATACATATAAAACTATCTTATTCGAAGATTTGAACATGTAATCACTAGAACATAGTTTAGTTAATTCTAAACTTGTTCGCAAACAAAAGTTAATCCTTCTAACTTGACTTTTAAAATCAACTAAACACATGTTCTATATCTATATGATATGCTAACTTAATGATTTAAAATCGGAAAACACGAAAAACACCGTAAAACCGGATATACGCCGTCGTAGTAACACCGCGGGCTGTTTTGGGTTAGTTAATTAAAAACTATGATAAACTTTGATTTAAAAGTTGTTCTTCTGGGAAAATGATTTTTCTTATGAACATGAAACTATATCCAAAAATCATAGTTAAACTCAAAGTGGAAGTATGTTTTCCAAAATGGTCATCTAGACGTCGTTCTTTCGACTGAAATGACTACCTTTACAAAAACGACTTGTAACTTATTTTTATGACTATAAACCTATACTTTTTATGTTTAGATTCATATAATAGAGTTCAATATGAAACCTTAGCAATTTGATTCACTCAAATCGGATTTAAAACGAAGAAGTTATGGGTAAAACAAGATTGGATATTTTTTGATTGTTGTAGCTACGGGAAATATTGTAACAATTCTATACAAATCATATCCTAGATAACTTATATTGTATTATACATGTATTCTAATGTAATCTTGGGATACCATAGACACGTATGCATTTTGACATATCATATCGACCCATGTTTATATATTATGTGGAACAACCATTGACACTCTATATGCAGTAATGTTGGAGTTAGCTATACAGGGTTGAGGTTGATTCCAAAAATGTATATACTTTAAGTTGTGATCTAGCCTGAGACATGTATACACTGGGTCATGGATTGATTCAAGATAATATATATCAATTTATTTCTGTATATCTAATTGTGGACAACTAGTTGTAGGTTACTAACGAGGACAGCTGACTTAATAAACTCAAAACATTAAAACGTATTAAAAATTGTGTAAATATATTTTGAACATACTTTGATATATATGTACATATTTGTTATAGGTTCGTGAATCGACCAGTGGCCAAGTCTTACTTCCCGACGAAGTAAAAATCTGTGAAAGTGAGTTATAGTCCCACTTTTAAAATCTAATATTTTGGGATGAGAATACATGCAGTTTTATAAATGTTTTACGAAATAGACACAAGTAATTGACGCGAATCCTAAAGATAGATCTATTGGGCCTAACGAACCCCATCCAAAGTACCGGATGCTTTAGTACTTCGAATTCGTTTATATCATGTCCGAAGGATTTCCCGGAATGATAGGGGATATTCTTATATGCATCTTGTTAATGTCGGTTACCATTTATTCACCATATGAATGAATTTTATCTCTATGTATGGGATGTATATTGAAATATGAAATCTTGTGGTCTATTATTATGATTTGATAATATATAGGTTAAACCTATAACTCACTAACATTTTTGTTGACATTTTAAGCATGTTTATTCTCAGGTGATTATTAAGAGCTTCCGCTGTTGCATACTAAAATAAGGACAAGATTTGGAGTCCATGCTTGTATAATATTATGTAAAAACTGCATTCAAGAAACTTATTTTTGATGTAATATATTCTTATTGTAAACCATTATGTAATGGTCGTGTGTAAGCGGTATATTTTAGATTATCATTATTTGATAATCTACGTAATGCTTTTTAAACCTTTATCGATAAAATAAAGGTTATGGTTGTTTTAAAAATGAATGCAGTCTTTGAAAAACGTCTCATATAGAGGTCAAAACCTTGCGACGAAATCAATTAATATGGAACGTTTATAATCAATATGAACGGGACATTTCAGTTGGTATCCGAGCGTTGGTCTTAGAGAACCAGAAAATTGCATTAGTGTGTCTTACCGAGTTTGTTAGGATGCATTAGTGAGTCTGGACTTCGACCGTGTTTTTCTTCAAAAACGATTGCTTAACATTTTTTTTGTTGGAAACTATATATTATTAACATGTAAATATTATGTGTTATATTAATCTCTTAACGTGTTTGATATTGTGTGATAGATGTCTACCTCTAGTACAAATCTCATTGATTCACCTAATAATAATGAAGAGTCAAATATATTTTGGGAAGATTCACAAATTCCCGAAGAGGAACCGGAAGAGGAGGAACCAGAAAAGGAGGAACCGGAAGAAGAGGAACCAGAAGAGGAGGAATCGGAAGAGGAGGAACCAGAAGAAGAAGAGGTTCCGGAGGAAGAAATATTGATACCTATAGTAAATCGATTAAATAAAAGAAAATCCTCAAGCAACGGACCAAAGTTAATAATGGTCAATGGTGTTTCTGCCGAGGAAGAAAAATATTGGGAAGATTACCAATTTTCTGATGAATCGGATCCCGATGAGGATTCCGATGATGTTATAGAAATTACCTCGACCCAATTTAATAAAGCGAAAGAAAATAATAAGGGAAAAGGAATAAAAATAGAGAAACCCAATTCCAACCCCGATGAACTTTAAATGTATCGGCAACATCCGTATTTCCTAAAATGTAACAATGACCCGGGAACCTCTAAACCACCAGGTTTTTCTAAACCATTATGAAAAACAACGGTTCGTATTAGAGGAACACCATATATTCCAAGAAAATTAGGAAAACGAACCAAGTCCGAAGAAGAAGAAACCAGTGATTCAGATTAGAGGGTTGTAATCATGTTGTGTATTATATGTATTGTAGTGTGCTTGTACTTTTTTGTTCTATGTAAAAATTGCTTGTATTGTTTGTTATTACGAATCTAATCCTTGTCTATTTTATAGTATAAAAACAAAATGGACGTTAAGGGTAGACAACCGAATATTTTAGAAGACCTACCAGAGGATATGATTGAGGAAATCTTGTCTAGAGTCGGTCAGAATTCATCAGCACATTTAGTTATGGCAAAATTAACTTGTCAAACATTTGAAAGACTTTCCAGAAATGCCTTAGTTTATAAAAGGCTTTCCTTTGATAGGTGGGGTATATCACATTGGGGAGACTGTAAGTTACGCCGTGTTTTCTTTAAAGCATTAAATGCGGGGAACCCAAATGCAATTTTACGCTACGGGTTAAGAACCTATTTTGACTCAACATATCCCAACATAGGATTTCGTGAATTAGAAAGAGCTTATAACATGCAACATAAAGAAGCATGTTATGCTTACGGGTTAGTGATGTTCGCTTCTTACCAAAGTGAAAAAAAGAACATCGGATTGCAACTTTTAAATAAAACCTTCCTACAAGTGACGGATTCTGAAATGACCCGTTCATATACATTATAAACGATTCATAATAGTTGATTACATCGCGAGGTATTTGACCTCTATATGATACATTTTACAAACATTACATTCGTTTTTAAAAGACAAACTTTCTTTACAACGAAAGTTGACGGCATGCATACCATTTCATAATACATCCAACTATAACTGACTTAAAAATAATCTTGATGAACTCAATGACTCGAATGCAACGTCTTTCAAAATATGCCATGAATGACTCCAAGTAATATCCTTAAAATGAGCTAATGCACAGCGGAAGATTTCTTTAATACCTGAGAATAAACATGCTTTAAAGTGTCAACCAAAAGGTTGGTGAGTTCATAGGTTTATCATAACAATCATTTCAATATATTAATAGACCACAAGATTTCCGTTTATAAATATATGTACACTCGCAAGTGTATAAAACCGTTCTGCTTATGTTGAGGCCTCAGTAACCAACCTTAACAATAATATAATAAGTCATCTTCGCAAAGATGGATACGTACACTCGCAAGTGTATAAATAATCCTCGAAGTACTAAACATCCGCCCACTAGCTCTTATGTCTAGTGCAGCCTACAGGATGGGGGTGTTAAGCCCGATAGATCTATCTTTAGGATTCGCGCTCACATGCTCTTATAACATGTAACTAAATTACCTAGCACATCAATCCGCAGAATTATCATTTTTGATCACTTGTCTCTATTTCGTAAAGCATTTATAAAAGCAGCGCATGTATTCTCAGCCCAAAAATATATATTGCAAAAGCAATTAAAAAGGGAGCAAATGAAACTCACCATACTGTATTTCGTAGTAAAAATACATATAACGTCATTTAACAAGAGCAAGGTTGGCCTCGGATTCACGAACGTATCAATATTGAGATTCAATATTGCAGGAAAGTACGTAGACGCAACGGAGATGATAAACACTAGATTGACCTCACGAGCATACCCATGAACCATACCCATCACCTCCATAGCTATAACCCATAATTTCCTTAGCTTCGACTCATTCAAAAAAACTATTTTGAAATCACTCGGACATCACTCCGTCGTAATATTTTATGTATACTAATAATATCTTGAAATAATACAGAGCAAATATATATATATATGTAAATCGGTTGAGAGAGTTTAGAGAAATATATTTTCAAGTTTCTATGAAATAATGAAACCTATTGAATTCTATTTATAATAGATTTTTGAATTATTAAAGTGAATTATTAAAGTGAATTATTAAAGTATGAATTATTAAAGTGAATTATTAAAGTATGAATTATTAAAGTGAATTATTAAAGTTAAAGTAAAGTAAAAGTAAAGTAAAGGTAAAGTTAAAATATAGTAAAAGTATAAAAACTATGTATGTATAATACGCGTATAAATATATATAATATTAATTTAAATCGTTATATATATTTAATGAAATAAAATATAAATATCATTATATTTATTATACTGGTTAAGTAATGAGTTGTCAAAAGTGATTCTAGATATTTATAAAAGTTATATATATTTTAATAATAAAGTTCTTTTTAAACTGAAAACGTTTTTGTACGTTTAAAAATAGATTAATAGAATATTATGGAAACCAATTCTCCACTAACTTTTGTCTAACTTTCGTAAATGACACTTTTTGTTTTTATTTATAAATAGCTTTACAAATTATTTCGAATATCGTTAAAAGGAATAGATTTTCTCAATCATAGTGGACCTCTCAACAGAGACTTGTAATCATAATTCAATGTTTCTGATAATTCAAGCATTTAATATATTTTTTTTAATTTCGTCGATAATCATATTGAAACAAATACGTTCATGTAAAGCATTATACGTTTAAATACTTTTTTGACATTTTCAATTTATAATATATACACATATACATACATATTCATATATGTTCATTTAATGGTTCGTGAATCATTGGAATTTGGTCGAGGTTTAAATGAATGTATAAACATAGTTTAAAATCCTTGAGATTTAACTTAACAAACATTGCTTATCGTGTCAGAATAATATAAAGATGAAGTTTAAATTTAGTCGGAAATTTCTGGGTCGTCACAGTACCTACCCGTTAAAGAAATTTCGTCCCCGAAATTTGATAGAGGTCGTCATGACTAACAATGAGAATGTTATTATGACGATTATAAAGTTTTATCATGTCTAAGAAGTATGGATAAAATAATTCGATTACTCAAAGCGTATGAGGGAAGTTATCGTAAATGAAGGAAATAAGATTATAGTGATTCGTCATATCTTTTGACGTCATCACAATTGATCTCCGAATTTAAAGAAAATCTTTGTAATCTATGTTGGATTTGATGCTTCGGTGATTAAGGAGATTATGATTCTCTTCGAATTAATACGATAATCCATCTTGATTTCTCTGTCGGGTATTTCACTATAAATCCACCTCCTTCGTTTCCTTACAACTCACACCTTCTATTCTTTCTCCCTCAACTCATATTTTAAAGTATTTGTCAATATGCTTCATCCAGTACTGATTCTCGATATACTCCTCACTTTCATATCTGTCATTCTTCTTTTTCATTTGCCTCTGGAAGAATCTATTTACTTCTACTATACTCTTGGTTTTATAGTGTTTTTAGTTCTCCCGTGTCTTTATATTGCTATATGCATTGATATATACGGTTTGTGATTTCTGGGTTGTTGTTGGGTTTTATATCTTCCCTTATATTTCAAAGTCCTTGCTTCTTCTATAATCATTGTCATCCACAGTTAATGCTCTCTTCTATTTGCTATGATTTATACTCTCATTTCTAGTTCGGAGCTTTGTCCTTTCGTTTCTTCTTCTTGCGATTAAGCACCGCTTGTAATAGTCCAGAATTCGCAGATATAAATTTCGGAATGAACATTGTTAATGTTCTAGGAAGGAAATTGTAATGACACGATCTTGATTTGTTAATTTACCAAAATACCCTGAAAAGACCGAATCATCAAGAAAATATATTCTTGATATTTTTAGAGATTAAATAGAATACAAGAGTCGTGTAACATAGCACATGATGACGTTATGATCTGTGAATCATCATGTTCCATTTAGAAACTCATCATGAATTACTATAATATAATCACGTTGATCAAGTGTCATTATATTATACTAACTCATGCTTCAGCTCCCAACACTTCTTCAAGAATATTCCTATTTTAAACTCGAATGTTTCAGAATTTAGAAACTAAAATAGTTTCATTTATGATATAATACAGATAGCGCGAAGAGGTAAATGATTTCAGATAAGAATAATTATAAAAATATCTTCAGAAGTATGGATGATATTTATAATGAAAGATACGATGATATCTTAGAATGTCTAATATCAGAGGATGATGAAGGATATTGTCCGTAGGGGTTTAGAGTTAGGAGCAAGGTATTCGTTAATGACTTCAGCAAGTAATGAATCATTTGGATCCTTTGAAGGCAGGTTCAGCCTTTATGATTTGTCCACAGCCTCCTTCATACTTTGCTCAATCCGTTTTCCAGTTCTAAAGCTTCTCTTTTTCTGAGCTTTGCCAATATACTATCCTTTATAATCCAACTTTTTACTGTTAAGGTCGTTTACAGTTTTTGTTGCTTCATCAGCATTTTTCAAAATTTCGAGAACTGGTTCGCAGTTTAGGGTGTTTTTCAGAAATTTCTCATTCAAAGAATGTAAGTCTTGGAGGTAGACGTTGTGTGTATATGTAATTGTTGATGTAGACATGCTGCGAGGTTTCAAAATACTGATTGCTGATTCTCAATAATTGGTATGGCAATTCTTGTTATAAGGTACGAATAAATATATGATAGGGTTTCGATAATTATAATGATTTTTTTTTTTTTTTTGGAAAGTCAAAGATCAGTGAAGTTGTTGGTAAGTTTATTGCTAATGTGGTGAATATAAACGATTCCCCGGTAACGTTGGCGAAAGGGCAACGTATCTATCGAGATTATAATAAGACTAGTCCAACTGAAAAGTCGAAGTTGACTTGCTGGAGCTGTGACAAAACTGTCTACTTTGAAAAGGAATTGAAAAGTCATTTTAGCTAATAAATGCCAAAGGGTCTGACACGGATACGCGTTGAACTATGACTTTGGCTTCGAGAGCTTTTTAGGTACATAAATGTGGGTAATATGTGGTTGGATCATCATCTCGATTGTTCATTGTTTGAAGTGTCTTCGAAAACTTCGGAGAGTTTGAACACAGTTTGTAATCATTAATATACATATGATGTTCTAACACAGTTTTGAAGTCAAAGTATAGCTTTGAAAGATGTAGGAATCTAAGAGTGATGTCTTCTGTTAAATCATGACTTGGATTTTGATTTGTCAAAATCAGAATGCGTAATCAAATTTGGGTGAGAATGGTTGTTTTGATTACTATACAAGAATGTATATTGTTGTGAGATTTTGGGAGTATAGTTGATGATTTGCTTAATCAGATTCGAAAAATGTAACATATTAATTGTGAATTTATATATCTCTCGGGTATTACCTACCCGTTAATTTTTTTTTTCAGAATTAATATTTTGTACAACAGAATTTTATTACAGTCTTTATGAAAATATATATGTGCATATTTTCTTCAGATGTAACATAGATTTAATGAGTTAATATTAAATTAAACTCATTTGATTTACGGTTGAAACTAGAACTGAATAATCCCTAAAGACTTTAGAAATTACATAACTTCTACGGAGTATTTATTCAATAAAATTGAAATTATGAATTAATACTTCGTTATTTGTTGGTGTTTGTAACCCTTGCACCATATTCTCTAAAGCCACTACTCGAGCGCGAAGCGCGTTGACTTCTTCTGTTACACCGGGGTGATTGTCGGTTCGGACGAGCGGATAAATAAAATCTAGAATTTGATGTAGTATATAATCGTGACGAGATACTCTGAAAATGAGAGAGCAAATGGTGTTTCAGACCGGTTCGCCGGTAAGTGCTTCAGGTTCATCGCCAAGAGGGCAATGTGGTGGATGGAAGGGATCACCTTCTTCTTGTCTCCAATTATTAAGGAGGCTACGAACCTATCCCCAATTCATCCAGAATAGATGATGGCTAATTGGTTGATCCATTCCGGTCACACTGCTTTCGGAGCTTGAGTGGGATTTCATATCGGAATTCGAGGGACTTGAACTAATGACGAATTCCATTTCGTTCGATTGAATAAAGGATTTTTCGATATGAAATGATTTTTCGGCTATCGGGTGGTATTCTAATTACATAGAATATCTATATATATATAGCGCAAAAGATTTCGTAGATTACGGAGGAATTTACGGAATATGTCAGGCAAAGTTTACAGTAACAGATACGTTAAGATATGAATTAGCAGATACGCTAAGATATGAATTTTGTCTATACACTATTCATGCAATCAATGCAATAAGATGTGTCTAGACTAAGAATGATAAGCAAGTAATTTCTGACAAGAATGATGAGCAAAACTTTTGACATGCAGACACGGTCGAAGTCCAGACTCACTAATGCATCCTAACGACTATCATTTAGACACACTAATGCAGACCTGGTTCGCTAAGACCACCGCTCTGATACCAACTGAAATGACCCGTTCATATACATTATAAACGATTCATAATAGTTGATTACATCGCGAAGTATTTGACCTCTATATGATACATTTTACAAACATTACATTCGTTTTTAAAAGACAAACTTTCTTTACAACGAAAGTTGACGGCATGCATACCATTTCATAATACATCCAACTATAACTGACTTAAAAATAATCTTGATGAACTCAATGACTCGAATGCAACGTCTTTCAAAATATGCCATGAATGACTCCAAGTAATATCCTTAAAATGAGCTAATGCATAGCGGAAGATTTCTTTAATACCTGAGAATAAACATGCTTTAAAGTGTTAACCAAAAGGTTGGTGAGTTCATAGGTTTATCATAACAATCATTTCAATATATTAATAGACCACAAGATTTCCGTTTATAAATATATGTACACTCGCAAGTGTATAAAACCGTTCTGCTTATGTTGAGGCCTCAGTAACCAACCTTAACAATAATATAATAAGTCATCTTCGCAAAGATGGATACGTACACTCGCAAGTGTATAAATAATCCTCGAAGTACTAAACATCCGCCCACTAGCTCTTATGTCTAGTGCAGCCTACAGGATGGGGGTGTTAAGCCCGATAGATCTATCTTTAGGATTCGCGCTCACATGCTCTTATAACATGTAACTAAATTACCTAGCACATCAATCCGCAGAATTATCATTTTTGATCACTTGTCTCTATTTCGTAAAGCATTTATAAAAGCAGCGCATGTATTCTCAGCCCAAAAATATATATTGCAAAAGCAATTAAAAAGGGAGCAAATGAAACTCACCATACTGTATTTCGTAGTAAAAATACATATAACGTCATTTAACAAGAGCAAGGTTGGCCTCGGATTCACGAACGTATCAATATTGAGATTCAATATTGCAGGAAAGTACGTAGACGCAACGGAGATGATAAACACTAGATTGACCTCACGAGCATACCCATGAACCATACCCATCACCTCCATAGCTATAACCCATAATTTCCTTAGCTTCGACTCATTCAAAAAAACTATTTTGAAATCACTCGGACATCACTCCGTCGTAATATTTTATGTATACTAATAATATCTTGAAATAATACAGAGCAAATATATATATATATGTAAATCGGTTGAGAGAGTTTAGAGAAATATATTTTCAAGTTTCTATGAAATAATGAAACCTATTGAATTCTATTTATAATAGATTTTTGAATTATTAAAGTGAATTATTAAAGTGAATTATTAAAGTATGAATTATTAAAGTGAATTATTAAAGTATGAATTATTAAAGTGAATTATTAAAGTTAAAGTAAAGTAAAAGTAAAGTAAAGGTAAAGTTAAAATATAGTAAAAGTATAAAAACTATGTATGTATAATACGCGTATAAATATATATAATATTAATTTAAATCGTTATATATATTTAATGAAATAAAATATAAATATCATTATATTTATTATACTGGTTAAGTAATGAGTTGTCAAAAGTGATTCTAGATATTTATAAAAGTTATATATATTTTAATAATAAAGTTCTTTTTAAACTGAAAACGTTTTTGTACGTTTAAAAATAGATTAATAGAATATTATGGAAACCAATTCTCCACTAACTTTTGTCTAACTTTCGTAAATGACACTTTTTGTTTTTATTTATAAATAGCTTTACAAATTATTTCGAATATCGTTAAAAGGAATAGATTTTCTCAATCATAGTGGACCTCTCAACAGAGACTTGTAATCATAATTCAATGTTTCTGATAATTCAAGCATTTAATATATTTTTTTTAATTTCGTCGATAATCATATTGAAACAAATACGTTCATGTAAAGCATTATACGTTTAAATACTTTTTTGACATTTTCAATTTATAATATATACACATATACATACATATTCATATATGTTCATTTAATGGTTCGTGAATCATTGGAATTTGGTCGAGGTTTAAATGAATGTATAAACATAGTTTAAAATCCTTGAGATTTAACTTAACAAACATTGCTTATCGTGTCAGAATAATATAAAGATAAAGTTTAAATTTAGTCGGAAATTTCTGGGTCGTCACAGATTCAGTATTTGGGGTGAGAAACAAGGTTTTTAGATTATTACGGGGCTGTTGGACATTACGAAACCCTCGTCCTTTTGACGACATTACAACATGCTGCCTAGCCAATGGTCATAACAGTTATTTTCCACAAGATCAAGGATGGGAAGTCGTCTTAGTAAAACCAGAATGCATGACTTGTTTATGGACTTATGAATTACGTGTCTTTATTTCCTTTGCTGAACAACTTGCGTATTAACTAGATTTATCTTCAAAACTGTCATGTATCATAGTGTACTATATTTCATGTTATATGTAATATAGCGAAGTTGTAAGTTTGAAGAATATTTGTATGTGATATATTATTATAATCAGTTTTTCATATGGAATTGTAGTAGTTGAATTGTATATTAGCTACTAAGTATGAACTTAACGGGTAGGTAGTACCCGAATTTAAACTTATAAAATGCTAATATGAAGAAAAAGCTTTTATAAATGAGTTCATATTATGCTACGAAATACTATTGACTACTCTTAATATTCTGTATGATTAACTCGATTCAGTTGGCTATTTTGAAGGAAATGGCATCGACTACTCGACACACCATGAATATGAGCGAAGAGGAATTTCGTACCTTTCTTGCTGCAAACATAGCAGCAGTACAGGCTGCGCTACATACCAACAATAACTCTAAATCTAGCAATGCAGCTAACGGCGCAAGAAATCGTGTAGGATGCTCCTACAAAGAATTCACTGCCTGCAAACCTTTGGAATTTGATAGAACCGAAGGACCAATTGGATTGAAACGGTGGACCGAGAAAGTCGAATCGGTGTTTGCCATAAGTAAGTGTACTGAAGAGGACAAAGTTAAGTACGCTACGCATACCTTCACAGGTACTGCGTTAACGTGGTGGAACACCTATCTTGAACAGGTAGGACAAAATGCTGCTTACGCACTACCGTGATCGGCATTCAAGCAATTGATGAACGAGCAGTAGCGTCCTAGAAACGAAGTCAATAAACTCAAGGCAGAACTTAGAGAGTTACGAACACAAGGGTTCGACGTTACCACATATGAACGACGATTCACAGAGTTGTGCCTATTGTGTCCGGGAGCATTCGAAGATGAAGAAGAAAAGATCAACACATTTGTAAAAGGGTTACCATTAAGGATTCAAGAAGATGTGAGTTCACACGAGCCCGCTTCTATACAGAAGGCAAGTCGAATGGCTCATAAACTCATAAATCAGATTGAGGGAAGAATTAAAGAGCAGGCGGCCGAAGAAGCCAACACGAAACAACTCAAGAGGAAGTGGGAGGAAAATGGTGACAAGAGTCACCAGTACAACAACAACAACAATTACAACCACAATCGCAACAACTATCCCAACAATCGCAACAACAATCGCAACAATAACCGCAATCCTAACAATAACTACAACAAACATCCCAATAACAACAACAACTACAACAACCGTTTCAACAACAATAACAATCCCAACAACAACCTCAATAACAACAACGGCAACAAAAACCAAAAACAGCCATGTCATAGGTGTGAAGAAAATCATCAGGGGTTTTGCACGACATTTTGCAACAGGTGTAAAAGAAATGGTCATAGCGCGACAAAGTGTGAGGTGTACGGACCAAAGTTTAACAGAACTAAAGGAACAAATAATGTCGGAACAAGTAATGCCGAAACGAATAGTGTCGGAGCAAGTAATACCAACGCTTATAAATGTGGAAAACTGGGCCACATTATTAGAAATTGCCCGAATCAGGGGAATACTAATGGGCAGGGCCGTGGAAGAGTTTTCAATATTAATGCGACAGAAGCACAGGAAGACCCGGAGCTTGTTACGGGTACGTTTCTTATTGATGATAAATCTGCTTATGTTTTATTTGATTCGGGTGCGGACAGAAGCTATATGAGTAGAGAATTTTGTGGTAAATTAAATTGCCCATTGACGCCTTTGGATAGTAAATTTTTACTCGAATTAGCAAACGGTAAATTAATTTCAGCAGATAATATATGTCGGGAGAGAGAAATTAAACTGGGGGATGAAACGTTTAAAATTGATTTAATACCAGTCGAGTTAGGAAGTTTTGATGTAATAATTGGCATGGACTGGTTGAAAAAGGTGAGAGCAGAGGTCGTTTGTTACAAAAATGCGATTCGCATTATGCATGAAAAAGAAAAACCTTTAATGGTGTACGGAGAAAAGAACCACGCGAAATTAAATCTTATTAGTAGTTTGAAGGCGCAAAAACTAATAAGACAAGGTTGTTACGTCATTCTAGCACACATCGAGGAAGTTAAACCTGAAGAAAAGAACATCAGTAATGTTCCCGTTGCAAAAGAATTTCCCGATGTATTTCCGAAAGAATTACCGGGATTACCCCCACATCGATCCGTTGAATTTCAAATAGACCTTGTACCAGGAGCTGTACCAATAGCTCGTGCTCCATACAGACTTGCACCCAGCGAAATGAAAGAATTACAAAGTCAGTTACAGGAACTTTTAGAGCGTGGTTTCATTCGACCAAGCACATCACCATGGGGAGCTCATGTTTTGTTTGTCAAGAAGAAAGATGGTACATTCAGGTTGTGTATCGATTACCGAGAGTTGAACAAACTTACCATCATGAACTGCTACCCACTACCGAGAAACGATGACTTATTTGATCAACTACAAGGCTCGTCTATTTATTCAAAGATCGATTTATGTTCTGGATATCATCAAATGCGGGTGAAGGAGGATGATATTCCAAAGACTGCTTTTAGGACGCGTTACGGTCATTACGAGTTTATGGTTATGCCGTTTGGATTAACTAACCACCAACTGTGTTCATGGACCTCATGAACCGAGTGTGTGGGCCATATCTTGACAAGTTTGTCATTGTTTTTATCGATGACATACTTATTTACTCGAAGAATGATCAAGAGCACGAAGAACATTTGAGAAAAGTGCTAGAGTTGCTGAGAAAAGAAAAAATGTACGCTAAGTTTTCAAAGAGTGCATTTTGGTTGGAAGAAGTTCAATTCCTCGGTCACATAGTGAACAAAGAAGGTATTCAGGTGGATCCAGCAAAGATTGAAACCGTTGAAAAGTGGAAAACCCCGAAAACTCCGAAACACATACGTCAGTTTTTAGGACTAGCTGGTTACTACAGAAAGTTCATCCAAGACTTTTTCCAGAATAGCAAAACCCTTGACTGCATTAATGCATAAAGGGAAGAAATTTGAATGGAAAGATGAACAAGAGAAAGCGTTTGAATTGTTAAAGAAAAAGTTAACTACGGCACCTATATTGTCATTACCTAAAGGGAATGATGATTTTGTGATATATTGTGACGCCTCAAAGCAAGGTCTCGGTTGTGTATTAATGCAACGAACGAAAGTAATTGCTTATGCGTCTAGACAATTGAAGATTCACGAGCAGAATTATACGACGCATGATTTGGAATTTGGCGCGGTTGTTTTTGCATTAAAGACTTGGAGGCACTACTTATATGGGGTCAAAAGTATTATATATACCGACCACAAAAGTCTTCAACACATATTTAATCAGAAACAACTGAACATGAGGCAGCGCAGATGGATTGAATTATTGAATGATTACGACTTTGAGATTCGTTATCACCCGGGGAAGGTAAATTTGGTAGCCGACGCCTTGATCAGAAAGGACAGAGAACCCATTCGAGTAAAAACTATGAATATAATGATTCACACTAACCTTACTACTCAAATAAAGGAGGCGCAACAAGGAGTTTTAAAAGAGGGAAATTTAAAGGATGAAATACCCAAAGGATCGGAGAAGCATCTTAATATTCGGGAAGATGGAACCCGGTATAGGGCTGAAAGGATTTGGGTACCAAAATTTGGAGATATGAGAGAAATGGTACTTAGAGAAGCTCATAAAACCAGATACTCAATACATCCTGGAACGGGGAAGATGTACAAGGATCTCAAGAAATATTTTTGGTGGCCAGGTATGAAAGCCGATGTTGCTAAATGCTTAGGGGAATGTTTAACGTGTTCTAAGGTCAAAGCGGAGCATCAGAAACCATCAGGTCTACTTCAACAACCCGAAATCCCAGAATGGAAATGGGAAAACATTACCATGGATTTCATCACTAAATTGCCAAGGACTGCAAGTGGTTTTGATACTATTTGGGTAATAGTTGATCGTCTCACCAAATCAGCACACTTCCTGCCAATAAGAGAAGATGACAAGATGGAGAAGTTAGCACGACTGTATTTGAAGGAAGTCATCTCCAGACATGGAATACCAATCTCTATTATCTCTGATAGGGATGGCAGATTTATTTCAAGTTTCTGGCAGACATTACAGGAAGCATTAGGAACTCGTCTAGACATGAGTACTGCCTATCATCCACAAACTGATGGGCAGAGCGAAAGGACGATACAAACGCTTGAAGACATGCTACGAGCATGTGTTATTGATTTCGAAAACAGTTGGGATCGGCACCTTCCGTTAGCAGAATTTTCCTACAACAACAGCTACCATTCAAGCATTGAGATGGCGCCGTTTGAAGCACTTTCTGGTAGAAAGTGCAGGTCTTCGATTTTTTGGAGTGAAGTAGGGGATAGACAGATTACGGGTCCAGAGATAATACAAGAAACTACCGAGAAGATCATCCAAATTCAACAACGGTTGAAAACCGCCCAAAGTCGACAAAAGAGCTACGCCGACATTAAAAGAAAAGATATAGAATTTGAAATTGGAGAGATGGTTATGCTTAAGATTGCACCTTGGAAAGACGTTGTTCGATTTGGTAAACGAGGAAAATTAAATCCAAGGTATATAGGACCATTCAAGATTATTGATCGTGTCGGACCAGTAGCTTACCGACTTGAATTACCACAACAACTCGCTGCTGTACATAACACTTTCCACGTCTCAAATTTGAAGAAATGTTTTGCTAAAGAAGATCTCACTATTCCATTAGACGAAATCCAAATCAACAAAAAACTTCAATTCGTCGAAGAACCCGTCGAAATAATGGATCGTGAGGTTAAAAGACTTAAGCAAAACAAGATACCAATTGTTAAAGTTCGATGGAATGCTCATAGAGGACCCGAGTTCACCTGGGAATGAGAAGATCAGATGAAGAAGAAATACCCGCACTTATTTCCAGAAGATACGTCAACACCTCCAACTGCTTAAAATTTCGGGACGAAATTTATTTAACGGGTAGGTACTGTAGTGACCCGAACTTTTCCATGTTTATATATATTAAATGAAATTTTTATTTACATAATTAAGTGTTTCCAACATGTTAAGCAATCAAACTTGTTAAGACTTGATTAATTGAAATAGGTTTCATATAGACAATTGACCACCCAAGTTGACCGGTGATTCACGAACGTTAAAACTTGTAAAAACTATATGATGACATATATATGATTATATATATAGTTAACATGATATTATGATAATTAAGTATCTCATTAGGTATTTTAAAAATGAGTTATATACATAAAATTGTGTTTATTGAATTAAGAAACTCGAAACGATATATATAACGATTATCGTTATAACAACGTCTTACTAATTACATATGAATCATATTAAGATAGTGTTACACTATGTTTAATCATGATAAATGATAAGTAAACATGTCATTATGTATATTAACAATGAACTACATATGTAAAAACAATACTACTAACTTAAGGATTTCGAAACGAGACATATATGTAACGATTATCGCTGTAACGACATTTAAATGTATATATATTATATTAAGATATATTAATATATCATAATATCATGATAATATAATAATTTAACATCTCATCAGATATAATAAACATTGGGTTAACAACATTTAACAAGATCGTTAACTTAAAGGTTTCAAATCAACATTTACATGTAACGACTAACGATGACTTAACGACTCAGTTAAAATGTATATACATGTAGTGTTTTAATATGTATTCATACACTTTTGAAAGACTTCAAGACACTTATCAAAATACTTCTACTTAACAAAAATGCTTACAATTACATCCTCGTTCAGTTTCATCAACAATTCTACTCGTATGCACCCGTATTCGTACTCGTACAATACACAGCTTTTAGATGTATGTACTATTGGTATATACACTCCAATAATCAGTTCTTAGCAGCCTATGTGAGTCACCTAACACATGTAGGAACCATCATTTGGCAACTAGCATGAAATATCTCATAAAATTACAAAAATATTAGTAATCATTCATGACTTATTTACACGAAAACAAAATTACATATCCTTTATATCTAATCCATATACCAACGACCAAAAGCACCTACAAACACTTTCATTCTTCAATTTTATTCATCTAATTGATCTCTCTCAATTTCCATCTTCAAGTTCTAAGTGTTCTTCATAAATTCTACAAGTTCTAGTTTCATAAAATCAAGAATACTTCCAAGTTTACTAGCTCACTTCCAATCTTGTAAAGTGATCATCCAACCTCAAAAAATCCTTGTTGTTTACAGTAAGATATCATTCCAAATCAAGGTAATACTCATATACAAACTTTGATTCAATTCCTATAACTATAACTATCTTAATTCGAGTGATAATCTTACTTGAACTTGTTTTCGTGTCATGATTCTACTTCAAGAACTTTCAAGCCATCCAAGATCCTTTGAAGCTAGATCATTTCTTGTCACTTCCAGTAGATTTACCTACTAAACTTGAGGTAGTAATGATGTCCATAACATCATTCGATTCATACATATAAAACTATCTTATTCGAAGATTTGAACATGTAATCACTAGAACATAGTTTAGTTAATTCTAAACTTGTTCGCAAACAAAAGTTAATCCTTCTAACTTGACTTTTAAAATCAACTAAACACATGCTCTATATCTATATGATATGCTAACTTAATGATTTAAAACCGGAAAACACGAAAAACACCGTAAAACCGGATATACGCCGTCGTATTAACACCGCGGGCTGTTTTGGGTTAGTTAATTAAAAACTATGATAAACTTTGATTTAAAAGTTGTTCTTCTGGGAAAATGATTTTTCTTATGAACATGAAACTATATCTAAAAATCTTGGTTAAACTCGAAGTGGAAGTATGTTTTCCAAAATGGTCATCTAGACGTCGTTCTTTCGATTGAAATGACTACCTTTACAAAAACGACTTGTAACTTATTTTTCTGACTATAAACCTATACTTTTTATGTTTAAATTCATAAAATAGAGTTCAATATGAAACCATAGCAATTTGATTCACTCAAATCGGATTTAAAACGAAGAAGTTATGGGTAAAACAAGATTGGATATTTTTTGATTGTTGTAGCTACGGGAAATATTGTAACAATTCTATACAAATCATATCCTAGCTAACTTATATTGTATTATACATGTATTCTAATGTAATCTTGGGATACCATAGACACGTATGCAAATGTTTTGACATATCATATCGACCCATGTATATATATTATTTGGAACAACCATAGACACTCTATATGCAGTAATGTTGGAGTTAGCTATACAGGGTTGAGGTTGATTCCAAAAATGTATATACTTTGAGTTGTAATCTAGCCTGAGACGTGTATACACTGGGTCGTGGATTGATTCAAGATAATATATATCAATTTATTTCTGTACATCTAATTGTGGACAACTAGTTGTAGGTTACTAACAAGGACAACTGACTTAATAAACTCAAAACATTAAAACATATTAAAAATGGTGTAAATATATTTTGAACATACTTTGATATATATGTACATATTTGTTATAGGTTCGTGAATCGACCAGTGGCCAAGTCTTACTTCCCGACGAAGTAAAAATCTGTGAAAGTGAGTTATAGTCCCACTTTTAAAATCTAATATTTTGGGATGAGAATATATGCAGTTTTATAAATGTTTTACGAAATAGACACAAGTAATTGAAACTACATTATATGGGTGAATGATCGAAGCCGAATATGCCCCTTTTGCTTGGTAACCTAAGAATTAGTAAACCGATTTACTAATTGACGTGAATCCTAAAGATAGATCTATTGGGCCTAACGAACCCCATCCAAAGTACCGAATGCTTTAGTACTTCGAATTCGTTTATATCATGTCCGAAGGATTTCCCGGAATGATAGGGGATATTCTTATATGCATCTTGTTAATATCGGTTACCAGGTGTTCACCATATGAATGAATTTTATCTCTATGTATGGGATGTATATTGAAATATAAAATCTTGCGGTCTATTATTATGATTTGATAATATATAGGTTAAACCTATAACTCACTAACATTTTTGTTGATGTTTTAAGCATGTTTATTCTCAGGTGATTATTAAGAGCTTCCGCTGTTGCATACTAAAATAAGGACAAGATTTGGAGTCCATGCTTGTATGATATTATGTAAAAACTGCATTCAAGAAACTTATTTTTGATGTAATATATTCTTATTGTAAACCATTATGTAATGGTCGTGTGTAAATGGTATATTTTAGATTATCATTATTTGATAATCTACGTAATGCTTTTTAAACCTTTATCGATAAAATAAAGCTTATGGTTGTTTTAAAAATGAATGCAGTCTTTGAAAAACGTCTCATATAGAGGTCAAAACCTCGCGACGAAATCAATTAATATGGAACGTTTATAATCAATATGAACGGGACATTTCATTAATTCCCCAAATGGGTCTTACAAGTCTCAAATGACCAAACCCTAGCCATAAATTAACTAAAACTAAAAATGCGGAGTTAGGACTTACTGATACTATCCACTCGTAGCTAAGAATGAGGAGAACAATATTACTTCTTGCTCCTAAGATCGATTCACAATTCTTCACCCTCAAATCTTAGTTTGAATCTAAGTGGGTTTTCAGTTTGAGAGCAAAATGAAGAAAGAAAAGAGAAAAGAAATGAATAAAGATGGATAAGTGGTTGAGATTTAATGTCCCAATCAGATCCACATGTAAAAAGACAGAATTACCCTTGGGCCATACTTTTTAAAAAACTGAAACAGGAACCGGTTCGCCCAGTTGGTCGCGGCGCGACCCCAAATTGCCACGGCGCGGCGATGCACTGATTTTTTGAACTGTTTTAAAAGCTTCATGATTTTGGTTTATGCTCAATGTCGCGGCGCGGCCAGAAACCTCGCGGCACGAGAATGGCCTGCAACTGACCACTTTCAACAACTTAACTTGATTATCAGTTTATTCGACTTGTACACCTCGTTTACGCTTCCTATATACGTCTAAACTTCGTCTTAGCCTCACACGACTTAACACCATCAAAACCCATGCATATACTCATACATGCATGCATTCTCAAATATATATATATATATATATATATATATATATATATATATATATATATATATATACATTTACACATCAACTAACACTTTATTTCATTTCATCACATAAACGAACGAGTTATAAGCGTATAAATGATTAAATATGTACCTTAATTCACGTGTGGGAAAAACGGGATGTTACATAACCACCAAGTATCACAATCATATAAGCTAATGAGGTTCCACTCTAAAACCAATTGGTGATAGAGGGAGTAGCCCACTAACTTATATATTGCCCTTGGAATTTATCTCCCTCCTATGTGGAATTAGGTTTGCACCCCAACAACAGAATGCTATACGGGTTCTACCATTATTCGAACTCCAAAACCCATTTATGATTGATGCAGCGAGACCAAGAACCACCAGAAAATCCACCACAACCCGGCCAACTACAAACACGTAACCATCATCAATCATGTAACCATTATGCCATCACCACCATCGAAGTTTTGCTGCTGTTGCATACTGTTTCAGTCACGACCAAAACCACCACCATCTCCGGAAAACATCACAGCAGCTGCTACTACATCTGGTCTCCTTCAGTTTTGAATGTTTTGCAGTTTGAACACCACATTAGACCATCACCATCGACTATATTATTTTTTTATGTTTAGTTCTTGAACCGCCACCACCTTACAATCACTTTGAACCACCACTATCTTCTCTCTCACCACTTCCATTCTTCTTTCTTCTATTGAAATCGTGAAACCAAACCACCATGATCATTGCTTCAGCTACTGCTGCAAAAGCTTCCTGTTTCTTCTTCTTCTCCTTCATAAACCATCACGTTGCCAACCTGCTGCTGCTCTTTTTTGATGTTGAACAAACCAAAAATCACCTCACTTTCGTCAACCAAGAACCACTATCACCACCATAGTACGCCACTTTCTTGACCTTTTGCCCGACGACTATCATTACCCAAACACCACCACAGACTGCTGCAATTTGTAGCTGTATGTACCATCAAACATCACCAACTACTGCTGCTATACTGTCGTATTGTTGCTGCTGCTATACTGTCGTAATACTACTGCTGCTATACGGTCATTTTACTTGCTACTGCAACTCGTTGGTTACTGTTTCTGTAATTGCTCGAAGAACCCATTTAAATTACGATGAACAGTGATAATTGAATGAAGATGATGTTTGTAATTAAAATAAGATGATGATGATCATGTGACTGCTGCTATTTCCGTTTATATTCCTATCACCCAACACCATCGAAGATCGCCGTGACCTTCGGTCTACTACTCGATCTAGGCTACTGCCTTTTAATTTTGTTTCTGATTTCTTTTCGACAAGTGATGTAGCTGCTATCTAAATCACGCGTTAATCATTAAACCTAAAATTTTTGGGCCGATTACTAATACAAACTTCCACTTGGGCCATAAATCTCACAAATGGACTATTAGTAAATGGGTTTAGCTAATAGGGCCGTGTATAGATTTCTTTTTGGGCCGAGACTTGTTTATGCAGTTGAACTGTGTATGAGTTTGGTTGTTGGGCCAAAAACAATTCCTGAATACATGATCTGAATTCACGAGGAACGGGTTAAATGATTATAAGTCGGTTATAACCACAGAAAAACATAAATGGTGCATTGGTTAAGTGTGTTTGTGCTTAAGTGAGAGGTCTTGGGTTCGAGCCTGGGCAGTGGTGTTTTATTTTTAAAGCTTGTTTCTTCAAAGGTTGTACTTTATTATTATTATTATTATTTTCTTTTAATATGATTATTATTATTATTATTATTATTATTATTATTATTATTATTATTATTATTATTATTATTAGAATTATTATTATTATTATATAAGTATTGTTAGTATTATTATTATTATTATTATTATTATTATTATTATTATTATTATTATTATTATTATCATATCATTATTATTATTAAGATAAGTATTATTATCACTATTAACGTTATTATTATTATTTTATCATTTTAAATTTTCATTATTATCATTATTCTTATTATTATTATTATTATTATTATTATTATTATTATTATTATTATTATTATTATTATTATTATTATAAGCATCAATATTATTATTATCATTATTTTAGTAGTATTATAATCACTTTTACAAATAAAAGATATTTATATAAAAAATATAGTTATTACATATATCATAAGTATATCTAAATTACAATTTCAATACAAAAACAACATATATATAATTATATGTAGCCTTTGAAATAATAAATATATGACTATTTTAAATAAGTAATATATTATATGATTAATAAATATAAATCGAGTTGAATACCATTATATGTTCATTATACGTGTTAATATATATACTTGATATAGGTTCGTGAATCCGAGGCCAACCCTGCATTGTTCAGTTTCGTCGTATGCATATTTTGCCACAATATCGTATCGTGAGTTTCATTTGCTCCATTTTTAAATGCTTTTGCAATATATATTTTGGGACTGAGAATACATGCGCTGCTTTTATAACTGTTTTACGAAATAGACACAAGTACTTGAAACTACATTCTACGGTTGAATTATTATACCGGATATCAACCTTTTTAGCTTAGTAGCCTAAGAATTTGGGAACAGACCCCCAAATTGACGCGAATCCTGAAGATAGATCTATGGACTTTGACACGTCCCATCCAGGTTATGGATGCTTTAGTACTTCGATTTTATATACAGATGAGTGTACCAATATATTTGGGGATATTCTAGATGCATTTGTTAAATGTCAGTTACCAGGTGTTCACCATATGAATGATTTTTGCAGATGAGTGTTCCTGCAAATAACTATGAAAATGAAATCTTGTGGTCTATTAAAATGATGGAACTGATTGATTATGATAAACTAATGAACTCACCAACCTTTTGGTTGACACTTTAAAGCATGTTTATTCTCAGGTACGAAAGAAATCTTTCGCTGTGTATTTACTCATTTTAAAGATATTACTTGGAGTCATTCAAGGCATATTTCAAAAGATGTTGCATTCGAGTCATTGAGTTTAACAAGATTATTGTTAAGTCGTTTATAGTTTTGATATATTATGAAATGGTATGCATGCCTGTCAAATTTCGATGTAACGAAAGTTTATCTTTTAAAAACGAATGCAACGTTTGTAAAACGTATCATATAGAGGTCAGAACCTTGTGATGTAATCAACTATTGTGAATCGTTTATAATCGATATGAACGGGTCATTAAAGTTGGTATCAGAGCGGTGGTCTTAGCGAACCAGGTCTTGCATTAGTGTGAATAACTTATAGTTGTTTAGATGGATTAGTGGGTCTGGACTTCGACCGTGTCTGCATGTCAAAAGTTTTGCTTATCATTTCGTGTCGAATATTATTTACTTATCATCCTTAAAGTCTAGACACATCTTACTGCCTCTATTGCATAGATAGTGTATAGATAAATTCGTATCTTAGCGTATCTGTTACTGTAAACTTTGCCTGACAGCTTCTGAAAATTCCTCCGTAATCTACGGGAAATCCTGTACTATATATAGGTATTCTATGTAATTAGAATACGATCCAATATCTGAAAATCATTTCATATCGAAAAACTCTCTATTTAACCGTACAAGATGGAACTCGCAACTAGTTCAAATTCCTCGAATTTCGACAGCTATTCCGACATGGATATTCACCTAAGCTCCGAAAGCAGTGTAAATGAAATGGATCAACCAACTAGTCATCTTCAATTCTGGATGAATTGGGGATGGGTTCGTAGTCGACTTAACCGATGGAGATGAGAAGAAGGCGATCCTTTCCACCCACCAACCTGCACTCTTGGCGATGAACCTGAAGCACTTACCGGCGAATCAGTTTGAAACACCATCTTCACTTTCATTTCTAGAGTATCTCGCCACGACTATATCATATCTACAATTATAAACCTTATTCACCCGCTTTTTCCGACCGACAATCATCCCGGAATAATCGAAGAAGTCAACGAGCTTCGCGCTCGAGTAGTGGCTTTGGAGAATATGGTACAAAATTTACCAGCTTCAGCAACATCATCGGTGTAGTGACCCGAACTTTTCCATGTTTATATATATATTAATTGAGATTGATAATTACATGATTAAATGTTTCCAACATGTTAAGCAATCAAACTTGTTAAGACTTGATTAATTGAAATATGTTTCATATAGACAATTGACCAACCAAGTTGACCGGTGATTCACGAACGTTAAAACTTGTAAAAACTATATGATGACATATATATGGATATATATATATAGTTAACATGATACTATGATAAGTAAACATATCATTAAGTATATTAACAACGAACTACATATGTAAAAACAAGACTACTAACTTAATGATTTTTAAACGAGACATATATGTAACGATTATCGTTGTAAAGACATTTAATGTATATATATCATATTAAGAGATATTCATACATGATAATATCATGATAATATAATAATTTAAAATCTCATTTGATATTATAAACATTGGGTTAACAACATTTAACAAGATCGTTAACCTAAAGGTTTCAAAACAACACTTACATGTAACGACTAACGATGACTTAACGACTCAGTTAAAATGTATATACATGTAGTGTTTTAATATGTATTTATACACTTTTGAAATACTTCAATACACTTATCAAAATACTTCTACTTAACAAAAATTCTTACAATTACATCCTCGTTCAGTTTCATCAACAATTCTACTCGTATGCACCCGTATTCGTACTCGTACAATACACAGCTTTTAGATGTATGTACTATTGGTATATACACTCCAATGATCAGCTCTTATCAGCCCATGTGAGTCACCTAACACATGTGGGAACTATCATTTGGCAACTAGCATGAAATATCTCATAAAATTACAAAAATATGAGTAATCATTCATGACTTATTTACATGAAAACAAAATTACATATCCTTTATATCTAATCCATACACCAACGACCAAAAACACCTACAAACACTTTCATTCTTCAATTTTCTTAATCTAATTGATCTCTCTCAAGTTCTATCTTCAAGTTCTAAGTGTTCTTCATATATTCTACAAGTTCTAGTTACATAAAATCAAGAATACTTTCAAGTTTGCTAGCTCACTTCCAATCTTGTAAGGTGATCATCCAACCTCAAGAAATCTTTGTTTCTTATAGTAGGTTATCATTCTAATACAAGGTAATAATCATTGGTTCAATTTCTATAACTATAACAATCTTATTTCAAGTGATGATCTTACTTGAACTTGTTTTCGTGTCATGATTCTGCTTCAAGAACTTCGAGCCATCCAAGGATCCGTTGAAGCTAGATCCATTTTTCTCTTTTCCAGTAGGTTTATCCAAGGAACTTAAGATAGTAATGATGTTCATAACATCATTCGATTCATACATATAAAGCTATCTTATTCGAAGGTTTAAACTTGTAATCACTAGAACATAGTTTAGTTAATTCTAAACTTGTTCGCAAACAAAAGTTAATCCTTCTAACTTGACTTTTAAAATCAACTAAACACATGTTCTATATCTATATGATATGCTAACTTAATGATTTAAAACCTGAAAACACGAAAAACACCGTAAAACCGGATTTACGCCGTCGTAGTAACACCGCGGGCTGTTTTGGGTTAGTTAATTAAAAACTATGATAAACTTTGATTTAAAAGTTGTTATTCTGAGAAAATGATTTTTATTATGAACATGAAACTATATCCAAAAATTATGGTTAAACTCAAAGTCGAAGTATGTTTTCTAAAATGGTCATCTAGACGTCGTTCTTTCGACTGAAATGACTACCTTTACAAAAACGACTTGTAACTTATTTTTCCGACTATAAACCTATACTTTTTCTGTTTAGATTCATAAAATATAGTTCAATATGAAACCATAGCAATTTTATTCACTCAAAACGGATTTAAAATGAAGAAGTTATAGGTAAAACAAGATTGGATAATTTTTCTCATTTTAGCTACGTGAAAATTGGTAACAAATCTATTCCAACCATAACTTAATCAACTTGTATTGTATATTATGTAATCTTGAGATACCATAGACACGTATACAATGTTTCGACCTATCATGTCGACACATCTATATATATTTCGGAACAACCATAGACACTCTATATGTGAATGTTGGAGTTAGCTATACAGGGTTGAGGTTGATTCCAAAATATATATAGTTTGAGTTGTGATCAATACTGAGATACGTATACACTGGGTCGTGGATTGATTCAAGATAATATTTATAGATTTATTTCTGTACATCTAACTGTGGACAACTAGTTGTAGGTTACTAACGAGGACAGCTGACTTAATAAACTTAAAACATCAAAATATATTAAAAATGTTGTAAATATATTTTGAACATACTTTGATATATATGTATATATTGTTATAGGTTCGTGAATCAACCAGTGGCCAAGTCTTACTTCCTGACGAAGTAAAAATCTGTGAAAGTGAGTTATAGTCCCACTTTTAAAATCTAATATTTTTGGGATGAGAATACATGCAGGTTTTATAAATGATTTACAAAATAGACACAAGTACGTGAAACTACATTCTATGGTTGAATTATCGAAATCGAATATGCCCCTTTTTTATTAAGTCTGGTAATCTAAGAATTAGGAAACAGACACCCTAATTGACGCGAATCCTAAAGATAGATCTATTGGGCCTAACAAACCCCATCCAAAGTACCGGATGCTTTAGTACTTCGAAATTTTATATCATGTCCGAAGGAGGATCCCGGAATGATGGGGATATTTATATATGCATCTTGTTAATGTCGGTTACCAGGTGTTCACCATATGAATGATTTTTATCTCTATGTATGGGATGTGTATTGAAATATGAAATCTTGTGGTCTATTATTATGATTTGATATATATAGGTTAAACCTATAACTCACCAATATTTTTGTTGACGTTTTAAGCATGTTTATTCTCAAGTGATTATTAAGAGCTTCCGCTGTCACATACTTAAATAAGGACGAGATTTGGAGTCCATGCTTGTATGATATTGTGTAAAAACTGCATTCAAGAAACTTATTTTGTTGTAACATATTTGTATTGTAAACCATTATGTAATGGTCGTGTGTAAACATGATATTTTAGATTATCATTATTTGATAATCTACGTAAAGCTTTTTAAAACCTTTATCTATGAAATAAAGGTTATGGTTTGTTTTAAAAATGAATGCAGTCTTTGAAAAACGTCTCATATAGAGGTCAAAACCTCGCAACGAAATCAATTAATATGGAACGTTTTTAATCAATAAGAACGGGACATTTCAGTTAGTATCCGAGCGTTGGTCTTAGAGAACCAGAATTTTGCATTAGTGTGTCTTATCGAGTTTGTTAGGATGCATTAGTGAGTCTGGACTTCGACCGTGTTTACTTGAAAAATGATTGCTTAACAAATTTTGTTGGAAACTATGTATTTTTAACATGTGAATATTATGTGATATATTAATCTCTTAACGCGTTTGATATTATGTGATAGATGTCTACCTCTAGAACAAGTCCCATTGACTCACCTAATAATAATGAAGAGTCAAATGTAAATTGGAATGATTCGTGGACTGATTCACAAGTTCCCGAAGAGGAACTGGAAGAAGAGTCGGAACCGGAAGAAGAATCGGAACCGGAAGAAGAATCGGAACCGGATGAAGAAATAGAACCGGTGGGGGAAATAATAAAACGGTTAAGTAAAAGGAAATCCTCAACCAACCGACCAAGGTTAATTATGGTCAATGGTGTTTCCGCCACGGAAGCAAAATATTGGGAGGATTACCAATTCTCCGATGAATCGGATTCCGACGAGAATTCCGATGATGTTTTAGAAATTACCCCAACTGAATTTAAAAAGGCAAAAGAAAATAATAAGGGAAAGGGCATAAAAATAGAGAAATCTAATTCCAACCCCGATGAACTTTATATGTATCATCAACCCCCGAAGTCCTTAAGTTGTAACAATGACCCGGGAACCTCTAAACCACCAGGTTTTTCTAAACCAATGTGGAAAACGACGGCTCGTATTAGGGGAACATCATATATCCCTAGAAACTTGGCAAAACGAACCAAAACCGAAGAAGAAGAAACAAGCGAGTCGGAATAAGATAGTTGTATTCGTGTGGTGTAATATATGTAATATAGTGTGCTTATGCTTTATGATATATGTAAAAATTACTTGTATTAATAAGTATTTTTTTTTATGAATCTAACTCTTGTCTATTTTACAGTATAAAAACACAAAATGGATAGACAACCCAATATTTTAAGAGACCTACCCGGAGACATGATTGATGAAATCTTGTCTAGAGTCGGTCAGAATTCTTCGGCACAACTATTTAAGGCGAGATCAGTTTGTAAGACATTCGAAGAACGTTCCAAGAATGCGTTGGTTTATAAAAGGCTTTCGTTCGAAAGATGGGGGATATCACATTGGGAAATCCATAAGTTACGATGTGTTTACTTTGACGCATATATTGCGGGGAACCCAAATGCTATTTTACGCAATGGGTTAAGAAATTATTTTGACTCAATATATCCGAATATTGGACTTCGTGATTTAGAAAAAGTGGCTAACATGCAACATAAAGAAGCATGTTATGCTTACGGATTAGTAATGTTCACTTCTCACCAAAGTGAGAACAAGAACATCGGGCTACAACTATTAAACAAAACGTTTCCACAAGTGACGGAGTCGGTAATTGGGGTAAGAAATGAGGTTTTTAGATTGTTACGGGACTGTTGGGCATTACGTAACCCTCGTCCCTTTGACGACGTTACAACATGCTGTCTTATCAACGGCCATAACGGTTATGTTCCACAAGACCAAGGATGGGAAGTAATCCTAGTAAAACCAGAATGCATGACTTGTTTCTGGACGTATGAATTACGTGTCTTTATTGCCTTTGCTGAACGACTTGTGTACTAGCTAGAATTATCTTCACAACCATCTTGTATCAAATTTATTGTGTGCTATATTTCATGCTATATGTAAAATAAGCGGTATTGTAAGTTTGTAAAATATTGTGTAAAAGTTTGAACGCGAAATATTATTATAATCAGTTTTTCAAATAGAATTGTAGTAGTTGAATTGTATATTAGCTACTAAGTATGAACTTAACGGGTAGGTACTACCCGAATTTAAACTTATAAAACGCTAATATGAAGAAAAAGCTTTTATAAATGAGTTCATATTATGCTACGAAATACTATTAACTACTCTTAATATTCTGTATGATTAACTTGTTCCATTTGACTATTTTGAAGGAAATGGCACCGACTACTCGACACACCGTGAATATGAATGAAGAGAAATTCCGTACTTTTCTAGCTTCAAACATAGCCGCAGTACAGGCTGTGCTACATACCAACAATAACCTTGGATCTAGCAGTACAGGAAATCGTGTAGGATGCACCTACAAAGAATTCACTGCCTGCAAACCTTTGGAATTTGGTGGAACCGAAGGACCGATCGGATTGAAACGGTGGACCGAGAAGGTCGAATCGGTGTTTGCCATAAGTAAGTGTACTAAAGAGGACAAAGTGAAGTACACTACGCATACCTTCACAGGTTCTGCGTTAACATGGTGGAATACCTATCTAGAGCAAGTGGGACAAGACGATGCGTACGCACTACTATGGTCAGCATTCAAGCACTTGATGAAAGAGAAGTACCGTCCCAGAGCCGAGGTCAATAAGCTCAAGACAGAACTTAGAGGGTTACGAACCCAAGGATTTGATATTACCACGTACGAAAGATGATTCACAGAATTGTGCCTATTGTGTCCGGGAGCATTCGAAGATGAGGAAGAGAAGATCGACGCGTTTGTGAAAGGATTACCGGAAAGAATCCAAGAAGATATAAGTTCACACGAGCCCGCCTCCATACAACAGGCATGTAGAATGGCTCACAAACTAGTGAACCAGATTGAAGAAAGAATTAAAGAACAGACTGCTGAAGAGGCCAATGTGAAGCAAGTCAAAAGAAAGTGGGAGGAAAACGGTGATAAGAATCACCAATACAACAACAACAGCAATTACAACAATAATCGCAACAATTATCCCAACAATCGCAACATCAATCGCAACTACAACAAACGGCCCAACAACAACAACAACAA
Organism: Rutidosis leptorrhynchoides; assembly: GCF_046630445.1. Taxonomy (NCBI): domain Eukaryota; kingdom Viridiplantae; phylum Streptophyta; class Magnoliopsida; order Asterales; family Asteraceae; genus Rutidosis; species Rutidosis leptorrhynchoides. Next base: position 591,795,858 of record NC_092333.1, on the reverse strand, counting down.
CAACAACAACAACAACAACAACAACAACAACAACAACAACAACAACAACAACAACAACAACAACAACAACAACAACAACAACAACAACAACAACAACAACAACAACAACAACAACAACAACAACAACAACAACAATAACAGCAACTACAACAATCATCCCAACAACAATAATAACTGCAACAACAACAACAATCAGAAGCAGCTATGCCAAAGGTGTGAAAAGTATCACTCGGGGTTCTGCACCAAATTTTGCAACAAGTGTAAAAGAAATGGTCATAGCGCGGCGAAGTGTGAGGTCTACGGACCAGGGGTTAATAGAACGAAAGGAACAAATGGTGTCGGAACGAGTAATGGCGGAGCAAGTAGTGTCGGAGCAAGTTATGCCAATGTAGTTTGTTATAAATGTGGAAAACCGGGCCACATTATTAGAAATTGCCCGAACCAGGAGAACACGAATGGACAAGGCCGCGGAAGAGTGTTCAATATTAATGCGGAAGAGGCACAGGAAGACCCGGAGCTTGTTACGGGTACATTTCTTATTGACAATAAATCTGCTTACGTTTTATTTGATTCGGGTGCGGATAGAAGCTATATGAGTAGAGATTTATGTGCTAAATTAAGTTGTCCATTGACGCCTTTGGATAGTAAATTTTTACTCGAATTAGCAAATGGTAAATTAATTTCAGCAGATAATATATGTCGGAATCGAGAAATTAAACTGGTTAGCGAAACATTTAAGATTGATTTGATACCAGTAGAGTTAGGGAGTTTTGATGTGATAATCGGTATGGACTGGTTAAAAGAAGTGAAAGCAGAGATCGTATGTTATAAAAATGCAATTCGCATTGTACGAGAAGAAGGAGAACCCTTAATGGTGTACGGAGAAAAGGGCAACATGAAGCTACATCTTATTAGTAATTTGAAGGCACAAAAACTAATAAGAAAAGGTTGCTATGATGTTCTAGCACACGTCGAGAAAGTACAAACTGAAGAAAAGAGCATCAATGATGTTCCCGTCGCAAAAGAATTTCCCGATGTATTTCCGAAAGAATTACCGGGACTACCTCCACATCGATCTGTTGAATTTCAAATAGATCTTGTACCAGGAGCTGCACCAATAGCTCGTGCTCCTTACAGACTCGCACCCAGCGAGATGAAAGAACTGCAAAGCCAATTACAAGAACTTTTAGAGCGTGGTTTCATTCGACCAAGTACATCACCGTGGGGAGCTCCTGTTTTGTTTGTCAAGAAGAAAGATGGTACATTCAGGTTGTGTATCGACTACTGAGAGTTGAACAAACTTACCATCAAGAACCGCTACCCACTACCGAGAATCGACGACTTATTTGATCAACTACAAGGCTCGTCTGTTTATTCAAAGATTGACTTACGTTCCGGGTATCATCAAATGCGGGTGAAAGAAGATGATATTCCAAAGACTGCTTTCAGAACACGTTACGATCATTACGAGTTTATGATCATGCTGTTTGGTTTAACTAATGCACCAGCTGTGTTCATGGACCTTATGAACCGAGTGTGTGGACCATACCTTGACAAGTTTGTCATTGTTTTCATTGATGACATACTTATTTACTCAAAGAATGACCAAGAACACGGTGAACATTTGAGAAAGGTGTTAGAAGTATTGAGGAAGGAAGAATTGTATGCTAAGTTTTCAAAGTGTGCATTTTGGTTGGAAGAAGTTCAATTCCTCGGTCACATAGTGAACAAAGAAGGTATTAAGGTGGATCCGGCAAAGATAGAAACTGTTGAAAAGTGGAAATCCCCGAAAACTCCGAAACACATACGCCCGTTTTTAGGACTAGCTTGTTACTACAGAAGGTTCATCCAAGACTTTTCCAGAATAGCAAAACCCTTGACTGCAATAACGCATAAAGGGAAGAAATTTGAATGGAATGATGAACAAGAGAAAGCGTTACAGTTATTGAAGAAAAAGCTAACTACGGCACCTATATTGTCATTGCCTGAAGGGAATGATGATTTTGTGATTTATTGTGACGCATCAAAGCAAGGTCTCGATTGTGTATTAATGCAACGAACAAAGGTGATTGCTTATGCGTCTAGACAATTGAAGATTCACGAACAAAATTATACGACGCATGATTTGGAATTAGGCGCGGTTGTTTTTGCATTAAAGACTTGGAGGCACTACTTATATGGGGTCAAAAGTATTATATATATCGACCACAAAAGTCTTCAACACATATTTAATCAGAAACAACTGAATATGAGGCAGCGTAGGTGGATTGAATTATTGAATGATTACGACTTTGAGATTCGTTACCACCCGGGGAAGGCAAATGTGGTAGCCGATGCCTTGAGCAGGAAGGACAGAGAACCCATTCGAGTAAAATCGATGAATATAATGATTCATAATAACCTTACTACTCAAATAAAGGAGGCGCAACAAGGAGTTTTAAAAAAGGGAAATTTAAAGGATGAAATAATCAAAGGATCGGAGAAGCATCTTAATATTCGGGAAGACGGAACCCGGTATAGGGCTGAAAGGATTTGGGTACCAAAATTTGGAGATATGAGAGAAATGGTACTTAGAGAAGCTCATAAAACCAGATACTCAATACATCCTGGAACGGGGAAGATGTACAAGGATCTCAAGAAACATTTTTGGTGGCCGGGTATGAAAGACGATGTTGCTAAATACGTAGGAGAATGTTTGACGTGTTCTAAGGTCAAAGCTGAGCATCAGAAACCATCAGGTCTACTTCAACAACCCGAAATCCCGGAATGGAAATGGGAAAACATTACCATGGATTTCATCACTAAATTGCCAAGGACTGCAAGTGGTTTTGATACTATTTGGGTAATAGTTGATCGTCTCACCAAATCAGCACACTTCCTGCCAATAAGAGAAGATGACAAGATGGAGAAGTTAGCACGACTGTATTTGAAGGAAGTCGTCTCCAGACATGGAATACCAATCTCTATTATCTCTGATAGGGATGGCAGATTTATTTCAAGATTCTGGCAGACATTACAGCAAGTATTAGGAACTCGTCTAGACATGAGTACTGCCTATCATCCACAAACTGATGGGCAGAGTGAAAGGACGATACAAACGCTTGAAGACATGCTACGAGCATGTGTTATTGATTTCGGAAACAGTTGGGATCGACATCTACCGTTAGCAGAATTTTCCTACAACAACAGCTATCATTCAAGCATTGAGATGGCGCCGTTTGAAGCACTTTATGGTAGAAAGTGCAGGTCTCCGATTTGTTGGAGTGAAGTAGGGGATAGACAGATTACGGGTCCAGAGACTATACACGAAACTACCGAGAAGATCATCCAAATTCAACAACGGTTGAAAACCGCCCAAAGTCGACAAAAGAGCTACGCTGACATTAAAAGAAAAGATATAGAATTTGAAATTGGAGAGATGGTCATGCTTAAAGTTGCACCTTGGAAAGGCGTTGTTCGATTTGGTAAACGAGGGAAATTAAATCCAAGGTATATTGGACCATTCAAGATTATTGATCGTGTCGGACCAGTAGCTTACCGACTTGAGTTACCTCAACAACTCGCGGCTGTACATAACACTTTCCACGTCTCGAATTTGAAGAAATGTTTTGCTAAAGAAGATCTCACTATTCCGTTAGATGAAATCCAAATCAACGAAAAACTCCAGAAGATCAGATGAAGAAGAAATACCCGCATGTATTTCCAGAAGATTCGTCAACACCTTCAACAGCTTAAAATTTCGGGACGAAATTTATTTAACGGGTAGGTACTGTAGTGACCCGAACTTTTCCATGTTTATATATATTAATTGAGATTGATATTTACATGATTAAATGTTTCCAACATGTTAAGCAATCAAACTTGTTAAGACTTTATTAATTGAAATATGTTTCATATAGACAATTGACCACCCAAGTTGACCGGTGATTCACGAACGTTAAAACTTGTAAAAACTATATGATGACATATATATGGATATATATATATATATATATATAGTTAACATGATACTATGATAAGTAAACATATCATTAAGTATATTAACAACGAACTACATATGTAAAAACAAGACTACTAACTTAATGATTTTTAAACGAGACATATATGTAACGATTATCGTTGTAAAGACATTTAATGTATATATATCATATTAAGAGATATTCATACATGATAATATCATGATAATATAATAATTTAAAATCTCATTTGATATTATAAACATTGGGTTAACAACATTTAACAAGATCGTTAACCTAAAGGTTTCAAAACAACACTTACATGTAACGACTAACGATGACTTAACGACTCAGTTAAAATGTATATACATGTAGTGTTTTAATATGTATTTATACACTTTTGAAAGACTTCAATACACTTATCAAAATACTTCTACTTAACAAAAATGCTTACAATTACATCCTCGTTCAGTTTCATCAACAATTCTACTCGTATGCACCCGTATTCGTACTCGTACAATACACAGCTTTTAGATGTATGTACTATTGGTATATACACTCCAATGATCAGCTCTTAGCAGCCCATGTAAGTCACCTAACACATGTGGGAACCATCATTTGGCAACTAGCATGAAATATCTCATAAAATTACAAAAATATGAGTAATCATTCATGACTTATTTACATGAAAACAAAATTACATATCCTTTATATCTAATCCATACACCAACGACCAAAAACACCTACAAATACTTTCATTCTTCAATTTTCTTCATCTAATTGATCTCTCTCAAGTTCTATCTTCAAGTTCTAAGTGTTCTTCATATATTCTACAAGTTCTAGTTACATAAAATCAAGAATACTTTCAAGTTTGCTAGCTCACTTTCAATCTTGTAAGGTGATCATCCAACCTCAAGAAATCTTTGTTTCTTACAGTAGGTTATCATTCTAATACAAGGTAATAATCATATTCAAACTTTGGTTCAATTTCTATAACTATAACAATCTTATTTCAAGTGATGATCTTACTTGAACTTGTTTTCGTGTCATGATTCTGCTTCAAGAACTTCGAGCCATCCAAGGATCCGTTGAAGCTAGATCCATTTTTCTCTTTTCCAGTAGGTTTATCCAAGGAACTTAAGGTAGTAATGATGTTCATAACATCATTCAATTCATACATATAAAGCTATCTTATTCGAAGGTTTAAACGTGTAATCACTAGAACATAGTTTAGTTAATTCTAAACTTGTTCGCAAAGAAAAGTTAATCCTTCTAACTTAACTTTTAAAATCAACTAAATACATGTTATATATCTATATGATATGCTAACTTAATGATTTAAAACCTGGAAACACGAAAAACACCGTAAAACCGGATTTACGCCGTCGTAGTAACACCGCGGGCTATTTTGGGTTAGTTAATTAAAAACTATGATAAACTTTGATTTAAAAGTTGTTATTCTGAGAAAATGATTTTTATTATGAACATAAAACTATATCCAAAAATTATGGTTAAACTCAAAGTGGAAGTATGTTTTCTAAAATGGTCATCTAGACGTCGTTCTTTCGACTGAAATGACTACCTTTACAAAAACGACTTGTAACTTATTTTTCCGACTATAAACCTATACTTTTTATGTTTAGATTCATAAAATAGAGTTCAATATGAAACCATAGCAATTTGATTCACTCAAAACGGATTTAAAATGAAGAAGTTATAGGTAAAACAAGATCGGATAATTTTTCTCCTTTTAGCTACGTGAAAATTGGTAACAAATCTATTCCAACCATAATTTAATCAAATTGTATTGTATATTATGTAATCTTGAGATACCATAGACACGTATACAATGTTTCGACCTATCATGTCGACACATCTATATATATTTCGGAACAACCATAGACACTCTATATGTGAATGTTGGAGTTAGCTATACAGGGTTGAGGTTGATTTCAAAATATATATAGTTTGAGTTGTGATCAATACTGAGATACGTATACACTGGGTCGTGGATTGATTCAAGATAATATTTATCAATTTATTTCTGTACATCTAACTGTGGACAACTAGTTGTAGGTTACTAACGAGGACAGCTGACTTAATAAACTTAAAACATCAAAATATATTAAAAGTGTTGTAAATATATTTTGAACATACTTTGATATATATGTATATATTGTTATAGGTTCGTGAATCAACCAGTGACCAAGTCTTACTTCCCGACGAAGTAAAAATCTGTGAAAGTGAGTTATAGTCCCACTTTTAAAATCTAATATTTTTGGGATGAGAATACATTCAGGTTTTATAAATGATTTACAAAATAGACACAAGTACGTGAAACTACATTCTATGGTTGAATTATCGAAATCGAATATGCCCCTTTTTTATTAAGTCTGGTAATCTAAGAATTAGGGAACAGACACCCTAATTGACGCGAATCCTAAAGATAGATCTATTGGGCCTAACAAACCCCATCCAAAGTACCGGATGCTTTAGTACTTCGAAATTTTATATCATGTCCGAAGGAGGATCCCGGAATGATGGGGATATTTATATATGCATCTTGTTAATGTCGGTTACCAGGTGTTCACCATATGAATAATTTTTATCTCTATGTATGGGATGTGTATTGAAATATGAAATCTTGTGGTCTATTATTATGATTTGATATATATAGGTTAAACCTATAACTCACCAACATTTTTGTTGACGTTTTAAGCATGTTTATTCTCAGGTGATTATTAAGAGCTTCCACTGTCGCATACTTAAATAAGGACGAGATTTGGAGTCCATGCTTGTATGATATTGTGTAAAAACTGCATTCAAGAAACTTATTTTGTTGTAACATATTTGTATTGTAAACCATTATGTAATGGTCGTGTGTAAACAGGATATTTTAGATTATCATTATTTGATAATCTACTTAAAGCTTTTTAAAACCTTTATCTATGAAATAAAGGTTATGGTTTGTTTTAAAAATGAATGCAGTCTTTGAAAAACGTCTCATATAGAGGTCAAAACCTCGCAACGAAATCAATTAATATGGAACGTTTTTAATCAATAAGAACGGGACATTTCAATCGGCACCAAAAGTACCACCAGCATCGGCACCAGTACCACCAATAACACAAGCCTCAACATCACACGTCTCAATATCACCATCTGTACTTCGAGTATGATCTTCGTTCTACATATCGTTCTACATCGATTATCTTCGTTCTACGTATCGTTTTATATCATTTATCTTCACTGAACATGGCGATTATGTAAACTCTAAAGTCTTAGAGATTATTTATTCTAGCTCAAACCGAAAAGCAAATGAGATTAATATCATATTAACTCATTAAATCCATGATTACATCTGAAGAAAATATATATGTATATATGTTTTCATAAAGATTGTAATTAAAAATTCTTTTGTACAAACTGTTAATGGTGAAAATATTTTAACGGGTAGGTAATACCCGAGGAATATTTAAATTTCACATTAATAAGTTACACTGTACATTCTTCCAATCTGATTCAACAGTCATTTACTATCCTGCTTACATCGACATATATACGTATCCGTTCACCTCAGAATAACCATTTTCATTCAATTTCATATTTGGAATTTGAACTATCAGAATCTAACAAGTGGCATAATGAAGAAAATATTGGACAAAATAAAATTTGTTAGAAATAAACAAATTAACTATGAGAAATTAGAATAAGAATCCACGCTAACAAAATCCTAGCTAACTGTTAATTCCTTATTACATTTATTTATCACAATTTATTTATCGCAATTTTAATTCTCGCAATTTTATTTATCATCATTTAATTTCTGTTATTTATTTTACGCACTTTAAATATCTTCGGATAAATCGGGACGCATATACAATGTTTTGACATATCATATCGACGTCATCTATATATATTATTTAGAATAACCGTAAGTCACTCTATATCGCGGTAATGCTCGAGTTAGCATATAAAGGGTCGAGGTTGATTCTAAAATAATATATATACTTTGAGTTGTGATCGAGTCTGAGACATGTATACAATGGGTCACGATACGTATTAATTAATTCAAATATTATATATTAAAGTACATATGAATTATTGAATTATTAACTGTGGACTACTAACATTGGACAATTAAAATGAATTAAAATATTGATTATAACATATGAAACTAAAAATTTCTTCAAGTTTGCCACTTGATTTCATCTTAAACCTCATTTGTATCTTGACGATTACAATCTGCGATCAAACCTTTTATGATTCTTGAAAACACCTCAATCGAGAGGATGAACCAACCGCACTTCATCTACGGAAGGAAAGATTTATGCATATACTTATGCACCTGAAAAACTCTCGGAAACTGAGTAAACGTTTAACACGTAGCTGTGCTAATTTCTTTAGCGTTATTATTACTGAAAATAGCTTTTCAACTCCTGTTCGAGATAGCCAGTTTTGTCACAGCTCCAGCAAGTCAACTTCGACTTTTCGTTCGAAACAACCTTATTATAACCTTGATATATATGTCTACTCTTTATTTGTTACCGGGGAACCTTTTATATTCCACCATATTACCAGCAGACGTACCAGCAACCTCGTTGCTCCTTGGCTTAAATCTCTCCGACAAATCACTATATTTATCTATTGAAGTCTTATCATGGACTCATCGGCATCTTGTAACAATAATTACCATACCAAATGCCGGGAGGCATCAATCGATAATCTCGAATTTCTCAGCAATCTACGACAACAATTATATATATATATATATATATATATATATATATATATATATATATATATATATATATATATATATATATATATATATATATATATATATATATATATATATATATATATATATATATATATAACCTCTGTCTCCTGGATTTGCGAACTTCAATTCTGAATTTCTGAAAAGCTCTTTAGCCTATGAATCAGTTTTCTGAGTTTTGAAAAAGCTGATGAAGCACTGAAAACTGAAGACTGCCTTAATAGTCAAAAGTTTGATAATAAAGAATGGCATGCTGAAAAAGCTCAAAATTTTTTTTTATTGAAACGGATTGAGCAAACCATGAAGGAGACTGTGGACAAATCACAAGGACTAAACTCGTACATAAAGAATCCTGATGATTCTGTTTCTGATGAAATCTTCAGCGAATACCTTGCTCCTTAATTGTTCTAAATTATTGTGAATGAATTTCTTCATCACAATTTGACTCTAAAATTCTAAGATATTATCGTATCTTTCATTATAAACATCCTCAATATTTCTGAAAATATCTTCATAAATATTTATGTCCAATATTATTTATCTCCGGGCTATCTGTGTTGAATCATAAAAGAAACTGTTTTAGTTTCTAAAATTCTGAAAAATTCGAATTTGAATTATGGATGTTTTAAAGTAGTGTTGGGAACTGAAGCATGAGTTAGTATAATATAATGACACTTGATCAATGTGATTATATTACAGTAATTCATTCTGAGTTTCTAATGGAACGTGATGATTCACAGACCATAACGTCATCATGTGCCATGTTACATGACTCTTACATTCTATCTAATCTCTAAACATATCAAGAATATAATTTCTTGATAGTTCAATCTTTTCTCTTGAATTCTGGTAATTTAACCAATCAAGATCATGCTATTACAATTTCTCTCTTAGAATATTTGTCATGTTCATTCGAAACTCCATACCTACGAATTCTGGACTATTACTTGCTGTAATTAAAGTCGAGAAGAGAAAACAAAAGCATAAAGCTTCGAAAAATAAATAGGAGTATAAATCACAGCAAATAAGAGAGATCATTAACCCTGGATTTCAATAATTATGGAAAGACAGATACAAGGGAGAATTATGAAAACCACCACCCCAAGAGCGAAGTAGAAGTAAACAGATTCCTCCGGTGGGAGTTGGAATAGAAGGATGACTGTTGCAATAGTCAGAATGAGGTCAAGGATCAGAATTGGATTAAGCATTCTCACAATCTTTCGGAAGTATGAAGTGAGGAAGAAAGTATAGAAGTGGTAAAAATAATGGGATGGAAGAGATTAATTTATAGCGAAATATCAGACGTAGTAATCTAGGCAGATTACCGCATTTATTCAAAGAGGATCCTAAATTTCCTTAATTATCGAAGAATCAAATCTTATATAGATTTCGAAGATTATCTCTAAATTCCTTAAATTCCGGAAATCCACCGTGACTACGTCAAAAGTTAAATCTCTATCTCAATCTTTTGTGATAGCTTCACTCATACGCTTCGAGTAATCGAATTATTTTATCAATATTACTCAATGTTGATAAAACTCTATTTATCGACTCATAATCGTCATGAAAACATTTTTATTGTTAGCCATGACGACCTCGATCAAATTTCGGGACGAAATTTCTTTAACGGGTAGGTACTGTTGAAAGGACCCATTCATATAGTTAAACGATTAATATTAAGTCAATTATAGTTGGATGTAATATGAAATAGTATGCATGCCGTCAATTTTAGATGTAAAGAAAGTTTGTCTTTTAAAAACGAATGCAATGTTTGTAAAACGTATCATATAGAGGTCAAATACCTCGCTATGTAATCAACTATTGTGAATCGTTTAACAGTACCTACCCGTTAAAGAAATTTCGTCCCGAAATTTGATCGAGGTCGTCATGGCCAACCATAAAAATGTTTTTATGACGGATATGTGTTGATAGATAGGATTTTATTACCATAGAGTAATATGGATAAAATGCTCTGATTACTCGAAGCGTATGAGTGAAGCTATCATAAAATAGTGGAATGAGGAAAATAAGTTTCGTCATAATTTTTGACGTAGTCATGGTTGAATTCCGGAATTCAAGGGATTCAAAAAAAATAAAAAATCTTGGAAATCTATAAGATATGTTTCTTAGAGATTTAAGGAAATTAGGATCTCTTTAAGTAAATGCAATGATCTGTCCCGATTACTACGTCTGATATTTCCCTTATATATTTATCTTTTCCATTCCATTAGTTTTTACCACTTCTATACTCAATTCCAATTTCAAAAGATTGCGAAAATGCTTAATCCAGTTCTAATCCTTGTCCTTATCCTTACTATCGCAATAATCATTCTCCTTTTCCAACTTCCACCGGAGGAATCTGTTTTCTTCTACTTCGCCCTTGGGGTTATAGTGTTTTTAATTCTCCCGTGTCTTTATGTTGCGATAAACATTGATATACACGGTTTGTAATTTATGTGTTGTTATTGGACTTTATATTCTCCCTTACATTTCGGAGTTTCATACTTTTGTTGTCTCTTCCCGACTTTAAGTCAAGCGAATAATGGTCCAGAATTAGTAGGTATGAAGTTTTGGATGAACATAGTTAATGTTCTAAGAAAGAAATCGTAATGGTACGATCTTGATTTGGCAAATTACCAGAATATCCAGAAAGATAGAACTATCAAGAAGATATGTTCTTAATATGTTTGGAGATTTGGTAGAATGTAAGAGTCGTGTAAATGGCACATGATGACGGTGTGTTCTGTGAATCATCACGTTCCATTAGAAACTCATCATGAATTACTGTAATATAATCACGTCGATCAAGTGTCATTATATTATACTAACTCATGCTTCAGTTCCCAACACTACTTAAAAACATTCATATTTGAATTTTTTTCAGAATTTAGAAACCAACACAGTTTCTTTTATGTTGCAGATATTATGGAGAGATAAATGATCTCAGATAAGAATAGTTGTGAAAATATCTCTAGAAATATGGAGAATATGTATAATGAGAGATACGAAGATATCTTATAATATTTAAGATAAGATGATGATGAAGAATAAGGTCCGCAAAGGTTTAGAGTCAGGAGCAAGGTATTCGTTAATGACTTCGTCAGAAACAGAATCATCAAGATTCTTTAAATACAGACTTTGGTCCTTGTATTTGTCCTTGGTCTCCTTCATGGTCTGCTCAATCCATTGTTCAGTACCAACTCTTCTCTTTTTTTGGGCTTTACCAACACATTATTCTTTGTCATCAAACTTTTGACTGTTAAAGTCGTTTACAGTTTCTGCTGCTTCATTAGCATTTCGAGAACTAATTCACAGTTTGAGATGTTTTTTAGAAACTTCACATTCGAAGTGTGTAAGTTTAGGAGATAGACGTTATATGTATATATAACTATTGAAGTAGAAACGCTGCGAGATTTCAAAATACTGATTGCTGATTTTCAGTAATTGGTATGGCAATTCTTGTTGCAAGATGCGGATGAGTAAGAGATGAGTTTCAATGAATAAGTATAGTTATTTTCGGAGAGGTTTAAGTCGAAGGTTAATGAAGTTGTTGATAAGTTTACTGCTAATGTGGTGAGATATGAAAGGTTCCCCAGTAACGATGGTGAAAGGGCAGCGTATCTATCGAAGTTATAATAAAATTAGTTTTACTGAAAAGTCGAAGTTGACTTGTTGGAGCTGTGACAAAACTGGCTACTTTGAAAAGAATCGTAAGGTTGTTTTTGCTAATAAATGCTAAAGAATTCAATGCGGGTACGTGTTAAACTATGACTTTAGGTTCGAGAGTGTTTCAGGTACAAGACTTCGGGTAATGTGTGATTGGATCATCATCTCGATTGTTCCTTATTTGAAGTGTCTTCCGAAATTTCGAAGCATTTTAAATGCAGCTTGTCATTGTCAATATCCAAAGGATAAATTCGTCATAAATCTCGATTGATTCTCGTATCCTTTTGAGTGTTACAATTAAAAGTGATATTCTATCACAGTTTTGAAGTCAAAGTATAGCTTTGAAAAAAATGTAAGGATCTAAGAGTGATGGTTTTGCTTATATCTCGAGTTGCACTCTGAGATTTCAAAAATCAGAATAGGTGATTGAATTTGAATGAGTATGGTTGTTTTGATTTCTTATAAAAGAAGGTATACTGTTGTGAAAATAGGGAGTATAGTTGATGATTTACTGAATTAGAATCGAAGAATGTAATATATTAATTGTGCATTTATATATCTCTCGGGTATTACCTACCCGTTAAAAAAAATGTCACAAATAATATTTTGAACAAGAATTTTTCATTACAGTCTTTATGAAAATATATGTATGTATATTTTCTTTAGATGTAATACAGATTTAATGAGTTAATATCATATTAAGCTCATTTGATTCTCGGCTTGGATTAGTAAAGAATAATCTCTAAAACATTAGAGATTACATAATCTTCGCGGAGTATTTCACTAATGTAATCAATACTTCAATATTTATTCTTATAGATATTTCCTTAGTAAATTATGCTGATGCTCATAGAACTCTTGCTAACTTCACAAGATACGAATGTTGTTTTCCAGTAAGTTTCGAGTACATTGAAGATGAAAGTGTAAAATCAAACATGTTATTGAATGATACACTTGGTTTATTATGAAACCGAATTCATTTAATTGAATCAAAGATTGTAGTTACGATGGTTAGGTTGTTAACGAAGGATGTACATCATAGCATATTAGTAATATGAATTTAACTGAGTAGTATCTACCCTTTTTCAATTCATATTCAATAGCTTAGTACGAAAGATTTTTATAGTTTCGGCATTCATATATATAAAATATATATATAATTTCTTCAGAAGAATGAGTTAATACTTCATAACTCGTTGATACAAAATACTCATTGTTGATCAATGATGACGTCCACGGCGATTCTTGAACTGACGGAACTTGTGATGTTATAGGTGCTGCTAGTGCTGATGATGCTGACAGTACTGATGGTGATGGTGGTGCTGATGATATTGTTGATGCAGATGATACTGCCGGTAACTGCTGGTGATGCTGCTGAAGCTTGTGGTATTGAGGCTTGCGATGTGGATGTTACTGGCAGTATTGGTTATGCTGCTGGTGCTGCTGATGGTGTTTGTAATCCTTGCACCATGTGTTCCAAAGCCACTACTCGGGCGCGAAGTTCGTTAATTTCTGCTAGTACACCGGGATGATTGGCGGTTGGAATGAGCGGATGAATAAGATTTGCAATATGGGATAGTATATAATCATGACGAGATACTCTAGTAATGAGTGAGAAAATAGTGTCTCGAACAGGTTCGCCGGTAAGTGCTTCAGGTTGTCTCCAATGGTGGATGGAAGGGATCACCTTCTTCTTGTCTCCAATGGTTGAGTTGACTACGGACCCATCCCTAATTCATCCAAAATAGATTATGGGAAATTGGTTGATCCATTCCGGTGATGCTACTTTCGGAGCTCAGGTAGATATCCATATCGGAATAGCTGTCGGAATCTGAGGAATTCGAACTGGTTGAGGGATCCATCTCGTAGGATCAGGGAAAGAATTTTTGGTATGAAATAGATTGTAGAATTTAGATTTGGTATTCTTCAATTACATAATTTGCATATGTATATAAAATACCAAAATTACGTAAATTACGGAGAATCTTTGAAAAGATGTCAGTCAAAGTTCACAGTAATAGATGTGCTAAGATAAGAATCCGTCTATACACTATTATGCAATAAATGCAGGAAAACGCGTCTAGACTTAAGATGATAAGCAGGTAATTTTCTAAGGATGATAAGTAGATGATTTCCGACTAGAATTGATAAGCAAACTTTTTGACATGCAGATACGGTCGAAGTCCAGACTCACTAATGCATCTTAACAACTATCAGTTAGACACACTAATGCAAGACCTGGTTCGCTAAGACCACCGCTCTGATACCAACTGAAAGGACCCGTTCATATACATTATAAATGATTCACAATAGTTGATTATATCGTGAGGTATTTGACCTCTATATGATACGTTTTACAAACATTGCATTCGTTTTTAAAAGACAAACTTTCTTTACATCTAAAATTGACGGCATACATACTATTTCATATTACATCCAACTATAATTGACTTAATATTAATCTTGATGAACTCAACGACTCGAATGCAACGTCTTTCAAAGTATGTCATGAATGACTCCAAGTAATATCCTTAAAATGAGCTAATGCACAGCGAAAGATTTCTTTAATACCTGAGAATAAACATGCTTTAAAGTGTCAACCAAAAGGTTGGTGAGTTCATTAGTTTATCATAATCAACCATTTCTGTAATAGTAATAGACTACAAGATTTCATATACATAAACGTTTTAATAAAAATATTCTAAGTGGTTGAGCACTTGGAGACCATACTTAACATTTAATCAACGTCGCATATTCCCTTTATTATGAAATCTCACTACACTGTACCAAGTGTAGTCACTGAAACGAAGTACTGTGCAACCGTTGAATACTGGTCTTCCAGTCCGGTTGGGGTTGTCAGGCCCGATAGATCTATCAACAGGATTCGCGTTTACAATACCGCATGTAAATGGTAGTTACCAAGCTATTAGGGAAAAATATGCAAAGTGGTACAACTCAACGTAGAATATGTTTTTAGTACTTGTGTCCATTTCGTAAAACAGTTATAAAACAGTGCATGTATTCTCAGCCCAAAAATATATATAAAAAGGGAGTAATGAAACTCACAATACTGTATTTCGTAGCAATTATGTATATGACGGCACTGAACAAGTGCAGGGTTTGTCTCGGATTCACGAACCTATATTAAGTATATATATTTATATGTTGGTCAATATCTGTCTAACAATTTAGGTCAAGTCGTAGTGTATCACAATCCTAATGCTCGAGACCGACATGCAAAAGTCAACAAAAGTCAACTTGACCCAAAATGACTTCCAAAATCTATACATGTTTATTATATAACTTATATATAGTCATTTTATATATTTAAATATATTTATCAGATCTTATTATACTAAATAATACAAGTCATTTATTAATAAATAAAAATTTATATTTAAATTCATATATGATAAAAAATATACTTTTATATATCTCAAGTAATAAAATTTATAAAATTCACTTAATATCATAAAAATATAGTGGTATGTATTATTAATGTAATTATATTACGTGTGGTAAAAATATCTTTGTACGCATATTTATTTGATAAAATAATATTGATAATAATAATAATGATAAAAATAATAAACTGATAGTTTCAATAAAAATATTAATTTTTAGTAATAAAGATAATTTTAGTAATAACATCAACTGATAACAATTATAATAATCGTTTTAATAATAATAATAAAATTAATAATAATTCAGTTGACCATATCTTTTAATCCATTCATCGAACCCACACGATTTCTAAATGAAAAGTTATTAATTTTTCTTTAGCTTTTCAACGACATGCATATCATATACCTTATCTCAGTAGCATATGTATCAAATTCGTGATTTATCATAAACTATTTAACGATGAAACTAAGCATACAAACATGCATAATCATATATACTCGAGCACTAGTCAGGGATACACTATTAATATATAAAAGATAAGATATGAATGCTCACATATCAATATTGTGATTCAAAATTGCAGGAAAGTACGTAGACGCAACGAAAATGATAAATGTTAGGTTGACCTCACGAGCAATGCCCTCGAACAATACCCATAACCTCCATAGCTATAACCCATAATTTCCTTAGCTCTATCCCGTTTGAAAACTTATTTTGAAATCGTCTGAATATAACTCCGTCATAGTATTTTATGTATACTAATAATATGTTAAAATAATACTAAGTAAATATATATATGTAATTCGATTAAGAGAGTTTAGAGAAATATATTTTCAAGTTTCTATGAAATAATGAAACATATTGAATTCTATTTATAATAGATTTTTGAATTATTAAAATGAATTATTAAAGTATGAATTATTAAAGTGAATTATTAAAGTATGATTATTAAAGTGAATTATTAAAGTATGAATTATTAAAGTGAATTATTAAAGTATGAATTATTAAAGTGAATTGTTAAAGTATGAATTATTAAAGTGAATTATTAAAGTGAATTATTAAAGTGAATTATTAAAGTTAAAGTAAAGTAAAAGTAAAGTTAAAGTATAGTAAAAGTATAAAACTATGTACGTATAATACGCGTATAAATATATTTAATATTAATTTAAATCGTTATATCATAAAACATTTTAGAAAAGTAGAATTATATATATTCATAATAGGTTTCAAGTTTTTAAATTACAGTCTGTTGGTGAAGCATGGGATAAAGTCCAAAGGTTTAATAAACATATGAAATCATCTTAATGAAAAATGTCGAGTTACTTAACTTGTCGATATCCAACATCTAAGTTATTTACACTCCAAGTTCTTACTTACTTTACCATTTTCCGAATATTTTCAAAAAGAATAGATTTCTTAAATCACAGTGGACCTCATAACATTGGCCCGTAATCATATCATAATGTATCTGATAATCCAATCATTTCATATTATCTCTTAATTCTGTCGATAAATATATCGAAACAAATACGTTCATGTAAAGTATCATATATCTAATACTTTGTTAATGTTTTCAGTTAATATTATATATTATATATACATATCTATATACACATAATTGTTCGTGAATCGTCGAACACGGTCAAAGGGTAATTGATTACATGAATGTAGTTCCAAACTTTTTGAGATTCAACATTACAAATTCTGCTTATCGTATTGGAAACATATAAAGGTTAGGTTTAAATTTGGTCAGAAATTTGTGACGACCCGAAAAATTTCGACTAATTTTAAATCAAACTCTCGATACGATTTAATATTTTTGACACGATAAGCAAAGTCTGTTAGATTGAGTCTCAAAAATTTTGAACTGTTTCATATATTCAATTAACCTTCGACCATTCCCGACGATTCACGAACAATTAATTGTAAATAGATATGTATGTATTTAAATATATATATTATAGTTGGAAATATAAGTTGAAATATTATATGTTGTTGTTATTAAAATTAATTATGTAAAATAAAATAAAAATTGAATATTATAATAATTATAATGTAAAACATATCTATATATATAAATAAAGTATATTAAAAATAAATATTAAATAATTGTAATACTCGTTTGATGTTCCGATTGATATTAAACAAGTTAAATTTAAACTTATATGATTTTAAAATAAACGGTGATTCGAAAATAAGTTATATAATTTATAGGCTTATTAAATATGTACTTAGGAGCTCTTTATTAAATTTTAATTTTTTTTTATTTTTTTATCTGAGATCGAGCGTGGATAGTGATTTAATTTTTATTTAATTTAAGACTGGTTTTTATACCATAATGACTGAAATAAATAAATATAATTATCCTAATAATTTGGAATTTATCTGCGTACCTTTTATTCGCCTCTAATTAACAACGGAGTACGAATTAGTATCTGTGAAACCTGTCGGCACACCTTACAACTTCATGGCTGCTACTTTTTAGATTACTATGCGAAACTGTGTATAATTGAATCAACTATAAGTACTGTGTTTATTCATGTGTGTTTGTTTAGAATGTGATATATCCCCACTAACTTCATTATATATATTATATACATATGCATATATATGCATAACTCAGACAAACCACAAAACCATCAAGAAACTTGCTCTCTTATTCCTCTCAAAACCTCATCCGAATACTGCTCCTTGATTTCTGTTTCTTAACCCACAAACTAATCTTTCTATATATATATATATATATATATATATATATATATATATATATATATATATATATATATATATATATATATATATATATATATATATATACCTACAGCCTATTATATGAAACCCAACACTTTCATTACTTCCTTGATCAAACTCCATTACAACCGGGACACACATCACCCTTTATAGACTTCCACCAACCATATCCATGATCACGTTCCTTAATCATAAACACGCACAATCGCCACCCACCATCACAACCTCACCCGCCACTATTTCCATTTCGATTCATTTTGCTGCTCGAACGGATTGATGTTGATGACAAGTTGACAACAAACAACCTCACAGAATGCTATACGGGTTCTACCATTATTCAAACTCCAAAACCCATTTATGGTTGATGCACTGAGACCAAGAACCACCGAAAAATCCACCACAACCCGGCCAACTACAAACACGTAACCATCATCAATCATGTAACCATTATGCCATCACCACCATCGAAGTTTCGCTGCTGTTGCATACTATTTCAGTCACGACCAAAACCACCACCATCTCCGGAAAACATCACAGCAGCTGCTACTGCATCTGATCTCCTTCAGTTTCGAATGTTTTGCAGTTTGAACACCACTTTAGACCATCACCCTCGACTATATTATTTTTTCTGTTTAGTTCTTGAACCGCCACCACCTTACAATCACTTTGAACCACCACTATTTTCTCTCTCACCACTTCCATTCTTCTTTCTTCTATTGAAATCGTGAAACCAAACCACCATGATCACTGCTTCAGCTACTGCTGCGAAAGCTTCCTGTTTCTTCTTCTTCTCCTTCATAAACCATCACGTTGCCAACCTGCTGCTGCTCTTTTTCGATGTTGAGCGAACCAAAAATCACCTCACTTTCGTCAACCGAGAACCACTATCACCACCATAGTATGCCACTTTCTTGACCTTTTGCCCGACAACTATCATCACCCCAAACACCACCACAGACTGCTGCAATTTGCAGCTGTATGTACCATCAAACATCACCAACTACTGCTGCTATACTGTCGTATTGTTGCTGCTGCTATACTGTCGTAATACTACTGCTGCTATACGGTCGTTTTACCTGCTACTGCAACTCGTTGGTTACTATTTCTGTAATTGCTCGAAGAACCCATTTAAATGACGATGAACAGTGATAATTGAATGAAGATGATGTTTGTAATTAAAATAAGATGATGATGATCATGTGACTGCTGCTATTTCCGTTTATATTTCGGTCACCCAATACCATCGAAGATCGCCGTGACCTTCGGTCTACTGCTCGATCTAGGCTACTGCCTTTTAATTATGTTTCTGATTTCTTTTCCACAAGTGATGTAGCTGCTATTTAAATCACGTGTTAATCATTAAACCTAAACTTTTTGGGCCAATTACTAATACAAACTTCCACTTGGGCCATAAATCTCACAAATGGACTATTAGTAAATGGGTTTAGCTAATAGGGTCGTGTACAGATTACTTTTTGGGCCGAGGCTTGTTTATGCAGTTGGGCCGTGTATGAGTTTGGTTGTTGGGCCGAAAACAATTCATGAATACATTATGTGAATTCACGAGGAATGGGTTAAATGATTATAAGTCGGTTATAACTACAGAAAAATATAAATGGTGCATTGGTTAAGTGTGTTTGTGCTTAAGCGAGAGGTCTTGGGTTCGAGCCCGGGCAGTGGTGTTTAATTTTTAAAGCTTGTTTCTTCAAAGGTTGTACTCTTTTATTATTATTATTTTCTTTTAATATGATTATTATTATTATGATTGTTATTATTATTATTATTATTATTATTATTATATAAGTATTGTTATTATTATTATTATTTTTATTATTATTATTATTATTATTATTATTATTATATCATTATTATTATTATTAAGATAAGTATTATTATCACTATTAACATTATTATTATTATTATTTTATCTTTTTTAATTATCATTATTATCATTATTCTTATTATTATTATTATTATTATTATTATTATTATTATTATTATTATTATTATTATTATTATTATAAGCATCAATATTATTATTATCATTATTTTAGTAGTATTATAATCATTTTTACAAATAAAAGATATTTATATAAAAAAATATAGTTATTACATATATCATAAGTATATCTAAATTACAATTTCAATACAAAAACAACATATATATAATTATATGTAGCCTTTGAAATAATAAATATATGACTATTTTAAATAATTAATATATTATATGATTAATAAATATAAACCGAGTTGAATACCATTATATGTTCATTATACGTGTTAATATATAAACTTGATATAGGTTCGTGAATCCGAGGCCAACCCTGCATTGTTCAGTTTCGTCGTATGCATATTTTGCCACAATATCGTATCGTGAGTTTCATTTGCTCTCTTTTTAAATGCTTTTGCAATATATATTTTGGGACTAAGAATACATGCGCTGCTTTTATAACTGTTTTACGAAATAGAAACAAGTACTTGAAACTACATTCTATGGTTAAATTATTATACCGGATATCACCCTTTTTAGCTTGGTAGCCTAAGATTTTGGGAACAGACCCCGAAATTGACGCGAATCCTGAAGATAGATCTATAGGCTTTGACACGTCCCATCCAGGTTATGGATGCTTTAGTACTTCGATTTTATATACAGATGAGTGTACCTGTATATTTGGGGATATTCTAGATGCATTTGCTAATGTCGGTTACCAGGTGTTCACCATATGAATGATTATTGCAGATGAGTGTTCCTGCAGTTAACTATGAAAATGAAATCTTGTGGTCTATTAAAATGATGGAAATGATTGATTACGATAAACTAATGAACTCACCAACCTTTTGGTTGACACTTTAAAGCATGTTTATTCTCAGGTACGAAAGAAATCTTCCGCTGTGCATTTGCTCATTTTAAAGATATTACTTGGAGTCATTCATGGCATATTTCAAAAGACGTTGCATTCGAGTTGTTGAGTTCAACAAGATTATTGTTAAGTCATTATAGTTTGGATATATTATGAAATGGTATGCATACCTGTCAACTTTTGATGTAACGAAAGTTTGTCTTTTAAAAACGAATGCAACGTTTGTAAAACGTATCATATAGAGGTCAGAACCTCGCGATGTAATCAACTATTGTGAATCGTTTATAATCGATATGAACGGGTCATTAAAGTTTATGTGTCTGGTAACATAAATTTTACTTGTGAAGATAAAAATGAAAATAGTACAGAGTCTAACGTTTATGTATCAATTACTGTATCAAATCAATTTAGATTATAGTATATGATTTTAGATCCAAATTTGTAAATAGATGTATCAATATTCTTTAAATTTTACACTAAATTAGTGTAGAAAGGATCTTTATATAAAGTTGTATTGTTTTTATTAGTGTAAGTTTTTTAACATCAACCATTTTAAGGCTCATAATAAGTAAGAAAATAGATGATTCAATTCTAATGAATACTAACTCAAATCGAGCGTCAATCGGGCGTGCAAGCCAAGACAAAAACTAAGGAAACAAATACGACACATACCAAAATCTATAAACTATCCTAATATACTATTTGTAAAACTGATTATGCTATCTGTTGGAGTTACTGTTCCCTTTGTTGTCGCTAATACTGACTAGGCTTTACTTACATTAGAAAAGGGTTTAGTCAGAATTTGGCATGGCATGGCACCCAAAAAGTTGCAGCCAAGACGATCCCTTTTATAATGATTGGAAGATGGGCTATGATGATTAACATGTAAGAGCCAAATGATGCAATAATAGTAAATGAGTTCGTAACTTGGCGGGGTAACGTAAGTTGCAGCCATGGCGGCTCATAATATGTTGCTTACTTCATATACATGCCTGAGCCCTGGTATGTCTATATACTAAATCAAAGAATGGCTACTGCTATCTCTTGAGTTACCGTTCCTGTTGGAGTGATTTGTCCTTTTACATAATTTTTGAGGGCATTTAGGTCATCTTACAGCCTCTCTCAAACTCCTACTTAAAGGTTCTAGCTAGGTTATTTTTCTAAAAAAATGTTGTGATGACAAAAAAGGGCTGTGATGATAAACATGACACATTTTGTATCTTGGCGAGGTAACCTACGGGTTGCAGCCATGTCATGGCGAGGTAACTGTAATGACCCGAACTTTTCCATGTTTATATATATTTAATGAAATTGTTATTTACATAATTAAGTGTTTCCAACATATTAAGTAATCAAACTTGTTAAGACTTGATTAATTGAAATAGGTTTCATATAGATAATTGACCACCCAAGTTGACCGGTGATTCACGAACGTTAAAACTTGTAAAAACTATATGATGTCATATATATGGATATATATATATATATATATATATATATATATATATATATATATATATAGTTAATATAGTATTATGATAAGTAAACATACCATTAAGTATATTAACAATGAGTTATATACATAAAAACAAGACTACTAACTTAAGGATTTCGAAACGAGACATATATGTAACGATTATCGTTGTAACGACATTTAAATGTAGTGACCCGAACTTTTCCATGTTTATATATATATTAAATGAAATTTTTATTTACATGATTAAGTGTTTCCAACATGTTAAGCAATCAAACTTGTTAAGACTTGATTAATTGAAATAGGTTTCATATAGACAATTGACCACCCAAGATTGACCGGTGATTCACGAACGTTAAAACTTGTAAAAACTATACGATGACATATATATGGTTATATATATAGTTAACATGATTTTATTATAAGTATGTATCTCATTAGGTATTTTAACAATGAGTTATATACATAAAAATGAGACTATTAATTTAAGAAACTCGAAAACGATATATATAACGATTATCGTTATAACAACGTCTTACTAGGTACATATGAATCATATTAAGATATTGATACACTTGGTTAATTATGTTAAATGATAAGTAAATATATTATTAAGTGTATTAATAATGAAATACATATGTAAAAATAAGACTACTAACTTAATGATTTCGAAACGAGACATATATGTAACGATTATCGTTGTAACGACATTTAACTGTATATATATCATACTAAGATATATTATATATCATAATATCATGATAATATAACAATTTAACATCTCATTTGTTATAATAAACAATGGGTTAACAACATTCAACAAGATCGTTAACCTAAAGGTTTCAAAACAACATTTACATGTAACGACTAACGATGACTTAACGACTCAGTTAAAATGTATATACATGTAATGTTTTAATATGTATTCATACACTTTTGAAAGACTTAAAGACACTTATCAAAATACTTCTACTTAACAAAAATGCTTACAATTACATCCTCGTTCAGTTTCATCAACAATTCTACTCGTATGCACCCGTATTCGTACTCGTACAATACACAGCTTTTAGATGTATGTACTATTGGTATATACACTCC
This sequence comes from Rutidosis leptorrhynchoides, assembly GCF_046630445.1. Classification (NCBI taxonomy): domain Eukaryota; kingdom Viridiplantae; phylum Streptophyta; class Magnoliopsida; order Asterales; family Asteraceae; genus Rutidosis; species Rutidosis leptorrhynchoides. The sequence continues at coordinate 591,771,867 of NC_092333.1, read as the reverse complement.
AATGATTAGCTCTTAGTAGCCCATGTGAGTCACCTAACACATTTGGGAACCATCATTTGGCAACTAGCATGAAATATCTCATAAAATTACAAAAATATGAGTAATCATTCATGACTTATTTACATGAAAACAAAATTACATATCCTTTATATCTAATCCATACACCAACGACCAAAAACATATATAAACACTTTCATTCTTCAATTTTATTCATCTAATTGATCTCTCTCAAGTTCTATCTTCAAGTTCTAAGTGTTCTTCATAAATTCCAAAAGTTCTAGTTTCATAAAATCAAGAATACTTCCAAGATTGCAAGTTTACTTCCAAGTTTTCTAAATCCATTCCAAGTAATCATCCAAGATCAAGAAACCTTTGTTACTTACAGTAGGTTATCTTTCTAATACAAGGTAATAATCATATTCAAACTTTAATTCAATTTCTATAACTATAACAATCTTATTTCGAGTGGAAATCTTACTTGAAATTATTTTCGTGTCATGATTCTGCTTCAAGAACTTTCAAGCCATCCAAGGATCCTTTGAAGCTAGATCTATTTTTCTCATTTCTAGTAGGTTTATCCAAGGAACTTGAGGTAGTAATGATGTTCATAACATCATTCGATTCATACATATAAAGCTATCTTATTCGAAGGTTTAAACTTGTAATCACTAGAACATAGTTTAGTTAATTCTAAACTTGTTCGCAAATAAAAGTTAATCCTTCTAACTTGACTTTTAAAATCAACTAAACACATCTTATATATCTATATGATATGCTAACTTAATGATTTAAACCTGGAAACACGAAAAACACCGTAAAACCGGATTTACGCCGTCGTAGTAACACCGCGGGCTGTTTTGGGTTAGTTAATTAAAAACTATGATAAACTTTGATTTAAAAGTTGTTATTCTGGGAAAATGATTTTTATTATGAACATGAAACTATATCTAAAAATTATGGTTAAACTCAAAGTGGAAGTATGTTTTCTAAAATGGTCATCTAGACGTCGTTCTTTCGACTGAAATGACTACCTTTACAAAAACGACTTGTAACTTATTTTTCCGACTATAAACCTATACTTTTTCTGTTTAGATTCATAAAATAGAGTTCAATATGAAACCATAGCAATTTGATTCACTCAAAACGGATTTAAAATGAAGAAGTTATGGGTAAAACAAGATTGGATAATTTTTCTCATTTTAGCTACGTGAAAATTGGTAATAAATCTATTACAACCATAACTTAATCAACTTGTATTGTATATTATATAATCTTGAGATACCATAGACACGTATACAATGTTTCGACCTATCAAGTTGACACATCTATATATATTTCGGAACAACCATAGACACTCTATATGTGAATGTTGGAGTTAGCTATACAGGGTTGAGGTTGATTCCAAAATATATATAGTTTGAGTTGTGATCAATACTGAGATACGTATACACTGGGTCGTGGATTGATTCAAGATAATATTTATCGATTTATTTCTGTACATCTAACTGTGGACAACTAGTTGTAGGTTACTAACGAGGACAGCTGACTTAATAAACTTAAAACATCAAAATATATTAAAAGTGTTGTAAATATATTTTGAACATACTTTGATATATATGTATATATTATTATAGGTTCGTGAATCAACCAGTGGCCAAGTCTTACTTCCCGACGAAGTAAAAATCTGTGAAAGTGAGTTATAGTCCCACTTTTAAAATCTAATATTTTTGGGATGAGAATACATGCAGGTTTTATAAATGATTTACAAAATAGACACAAGTACGTGAAACTACATTCTATGGTTGAATTATCAAAATCGAATATGCCCCTTTTTATTAAGTCTGGTAATCTAAGAATTAGGGAACAGACACTCTAATTGACGCGAATCCTAAAGATAGATCTATTGGGCCTAACAAACCCCATCCAAAGTACCGGATGCTTTAGTACTTCAAAATTTATATCATATCCGAAGGGTGTCCCGGAATGATGGGGATATTCTTATATATGCATTTTGTTAATGTCGGTTACCAGGTGTTCACCATATGAATGATTTTTATCTCTATGTATAGGATGTGTATTGAAATATGAAATCTTGTGGTCTATTGTTACGATTTGATATATATAGGTTAAACCTATAACTCACCAACATTTTTATTGACGTTTAAAGCATGTTTATTCTCAGGTGAATACTAAGAGCTTCCGCTGTTGCATACTAAAATAAGGACAAGATTTAGAGTCCATGTTTGTATGATATTGTGGAAAAACTGCATTCAAGAAACTGATTTCGATGTAACATATTTGTATTGTAAACCATTATGTAATGGTCGTGTGTAAACAGGATATTTTAGATTATCATTATTTGATAATCTACGTAAAGCTTTTTAAACCTTTATTTATGAAATAAAGGTTATGGTTTGTTTTAAAAATGAATGCAGTCTTTGAAAAACGTCTCATATAGAGGTCAAAACCTCGCAACGAAATCAATTAATATGGAACGTTTTTAATCAATAAGAACGGGACATTTCAGTTGGTATCCGAGCGTTGGTCTTAGAGAACCAGAATTTTGCATTAGTGTGTCTTATCGAGTTTGTTAGGATGCATTAGTGAGTCTGGACTTCGATCGTATTTAATTGAAAAATGATTGCTTAACAAATTTTGTTGGAAACTATATATTTTTAACATGTGAATATTATGTGATATATTAATCTCTTAACATGTTTGATATTATGTGATAGATGTCTACCTCTAGAACAAGTCCCATTGACTCACCTAATAATAATGAAGAGTCAAATGTAAATTGAAATGATTCGTGGACTGATTCACAAGTTCCCGAAGAGGAACCGGAAGAAGAGTCGGAATCGGAAGAAGAATCAGAACCGGAAGAGGAGGAACCGGAGGAGGAAATAGAACCGGTGGGGGAAATAATAAAACGGTTAAGTAAAAGAAAATCCTCAACCAACCGACCAAGGTTAATTATGGTCAATGGTGTTTCCGCCAAGGAAGCAAAATATTGGGAGGATTACCAATTCTCCGATGAATTGGATTCCGACGAGAATTCCGATGATGTTATAGAAATTACCCCAACTGAATTTAAAAAGGCAAAAGAAAATAATAAGGGAAAGGGCATAAAAATAGAGAAATCTAATTCCAACCCCGATGAACTTTATATGTATCGTCAACCCCCGAAGCCCTTAAGTTGTAACAATGACCCGGGAACCTCTAAACCACCAGGTTTTTCTAAACCGTTGTGGAAAATAACAGCTAGTATTAGGGGAACATCATATATCCCTAGAAACTTGGCAAAACGAACCAAAACCGAAGAAGAAGAAACGAGCGAGTCGGAATAAGATAGTTGTATTCGTGTGGTGTAATATATGTAATATAGTGTGCTTATGCTTTATGATATATGTAAAAATTGCTTGTATTAATAATTATTTTTTTTATGAATCTAACTCTTCTCTATTTTACAGTATAAAAACACAAAATGGATAGACAACCCGATATTTTAAGAGACCTACCCGGAGACATGATTGATGAAATCTTGTCTAGAGTCGGTCAGAATTCTTCGGCACAACTATTTACGGCGAAATCAGTTTGTAAGACATTCGAAGAACGTTCCAAGAATGTCTTGGTTTATAAGAGACTTTTGTTTGAAAGATGGGGGATATCACATTGGGAAACCCATAAGTTACGATGTGTTTACTTTGACGCATATATTGCGGGGAACCCAAATGCTATTTTGCGCAACGGGTTAAGAAATTATTTTGACTCAATGTATCCGAATATAGGACTTCATGATTTAGAAAAAGCGGCTAACATGCAACATAAAGAAGCATGCTATGCTTACGGGTTAGTAATGTTCGCTTCTCACCAAAGTGAGAAAAAGAACATCGGGCTACAACTATTAAACAAAACGTTCCCACAAGTGACGGAGTCGGTAATTGGGGTAAGAAATGAGGTTTTTAGGTTATTACGAGACTGTTGGTCATTACGTAACCCTCGTCCCTTTGACGACGTTACAACACGTTGTCTTATCAACGGCCATAACGGTTATGTTCCACAAGACCAAGGATGGGAAGTAGTCCTAGTAAAACCAGAATTCATGACTTGTTTCTGGACGTATGAATTACGTGTCTTTATTGCCTTTGCTGAACGACTTGTGTACTAGCTAGAATTATCTTCACAACTATCTTGTATCAAATTTATTGTGTGCTATATTTCATGATATATGTAAAATAAGCGGTATTGTAAGTTTGTAAAATATTGTGTAAAAGTTTGAACGCGAAATATTATTATAATCAGTTTTTCATATAGAATTGTAGTAGTTGAATTGTATATTAGCTACTAAGTATGAACTTAACGGGTAGGTACTACCTGAATTTAAACTTATAAAACGCTAATATGAAGAAAAAGCTTTTATAAATGAGTTCATATTATGCTACGAAATACTATTAACTACTCTTAATATTCTGTATGATTAACTTGTTCCATTTGACTATCTTGAAGGAAATGGCTCCGACTACTCGACACACCGTGAATATGAATGAAGAGGAATTCCGTACTTTTCTAGCTTCAAACATAGCCGCAGTACAGGCTGCGCTACATACCAACAATAACCTTGGATCTAGTAGTACAGGAAATCGTGTAGGATGCACCTACAAAGAATTCACTACCTGCAAACCTTTGGAATTTGATGGAACCGAAGGACCGATCGGATTGAAACGGTGGACCGAGAAGGTTGAATTGGTGTTTGCCATAAGTAAGTGTACTGAAGAGGATAAAGTGAAGTACGCTACGCATACCTTCACAGGTTCTGCGTTAACATGGTGGAATACCTATCTAGAGCAAGTGGGACAAGATGATACGTACGTACTACCGTGGTCAGCATTCAAGCACTTGATGAACGAGAAGTACCGTCCCAGAACCGAGGTCAATAAACTCAAGACAGAACTTAGAGGGTTACGAACACAAGGATTTGATATTACCACGTACGAAAGACGATTCACAGAATTATGCCTATTGTGTCCGGGAGCGTTCGAAGATGAGGAAGAGAAGATCGACGCGTTTGTGAAAGGATTACCGGAAAGAATCCAAGAAGATATAAGTTCACACGAGCCCGCCTCCATACAACAGGCATGTAGAATGGCTCACAAACTAGTGAACCAGATTGAGGAAAGAATTAAAGAACAGACGGCTGAAGAGGCCAATGTGAAGCAAGTTAAAAGAAAGTGGGAGGAAAACGGTGATAAGAATCACCAATACAACAACAACAGCAATTACAATAATAATCGCAACAATTATCCCAAAAATCGCAACATCAATCGCAACTACAACAAACGGCCCAACAACAACAACAACAACAACAACAACAACAACAACAACAACAACAACAACAACAACAACAGCAACTACAACAATCATCCCAACAACAATAACAACCGCAACAACAACAACAATAATCAGAAGCAGCTATGCCAAAGGTGTGAAAAGTATCACTCGGGGTTCTGCACCAAATTTTGCAACAAGTGTAAAAGAAATGGTCATAGCGCAGCGAAGTGTGAGGTCTACGGACCAGGGGTTAACAGAACAAAAGGAACAAATGGTGTCGGAACGAGTAATGGCGGAGCAAGTAGTGTCGGAGCAAGTTATGCCAATGTAGTTTGTTATAAATGTGGAAAACTGGGCCACATTATTAGAAATTGCTCGAACCAGGAGAACACGAATGGACAAGGCCGCGGAAGAGTTTTCAATATTAATGCGGCAGAGGCACAGGAAGACCCGGAGCTTGTTACGGGTACGTTTCTTATTGACAATAAATCTGCTTACGTTTTATTTGATTCGGGTTCGGATAGAAGCTATATGAGTAGAGATTTTTGTGCTAAATTAAGTTGTCCATTGACGCCGTTGGATAGTAAATTTTTACTCGAATTAGCAAACGGTAAATTAATTTCAGCAGATAATATATGCCAGAATCGAGAAATTAAACTGGGTAGCGAAATATTTAAGATTGATTTGATACCAGTAGAGTTAGGGAGTTTTGATGTAATAGTTGGCATGGACTGGCTGAAGAAGGTGAAAGCAGAGATCGTATGTTATAAAAATGCAATTCGCATTGTACGAGAAGAAGGAGAACCCTTAATGGTGTACGGAGAAAAGGGCAACATGAAGCTACATCTTATTAGTAATTTGAAGGCACAAAAACTAATAAGAAAAGGTTGCTATGATGTTCTAGCACACGTCGAGAAAGTACAAACTGAAGAAAAGAGCATCAATGATGTTCCCGTCGCAAAAGAATTTCCCGATGTATTTCCGAAAGAATTACCGGGACTACCTCCACATCGATCTGTTGAATTTCAAATAGATCTTGTACCAGGAGCTGCACCAATAGCTCGTGCTCCTTATAGACTCGCACCCAGCGAGATGAAAGAACTGCAAAGCCAACTGCAAGAACTATTAGAACGTGGTTTCATTCGACCAAGCACATCACCATGGGGAGCTCCTGTTTTGTTTGTCAAGAAGAAGGATGGTACATTTAGGTTGTGTATTGACTACAGAGAGTTGAACAAACTTACCATCAAAAACCGTTATCCACTGCCGAGAATTGACGACTTATTTGATCAACTACAAGGCTCGTCGCTTTATTTGAAGATCGATTTACGTTCTGGATATCATCAAATGTGAGTAAAGGAGGATGATATTCCAAAAACTGCTTTTAGGACGCGTTATGGTCATTACGAGTTTATGGTTATGCCGTTTGGATTGACTAACGCACTAGCTGTGTTCATGGACCTTATGAACCGAGTGTGTGGGCCATATCTTGACAAGTTTGTCATTGTTTTCATCGATGACATACTTATTTACTCAAAGAATGATCAAGAGCACGAAGAACATTTGAGAAAAGTGCTAGAAGTATTGAGGAAAGAAAAACTGTACGCTAAGTTTTCAAAGTGTGCATTTTGGTTGGAAGAAGTTCAATTCCTCGGTCACATAGTGAACAAAGAAGGTATCCAGGTGGACCCAGCAAAGATCCGAACCCTTGAAAAGTGGGAAACCCCAAAAACTCTGAAGCATATACGTCAATTTTTAGGATTGGCTGGTTACTACAGAAGATTCATCCAAGATTTCTCCAAAATAGCAAAACCCTTGACTGCATTAACGCATAAAGGGAAGAAATTTGAATGGAAGGATGAACAAGAGAAGGCGTTTCAATTATTGAAGAAAAAGCTAACTACGGCACCTATATTGTCATTGCCTGAAGGGAATGATGATTTTGTGATTTATTGTGACGCATCAAAGCAAGGTCTCGGTTGTGTATTAATGCAACGGACGAAGGTGATTGCTTATGCGTCTAGACAATTGAAGATTCACGAGCAAAATTATACGACGCATGATTTGGAATTAGGCGCGGTTGTTTTTGCATTAAAGACTTGGAGGCACTACTTATATGGGGTCAAAAGTATTATATATACCGACCACAAAAGTCTTCAACACATATTTAATCAGAAACAACTGAATATGAGGCAGCGTAGATGGATTGAATTGTTGAATGATTACGACTTTGAGATTCGTTACCACCCGGGGAAGGCAAATGTGGTAGCCGACGCCTTGAGCAGAAAGGACAGAGAACCCATTCGAGTAAAATCTATGAATATAATGATTCACACTAACCTTACTACTCAAATAAAGGAGGCGCAACAAGGAGTTTTAAAAGAGGGAAATTTAAAGGATGAAATACCCAAAGGATCGAAGAAGCATCTTAATATTCGGGAAGACGGAACCCGGTATAGGGCTGAAAGGATTTGGGTACCAAAATTTGGAGATATGAGAGAAATGGTACTTAGAGAAGCTCATAAAACCAGATACTCAATACATCCTGGAACGGGGAAGATGTACAAGAATCTCAAGAAATATTTTTGGTGGCCAGGTATGAAAGCCGATATTGCTAAATATGTAGGAGAATGTTTGACGTGTTCTAAGGTCAAAGCTGAACATCAGAAACCATCAGGTCTACTACAACAACCTGAAATCTCGGAATAGAAATGGGAAAATATTACCATGGATTTCATTACTAAATTGCCAAGGACTGCAAGTGGTTATGATACTATTTGAAGGAAGTTTTCTCCAGACATGGAATACCAATCTCTATTATCTCTGATAGAGATGGCAGATTTATTTTAAGATTATGGCAGACATTACAGCAAGCATTGGGAACTCGTCTAGACATGAGTACTGCCTATCATCCACAAACTGATGGGCAGAGCGAAAGGACGATACAAATGCTTGAAGACATGCTACGAGCTTGTGTTATTGATTTCGAAAACAGTTGGGATCGACATCTACCGTTAGCAGAATTTTCCTACAACAACAGCTACCATTCAAGTATTGAGATGGCGCCGTTTGAAGCACTTTATGGTAGAAAGTGCAGGTCTCCAATTTGATGGAGTGAAGTGGGGGATAGACAGATTACGGGTCAGGAGATAATACAAGAAACTACCGAGAAAATCATCCAAATTCAACAAAGATTGAAAACCGCCCAGAGTCGACAAAAGAGCTACGCGGACAGTAAAAGAAAAGATATAGAGTTTGAAATTGGAGAAATGGTCATGCTTAAGGTTTCACCTTGGAAAGGCGTTGTTCGATTTGGTAAACGGGGGAAACTAAATCCAAGGTACATTGGACCATTCAAGATTATAGAACGTGTCGGACCAGTAGCTTACCAACTGGAGCTACCTCAACAACTCGCGGCTGTACATAACACTTTCCATGTCTCAAATTTGAAGAAATATTTTGCTAAAGAAGATCTCACTATTCCGTTGGACGAAATCCAAATCAATGAAAAACTTCAATTCATTGAAGAACCCGTCGAAATAATGGATCGTGAGGTTAAGAGACTTAAACAAAACAAGATACCGATTGTTAAGGTTCGATGGAATGCTCATAGAGGACCCGAGTTCACCTGGGAGCGTGAAGATCAGATGAAGAAGAAATACCCGCATTTATTTCCAGAAGATACGTCAACACCTCCAACTTCTTAAAATTTCGGGACGAAATTTATTTAACGGGTAGGTACTGTAGTGACCCGAACTTTTCCATGTTTATATATATATTAAATGAAATTGTTATTTACATGATTAAGTGTTTCCAACATGTTAAGCAATCAAACTTGTTAAGACTTGATTAATTGAAATAGGTTTCATATAGACAATTGACCACCCAAGATTGACCGGTGATTCACGAACGTTAAAACTTGTAAAAACTATACGATGACATATATATGGTTATATATATAGTTAACATGATTTTATTATAAGTATGTATCTCATTAGGTATTTTAACAATGAGTTATATACATAAAAATGAGACTATT